>NW_006792683.1:2978587-3009172 GCF_000442215.2 Lipotes vexillifer
CTGCTGATTAATAGAGCTTAATGGTAAGGAATTCAAAGTCATGATTCTGCCATTTGCATTTGTAGTGTCCCAGGGAATTTGTCTTGACTAATTTTTTTTCAGACTGTTGATGACCAAATTATGAACTGGCCCAAAATCTCATACCAATATGAAAAAATGTGGGTATATATATGTATATGAAATCCAGCACAGACAGATCCACAATGAGAACAGAATTACTTGCCTTTTCTGATTATAAGTTAAATACTTTTGAATTATTTAAAAATTCAGCATGTAGGTATATGTTGTATATGCATATAAGTGACTACTATACAACTATTCAACTATTTTCAGACTTTATTAATGATTCTGAAAATTTTCATATTTAAAACACAATGGAACTCTAAGAATCTCAGTACTCTGATTCTGTCATGAGATTCCTTTAATTGAACTATTTAATAGCAGTGAGGTAGCTGAGATAAAAAGTTTTTTTCCCCTTACTTTGTAGCATAGGTATTTTAAAGATAATTTTCTATGTACTTATTAAAGTAAACATGTAAACATTAATATTTCTCTCATCCCTCTGTTCTCAAAGCACATAACTTACTATTTTGCAAACTTTTGCTTCCATATATTTCCCCAGATTACAGTAAAAATAATCATTCCTCGGCTATTTCTCTGCCGTTATTTATTAAATGTGTAATCCTTTCACTGAGGAATTAAATAGGGAAAGCTACTTTACACCACTAGCAGATAAAGGAGCCTAGTACGAATTGGTATTATTCATTATCAAGTTTTTGTTGTGGTGGTGGTCTGGTCCTTTTCTGAACTTGGCCTTGCTCTTACTTTACTGAAATCGTATCCCAACAACAGGGAGATGGCTGATACGGGAGAGGCTAAAAAGTTCAGTCTGTTGGGAGAGGGATTCATTTCAGCCCATCAGTGTTGTTATTCTGCTAAGTGGTGACATAATCCCAAATTCACATTCCCAAGAGATTGGCTCTCAGAATCTCTCCCATTTGCTGACTTTACTGCAAAAGAATGCCAGCTTCTGCCGTAATTGAGGAAAAAGGTTTTCAGGCCAGATTATCATTTCTGAAATGGATCAGATAACATATCTGAAAGTGTTAGTATAAACCCAACCTTCTGCCCAGAGATTGTCGTCTTTTCAAATAAATAAATAGATTTTTTAAAATCCTGTTTTGTGAGGGCACCATATAATGGGATTATTTGTCTTTTTAATTCCTATAATTCTGATTTTTCTAAAAGAAAATACTTTAGGCAAAACAGCATCCTGGACCAATATTTAATACAAGGGGGGAAAGAAAACAATAGAAACAACCTATGTGGTTGTCACTAAGTATTCTGCATTCACTAAAAAGAAAAGCTAGAGCTCCATATAAGCTCCATTATGTTAGAAAAAATATGACATATTAAGTGAATAAATCAGACTGAAGTAGAACATAAATAGTGTTGACCTGTCTCTGAGACAAATTATATATATACATGCATAGACATACACACAAATGTTCACATGTATGTGAATCCATTTACATATGCTGTATATTTATATACATATATAATTAAATTATTGATGGTTACTTCTGAAGAAACCAGACTGGATTTTAATTTTATTTCATAACCTTTTGAAGTATTTCACTATATCAGCCTGACATACTTTTATAATTTTAAAAATGTAATGAAAAATTTTTGTTTCTACATTGTCTTTTGCACACTAAAATGTTCCTAATGTACAGATTAAAGCATATATTTAGTGCATTACATATTCTATGTTTACCTAATTTTGATGCATATTTAATATATTTTGCTAAATGCTGTTTGCCTTCAGTGAGTGCCCCAAACCAATAAGGAACATTAGCAGCAGACAGAAGCCAGGGTAGTGAAGGCTGGGTAATGATAGGAAACGCCCAGGAAACACCACAACAGAGATGTAAGACCAGCCAGGGTCCGACAATATCTTTCAGATATTTGCGGTGGGTGAAAACCCAAAACACATTTGGTAAAGTTCTATATTTCAAGATAAACTTTGCCCATATGTTTTTTATTCATTTACATGTAATTCATTGAGCTGACATTCTGAAAGAGTTATTTGATGCATAAGGAGATATTTGTGCCATAATTATATGTGATATATATAATACAGTGCATAATAATTTAGAGCAGAACTTGTGTTTTGCCATGTTACAGATTCCAAGCACATGCTCCTTCATGATGATTCCCTGTGCTTGAACTAAGCTGTTAGGTGACTCACCGAGTCAAGCTAGAGTTGAGATTTATATTACTGCATTTTGTATCCTTTTTTAAAAAGGGCAGTTTTCCTGTGCTTCAGTTTCCACAGTTGTCAAACTAGCATGATGATCTTTATTAAAATTTACTATGGTGATTTAGCAAAACCTATAAAGTTTATTAACAAGCTTATTATTATTTATTGCAAGCTTATTAAAAAGCTTGCAAATAAAAATGCAAATAAGTAAAAATAAATAAATTAGTTCCCAGAACTTGTGATTTTTTAAAAATGTGATAGTTAGCAGAGTTCAAATATGTGCTTGGGAATATATTGAAACACCAATTCCCCATATTATCTCTTTCAACCTAGAGGATAGGCTTGCTAGAAATCTCATGACCTGTGAGGGCCATTTCAGAAGATTTATGGATATTCAGTTGTATTCATAATTGTCGTAAAGGCTAGAAAATGAAATTTCGCATTTTGTTCATATCTCTCACTGGTCCATCAGGCTTCAGACAGGGCAGGCTGCTATAGGAAATAAGATTTGTATTATCTTTCTCGTTCATTTAAAAAGTAAGATGTGATTCAGAAGATTCTTACTTTTGTTATGTATAATGAAACGTGTTTTCTCCATTTGTAAGTACATATTTGACTTATAATTTTTCTGTGGTTCCTGTGGTATAATTTTTATATGCAACTCTCCTAATCCACCTGGAACTTACTCTTCTGTGTGGACTAATGCAAAGACACAATTGTCTCCTTTCAATTTGTAAGGGCAAAGTACCTCATTTGCATTTGCAAGTTTTTATAATTAGCATTGCGGTAAAAGTGGTAATTAAGCTTTCCCTAAGCGCATGCCCCTCTTTCTGGATTTGACATGTTATTCCTAAATTCCTCACTTTCAGATTTTTAGTTGGATATTAAGAAGCAGTATCCCTGAGATTTATCTACCAGAAAGTTCCTAAAAATCATCAAATGGAGACAAAACAGAAAAAGATACCTAAAATGCAAAAAGCTTCAAACTGAACTATAACTAAATTATAATATATCAAATAAACTTGATAAATGTGAGTTATAGGTCAAAATATTACCAGACTGATTGGTTTTCAAAGGACCAGTTTCTAGTGGTTAGTGGCAGAAAAAAAAATCATATGTATCATACTAAGTGAAGTAAGTCAGACAGAGAAAGACAAATATCATATATCGCTTATATGCAGAATCTTAAAAAAACAGATACAAATGAACTTATTTATAAAACAGACACAGACTCACAGACTTAGAGAACGAACTTATGCTTACCAAGGGGGGGCGGGGAGGGAGTTTGGGCTTGACATGTACACACTGCTATATTTAAAATAAGATGCCTTTCCATGAAAATAAAATTAAATTTTAATATGTTATTGGAAATGATATAAATATTAAGCTCTAATGATATCAGTGATATGAATTGGAAACTAAATCACTAACATAACTATTTCAAGATTTTTCATATTAATTTTGAGGCTTCTGTTCACCCATTTACCTGAAAAAATAGACACATTCAAATACTTGAAGTCATGTGAAGCTGAGTTAACAGTCTGTGTGTATAATTCCTCAAAATACATGTGTTAGACAGGACTATGCAGTTTGAGAGCAGAAATACAACTCTGGTTTAGGCCAAAAAGGCGTTTGTTGGAAGGGTACTAGTGTAGCCCTCTGAGTTGAAGGAAAAGCTGCTCTCATCACTGTTTCTGTCCTCTTGTTAACATTGTGCAGGTCAGTGGTGGTTCCAGGAACTCTACACTCATATCTTTACATCTTCATGACCAGAAGAGAAAGAGATGTCTCTCTCCCAGCTCTAGTTTGAAGTATCTTGGGAGAATTCTAATGGAACAGGCGTGGGTCAGCTACCCATCCCCCAATCACTGTAACCAGTGACTTGGTTATTTCCATCCTCCTAGTAATAATTATAGCCAACATTTACTCTATACGTTCGTCAGTGATATTGGCCTGTAGTTTTCTTTCTTTGTGACATCCCTATCTGGTTTTGGTATCAAGGTGATGGTGGCCTCATAGAATGAGTTTGGGAGTGTTCCTCCCTCTGCTCTATTTTGGAAGAGTCTGAGAAGGATAGGTGTTAGCGCTTCTCTAAATGTTTGATAGAATTCACCTGTGAAGCCATCTGGTCCTGGGCTTTTGTTTGTTGGAAGATTTTTAATCACAGTTTCAATTTCAGTGCTTGTGATTGGTCTGTTCATATTTTCTATTTCTTCCTGATTCAGTCTTGGTAGTTTGTGCATTTCTAAGAATTTGTCCATTTCTTCCAGATTGTCCATTTTATTGGCATAGAGTTGCTTGTAGTAATCCCTCATGATTTTTTGTATTTCTGCAGTGTCAGTTGTTACTTCTCCTTTTTCATTTCTGATTCTATTGATTTGAGTCTTCTCCCTTTTTTTCTTGATGAGTCTGGCTAATGGTTTATCTATTTTGTTTATCTTCTCAAAGAACCAGCTTTTAGTTTTATTGATCTTTGCTATTGTTTCCTTCATTTCTTTTTCATTTATTTCTGATCTGATTTTTATGATTTCTTTCCTTCTGCTGACATTGGGTTTTTTTGGTTCTTCTTTCTCTAATTGCTTTAGGTGCAAGGTTAGGTTGTTTATTTGAGATGTTTCCTGTTTCTTAAGGTAGGATTGTATTGCTATAAACTTCCCTCTTAGAACTGCTTTTGCCGCATCCCATAGGTTTTGGCTCGTCGTGTCTCCATTGTCATTTGTTTCTAGGTATTATTTTATTTCCTCTTTGATTTCTTCAGTGATCACTTCGTTATTAAGTAGTGTATTGTTTAGCCTCCATGTGTTTGTATTTTTTGCAGATCTTTTCCTGTAATTGATATCTAGTCTCATAGCGTTGTGGTCGGAAAAGATACTTGATACAATTTCAATTTTCTTAAATTTACCAAGGCTTGATTTGTGACCCAAGATATGATCTATCCTGGAGAATGTTCCATGATCACTTGAGAAGAAAGTGTATTCTGTTGTTTTTGGATGGAATGTCCTATAAATATCAATTAAGTCCATCTTGTTTAATATATCATTTAAAGCTTGTGTTTCCTTATTTATTTTCATTTTGGATGATCTGTCCATTGGCGAAAGTGGGGTGTTAAAGTCCCCTACTATGAATGTGTTACTGTTGATTTCCCCTTTTATGGCTGTTAGTATTTCCCTTATGTATTGAGGTGCTCCTATGTTGGGTGCATAAATATTTACAATTGTTATATATTCTTCTTGGATCGATCCCTTCATCATTATGTAGTGTCCTTCTTTGCCTCTTCTAATAGTCTTTATTTTAAAGTCTATTTTATCTGATATGAGAATTGCTACTCCAGCTTTCTTTTGGTTTCCATTTGCATGGAATATCTTTTTCCATCCCCTTACTTTCAGTCTGTATGTGTCTCTAGGTCTGAAGTGGGTCTCTTGTAGACAGCATATATATGGGTCTTGTTTTTGTATCCATTCAGCCAATCTGTGTCTTTTGGTGGGAGCATTTAGTCCATTTACATTTAAGGTAATTATCGATATGTATGTTCCTATTCCCATTTTCTAAATTGTTTTGGGTTCGTTATTATAGGACTTTTCCTTCTCTTGTGTTTTTGTCTAGAGAAGTTCCTTTAGCATTTGTTGTAAAGCTGGTTTGGTGGTGCTGAACTCTCTCAGCTTTTGCTTGTCTGTAAAGGTTTTAATTTCTCCATCAAATCTGAATGAGATCCTTGCTGGGTAGAGTAATCTTGGTTGCAGGTTTTTCTCCTTCATCACTTTCAGTATGTCCTGCCACTCCCTTCTGGCTTGTAGAGTTTCTGCTGAGAGATCAGCTGTTAACCTTATGGGGATTCCCTTGTGTGTTATTTGTTGTTTTTCCCTTGCTGCTTTTAATATGCTTTCTTTGTATTTAGTTTTTGACAGTTTGATTAATATGTGTCTTGGCGTATTTCTCCTTGAATTTATCCTGTATGGGACTCTCTGTGCTTCCTGGACTTGATTAACGATTTCCTTTCCCATATTAGGGAAGTTTTCAACTATAATCTCTTCAAATATTTTCTCAGTCCCTTTCTTTTTCTCTTCTTCTTCTGGAACCCCTATAATTCGAATGTTGGTGCGTATAATGTTGTCCCAGAGGTCTCTGAGACTGTCCTCAGTTCTTTTCATTCTTCTTTCTTTATTCTGCTCTGCAGTAGTTATTTCCACTATTCTATCTTCCACGTCACTTATCATTTCTTCTGCCTCAGTTATTCTGCTATTGATCCCATCTAGGGTATTTTTAATTTCATTTATTGTGTTGTTCATCTTTTGTTTGTTTCATCTTTAGTTCTTCTAGGTCCTTGTTAAATATTTCCTGCCTTTTCTCTATTCTATTTCCAAGATTTTGGATCATCTTTACTATCATTATTCTGAATTC
Source organism: Lipotes vexillifer (assembly GCF_000442215.2). Taxonomy (NCBI): domain Eukaryota; kingdom Metazoa; phylum Chordata; class Mammalia; order Artiodactyla; family Lipotidae; genus Lipotes; species Lipotes vexillifer. The sequence continues at coordinate 2,985,249 of NW_006792683.1, forward strand.
TTTTTCAGGTAGACTGCCTATTTCCTCTTCGTTAGTTAGGTCTGGTGGGTTTTTATCTTGCTCCTTCATCTGCTGCATGTTTTTCTTTCTTCTCATTTTGCTTATCTTACTGTGTTTGGGGTCTCCTTTTTGCAGGCTGCAGGTTCGTAGTTCCCATTGTTTTTGGTGTCTGTCCCCAGTGGCTAAGGTTGGTTCAGTGGGTTGTGTAAGCTTCCTGGTGGAAGGGAACTAGTGCCTGTGTTCTGGTGGATGAAGGTGGATCTTGTCTTTCTGGTGGGCAGGTCCACGTCCGGTGGTGTGTTTTGGGGTGTCTGTGGCCTTACTATGATTTTAGGCAGCCTCTCTGCTAATGGGTGGGGTTGTGTTCCTGTCTTGTATTTGTTTGGCATAGGGTGTCCAGCACTGTAGCTAGCTGGTCATTGAGTGAAGCTGGGTGCTGGTGTTGAGATGGAGATCTCTGGGAGATTTTCGCTGTTTGACATTATGTGGAGCTGGGAGGTCTCTTGTGGACCAGTGTCCTGAAGTTGGCTCTCCCACCTCAGAGGCACCGCACTGACTCCTTGCTACAGCACCAAGAGCCTTTCATCCACACGGCTCAGAATAAAAGGGAGGAAAAGTAGAAAGAAAGAATTAGTAGAAATAGAAATAAAGAAAGAAGGAAAGAAAGAAAGAATGGAGGGAGGGAGGGAGGGATGAAGGAAGGAAGGAGGGATGGAAGGAAAAAAATGAAAGAAAGAAAGAAAATAAAGTAAAATAATGTAAAGTAAGATAAAATATAATAAAGTTATTAAAATAAAAAATAATTATTAAGAAAAAAATTTTTTTTAAATAAAGAAAAAAAAAGGACGGATCGAACCCTAGGACAAATGGTGGAAGCAAAGCTATACAGACAAAATCTCACACAGGAGCATATACATACACACTCACAAAAAGAGGAAAAGGGGAAAAAATCATAGATCTTGCTCTCGAAGTCCACCTCCTCAGTTTGGGATGATTCGCTGTCTATTCATGTATTCCACAGAGGCAGGGGACATCAATTTGATTGTGTAGCTTTAATCCTCTGTTTCTGAGGCCGCTGGGAGAGATTTCCCTTTCTCTTCTTTGTTCTCACAGCTCCTGGGGTTCAGCTTTGGATTTGGCCCCGCCTCTACGTGTAGGTTGCCGGAGGGCGTCTGTTCTTCGCTCAGACAGGACGGGGGTTAAAGGAGCAGCTGCGTCTGCGACTCTGGCTCACTCAGGCCAGGGTGAGGGAGGGGCACGGAGTGCGGGGCGGGCCTGCGGCGCCAGAGGCCGGCGTGACGTTGCACCAGCCTGAGGCGCGCCGTGCGTTCTCCCGGAGAGGTTGTCTCTGGATCCCGGGGCCCTGGCAGTGGCGGGCTGCACAGGCTCCCCGGAAGGGGGGTGTGAATAGTGACCTGTGCTCGCACACAGGCTTCTTAGTGGCGGCAGCAGCAGCCTTAGCATCTCATGCACGTCTCTGGGGTCCGTGCTTTTAGCCACGGCTCGCGCCCGTCTCTGGAGTTCCTTTAAGCAGCGCTCTTAATCCCCTGTCCTCGCGCACCAGGAAACAAAGAGGGAAGAAAAAGTCTCTTGCCTCTTCGGCACGTCCAGACTTTTCCCTGGACCCGGCTAGCCCTGCAAGCTGTGTTGATGCCGCCAACCCCAGGCCTCTCCGTGCGCTCTGACCGAAGCCCAAGCCTCAGCTTGCAGCCCCGCCCCTTCCGGCGGGTGAGCAGACAAGCCTCTCGGGCTGGTGAGCGCCGGTCGGCCCCGATCCTCTGTGCGGGAATCTCCCCGCTTTGCCCTCCGCACCCCTTGGCAGCGCTCTCCTCCGCGGCTCCGAAGCTTTTCCTCTCCGCCACCCGCAGTCTCCGCCCGCGAAGAGGCTGGTAGTGTGTGTCACCTTTCCTCCTTCACGGCTCCCTCCCACTGCTGCAGGTACCGTCCCTATCGTTTTGTCTCTGTTTATTCTTTTTTCTTTTGCCCTACCCAGGTACATGGGGAGTTTCTTGCCTTTTGGGAGGTCTGAGGTCTTCTGCCAGCGTTCAGTAGGTGTTCTGCAGGAGCTGTTCCACGTGTAAATGTATTTCTGGTGTATCTGTGGGGAGGAAGGTGATCTCTGCGTCTTACTCTTCCGCCATCTTCCCCCTCTGCAATGCTTTTAATAGTACTTTTTTTTTTGGTTTTGTATACACACATTAAAACAAACAAAGAAAGACAGAAGGAAAATAACACATTCCATCTTCTCTCTTTTAATCTTTGAAATGTAGTTAATAGTTAGTAGACCAACAGAAAATAATTACAAGTCTGCTAGCTATATTTGGACCACACCTTTTCAGAAATCATATTGGTTTTCAATATCCCTTTGAGAATAACCTACACTTTTAATGGAAAACCTGCTTATCTCTTAGGGATGGCTCTTATTCTCCCAAGGTAAATAGAATATAAAACTATGTTTTGGAAACCTTTTAATGTTAATTGTTTGTAAATCAGTAGAGACCGAAGAGACCAAAAAATGTTTGAGAGAAAAAGAGCGAACTCTAATTTTATTTTGATTAATTGCTTCTCAATAAAATTTATTCACTTTTCATGAAATCCTAAATTCACAAGTTTCTCATTTTATTCAAGCCAACTTTTTTTTTTTTTTAATTTCGGTACGCGGGCCTCTCACTGCTGTGGCCTCTCCCATTGCGGAGCACAGGCTCCGGACGCGCAGGCTCAGCGGCCATGGCTCACAGGCCCAGCCGCTCCGCGGCATGTGGGATCTTCCCGGACTAGAGCACGAACCCGTGTCCCCTGCATAGGCAGGCGGACTCTCAACCACTGCGCCACCAGGGAAGCCCCCAACTTTTTTTTTTTTTTTTTTATCATATCACATCCTTTCTGTATCTTCCTTTACAAAGTTTTTTCCTAACAGAAGCCCTATGTTTTCAGTGAATTATGAGCTCCATAGCTTCACTGGTGAATCACATTGGTTTTAGCTAGTTTATGTGACTTTTTTCCCTTTCAAGGATTGGTTTAGGAGAGAGCAAGTAGCCTAATTCTGGACAATGGTTTATTTAAGGAGATCTATTAGGACATAATTCCTGACTCTAAAAAAAAAAAAAGAAGGAAGAAATAGCTTCTTATTTTTCTGGACATTATGTGTGAGTGTGATCCTTAGAAGTTCTGCACCCAGTTTGCCACCATGAGGCTAAGACCATAAGTGGTAAAAGCCAACTCACTGTGGTTTATAAAGAAAAAAGATGATTAAAACCTGGATCTTTGAGCTGTACATATGAAACTGACATAGTTACAGTCTTCCTGTTATGTGAAGTGTTATATTGTAGTTAAGTTATGAAAGCCAGAGATTTCTATTATGAGCAGCTAAGCAAATCCTAACTGATATTCTTTATTGTTTTGGTAATGTGCTACAGACAGACATATTGAGAAAGTTCTGTCACTCCCGATCTTTCTAAAATCTAAGAGGGCAGGTAGGTGGGGAGCGGTGAGGAAGAGAAATTGTGCAAACATAGGACAATGATCATATAATTTTTAAACCCTGGATATTTTCAATGAATAAAAAATATTCTGAGATAGACTTCTTTCTCAAAAGGGCAGGAAAACTTAGCTTCAAGACAGTATTTAGGAATACAGGCACCTCATACATTCTTTTAAGAAGAGAAATCCTCCAGTTCATGATAGTCTACATACCTTTCAACACAAATGAGATAGTAGAAGCTCTTTCTTGAGAAGAGTGGCACCTACTGGGTTGTGAGGACAGGTGCCTGGGGGAACACCTGAATACAAGAGAACAATAGAAGACCAGTGTACTTGAACTTGAGAAAGTGTGAGGATCAGATCATGGGCTGAACTTGACGTAGAGAAGCAGGTAGGCATCAAGCTGGCAAGAACCTCGTAGGACATACTTATATATTTATTATAAAAAGGAAAAGTCTAGGGGAGGGTAGTAAATAGAAGAACACTTAAAAATGTGAATCTTTGAAATTTATATATGGAATACAAAACTTAGTACACGGATTAAATGATTCATCTATCAAACAAAACAAAACTGAAATGGACATGTTTTAGTTCCAATGATTCCAATTCTAGAAATCTTACTTAAGGACATAGTATGAGGCGTGGTAGAAGATTACGTACAAGGATGTTTATCATAGGATTAAGTATGTTAATAAGAACAAGAGATAACCAAAGTATCCAACAAAAGCAGAAAAGTTAACTAAATCATGGAACATTCCTACAATTGAATATTAGGAAGCAATTACAATTATTTATTTGCAGAATATTTGTCATGAGAAAATGCTCATAATAAAAAGTTTGAGTGGAGAAAAAAGTATAAGGCAAAAATAAATACAAGGTATGGATCCTTATTTGGGGGAAAAAGGAGGCAAGAGGAAGACATTTATAGGCATATGGACAATCTCTCTCCCTCCACACACACATATACACAATTATTAAAAATGGCTAGAATTAAATTTAATATATCAATAATTTTTATTCTCAGTTAATGGGCAATAGGTAAGTAAACATAGATTTCTTTCACATGATAAAAATGATTTATAAATAAAAACACAAAAACTAAAGGTAGCTGAAAAGTAAATTTCAAGAAAAAAGATTTTTTGATTAGTAATATACTATAAGCGAAGAGAAAATACTGTATCCTCAGGAAATAAGCAATCTTATGGCACCAACCATAATAGAGATCACATTTAGAAAATGCCTTCAGAGAAATGGAAAATGTGTGTATCTCCATATAAATAAATAAGTCACAGTTAAACTAGATAATGATTTTACCTATCTGCTTGGAGTTCTTTGTTACCCAGTAGCCAACACATTGCTAGTTTGGATAGGGAAGGGGAGTGCAAAGCTAAACAATTTGGGTTATACTGTAGATTCTCTCCATAATATGAGAGTTGGTAATTTCCTGAAAAAGAGAGCGAGAGAGAGAGAGAGAGAGAGAGAGACAAATGTAAAATATATTTTTATATATATGTACAATATATTTTATATATGTTTTCTAAAATATAAATTATATATATAATTTTGTTTGTATTTATTTAAGGGACTTGATAATGTCTTTAGCAGCAGAAGTTAGGTAACTCCAGGTAAAAACTAAGGAATTGATAAGGAAAAAGAAGTAAAAGCACAGCCTAAGGCCATGCATCCTGCCTCTTTTCTTTTTCAAAAACTCTTACACACAGTTTTATTAGCCCCTTATTATCCCCTTATGTGTATGAATAATAAGAATGAAAGCACTAAATTGACAGAACAACTAGCTCAAAATCCTCATTTTAGATTTTAGATCTGAGAAAACGTGGTACATTTTTTTTTCAAGTCACAAAATTATTTAGTGACAAGAGTCTAAATCCCTAGGGCTCTTGATTCCCAGGATCGTTTTCATTCCATTAAACCATCATGACTCAATGCTTAAGGAAAGGTTCCACATCACCACACGGTTACTGGCACGTGAAGGCGCCCAAACTTTTTTATTTTTGTTGTTTTATGGAAATAAATAGTTAATGGAAAATCCACTGAACTGGGTCTAAGAATTTCCTGGCTTTGAGCCCTATTTCTTCTATTGGTTATCAGTGTGGCCTTGTATTTGTCATTTAACCTTGCTGTACCTCAGTTTCTTATCTGCAAAATAGATTGTATTCAGTGTTTCCCAATATGTTTGAAGATATTTGACAGATACTCTGCAGAATTATATAACTGGTGAAAACAGAACTCTTGACAAAGATGTAATCTTTATTTATATCTTGCTTATTCAAATACTCCATCTTCCTTGAAACTCCAAATAAATAACTTGAGATATTGAAACCAAACAGTAGCTGAAGAACTGTTACATATCCGTGGGCATTCACAGTTAGTGAAAAAATAATTATAAATGAATTTAGGGAGATTCCAAGAGCTGAAATGTAGAGGACTCTTTGATTGTTTTCATTGGGAAATGTATGCAGAGGAAATGGGGGAGTTACAGCAGTCTGGCCATAGGAGGAGACTTTGGTGACAAACACACAGAAGGAATTCCTAGAGATGACTTGATACATATAACTATTCCTGAAAGACTTTTATGAAATGATTTGTTTGATAACTAAGGTGTGAATTTTAAAAGGGAGTGAGAAAAGATACTGGGGTACTGACATACTAAAAGGGGGCTTCTCTGTTAAAATCTGTAGGGAGACAGTATCCTTTGCTGAAGGGAATTAATTCTTTCCCAAATTCAAGAACTGTGAAACTGGATTTAAGCTCACAGCTCCAAAAATTGGGGGAAATGGTAGAACAAGAGCTTTGTGAAACTTGACAAATTAAGCTTTGTTTGATGGTAGAAATAATAGTGATAATAATATCCCTATAATAATAGAACATATTTTATAATAATAGAACATATTTTATAAGGTTACTGTAAGGATTAAGTGAATATAGATAAATTCCTTAGTTAGAACGATGTCCCTCATACTCTACTAAATATATGTTAGCTACCATTGTTATTGTCTTTGCCATTGCTGTTGTTTTCATTATTAATTTAGTCTGAAATATATTTAACTTGATCTCAAATGTCCTCTGTAATTTTTCTATTATGTGGTTTTCACTTACTTCTGAAAAGAACAATCCATTCTGTCCACCAGAAAAATCAGTTTATTTAAAGTGCAACATGTAGAACCCTCGTTTGCTGTAGCAAAAGCATGTATGACTATATTTTTCTGCTGATCGAGATGAAATAAAAGTCAAACTACTAATTTTTTAGTTTCACCCATTAATGTCTGACCTTTGTATCTAAGAGATAACCTGCTCTTTACAGTGTATTTTGTAAGTGGGGAGAGTATTGAAGTCATCTCAAATCCACGCCTGATACCTAAACATCTTCCCACACAACTGAATTTTAACTTCTAAGAATCAAATTTCTACTTGCAAGTACCTAAGAAATGTGAATCACTTTTCAGTTCACTGAATGACACAGATCTTGAGGTCTTGAGATACAGTATTCAAGCAATAATAAGTCACTTTCAAGTTTTAGAAAGCAACCACCCAGCTAAACCAAAGAGATGGAGTTACCCCATCAGTTCCTTTCTGGTTTCAGTATGAATGAAATCAGTCCCACATAATGTAGTCTAGGACCTAAAGAAAATTCTAACTAATTTCCACATGAAATAAAAATTTTAGGAAATTTCTAGCTGGTGAAACAAAGAACATATTTGAAAATTTAAATATAGAACTTCGATTTAAAGAGTTTTAAAACCTTTATTTTAAGTAAACTTTAATAAGTGGCATTTCAGTACTCAAGTATTTATTAGGGGAAAGGAGAAACAAACAATTGCTGAGTAAATATGTTAGGCTCTGATATAAGTGCTTAGTTGTATAATTTATTTGATAGTTTTTTATGGTTTAAATTTTTACTATTTATTGGCTATAGCATATACAGATTATCACAAAAATAAATGATGTTTCAAAATCCCTTTATATAGCACTGGAAAATTGGTAAGTTTTGACTTTAAAAAGTACCAAGGAAGGAGGTACATTTTCCCTGATTTCCATACTGTATTTACCTTTCTCTTTCTCTTTCAATGCCGCTCTCTACCCTAATGTAATTAGGATAAAGTTCATTTTACTATTTTTGCATTACAGAGTTTGGATGTGTTCTGTGTCATTTATACAATCAATATGACAGTGTTACTGAGGAAGAAAGACTATATTACATGAAAACTGCCCCAGAACTATATGTTGCAAGTCCTTGGTTAGGTAGTTGCATGAAGACAGTATGAAGACAGTATGTCTGTGACTCCATGAAATGAACACCAAGGATGCCTTGTCTAGACGTGGTAGACTGTTAGGGATAGAAGGGTCCTACAGCATCATATATCAGTTCTTTAACAGAGGAGACTCTTACACCAGAATGATGAAATCGTTTTTGGTAATGGGAATAGGTGGCAGAGTTGGGACTAAACTCAAGTCTTCCAGCTTCCAATTTCTGACTCTACATTCAGTGTTGTTCCACTATACTTGCCTTAATACATATTGCTGGGAGTGTTTCTGTTGCCTTCATAATACATTCACCAACCCTGGTTTTGAAGCTTGTAATTAACAGTGGCCAGAGGCATACATGATATAATTTGGATGCCTGACCATATTGCCCACCTTTATTCTGGCAATCCAAGGGCTACAGGACTTTCCTCTGTGAAATAACCAAAGTGAATGTAATTATTCATCCCTGAAAACTTTTATTCAAACCAGTCTCATCCTGTTTTGAATAGTAGGAGCTGCTGTTACCAATAAATTCTAAGCATCCTATGTAATCCAGCCCCAGCCACCCCAGTTTATACTGAACAAGGGCAAAAAGTCAAATCTACCTGAACCTTCAGATAGCAGCTAAGGTTTTCCATATTTGTAATATTATTTAAAGACCAATCAATGCATTTTTAAGACCAGCTAATGCCTTTAAATACTTGCACAGAAATTTTGAGCTGGAAGAGAACCTAGCAATTATCTCTTCCTACAAATGAAGAAAGTGTAGCCTAAGGAGAAAACTTGACTTGCTCAAGGTCCGACTGTGATCAGTGTTATGGCCAAAACATATCCATCTTATGTCAAGTTCTGTAATGTTTCCACTGCTTCTGAAGTCAACTGAATGTTTGAGTAATCTAAAAGTACAGTGTGTTAATTTTTTAAGTATGGAAAATGAACCCAAAATTCACTAAAATGACCACTTACTTGACATTTGAAATATGTTTAAAGTTTTATCTCTAGATTGTTAATTTGTTTTAATGGAAAAGCAGGATACTAGAATGTAGGCAAGAAGTCCCCCCTTTTTAAAATATACCAGGAGAATGATAAGCCTTAAACTCTGTAGCACAAAATGTTCTCTGTGACCGACTTAAACTTTACTTCTTTGTCTAATGGATGACCATTTAAAAAATTATATGGCAATAGATTTTTTAGAACAATAAATTAGTGTTAGCTTTTTGGCTTAAGAAAATAATTGGAAAGCCATTGGATAATGTATTCTGAAACCAAAAGATAGCTATAATCATATCCTTGTCCTGTTTAAGTCTTTTAATATTTATCTTTGGGGACGATCACTCTGGTGGAGGTAGGGAGAATTGATTGGATGATGGGGAAAGTTTATTAGAAGCAAGGGTCCTTTGTGCCAGGCAATGCATCTGTAAATAAAATTTTCAAAGGTCTCTGATCTGCTAAGCTTGCATTCAAGCAGGAGGAGACAGACTATAAGAATAAATATAAGAAACAAGTAAAGTATGTAATATAGAAGGAAGTAAGTACAATGGACTAAGTATAGTGCAGAGTAAACAGAATTCAAGTACTGGGAATAGAGGGCAGGTATCATGTTTAAATAAGAGGCTCACAATTAGTCTCATTGAAAATAACACATTTGAACAAACTTTTGAAAGATATGGAAGAGTTTGAAACTCAGACATCTGGGGGAATAGCTACCACAGTGGCCATAAGGTCTTCACATGCTTGACATGTTTGAGAAGTAGCAAGAGGGTTTGCATGGCTGAAGAGGAACAAAAAAGGGGTAGGTGATAGGAGACATGGTCAGAATGTTAATGAGCTCCTGATTACGTAAGAGCATCTACGCCATTGGCAAGCCTTTGGCTTTTACTCTGAGTGAAATGGGTAGGCTGTGGAGTATTTTGAGCAGAGAAGGGACATAATCTTTTTTTTTTTTTTAATTACTATGGCCTGAGTGATGGCATAACCTGGTAGGATTAATCCATTCAAAATCTCTTCCAGAATTAGGGGTGACATCAAGGCCATTGAAAACACGTAACTACAAAATTTCTAGTCCAACTTTAAGGGGAAACTGGAAATGGATGGTGGGGGGCAACCAAAGCATGTCCATTATTTCTTCAAAGTCAAGCTATTCAAAGAAGTTATTCACACACTCTATTCTCTATTTTATTATTAAACGTATCTCCATTTTACTATGAAATAAATTCCAACATGAAATCTGCTTCCACTACTCTATTGAAACTACCTGCACTAAAGTTTCCATGACGTTCATGTTGCCAAATCCAATCTTTTCTGTCTTCATCTCACTAGGTCTCTAAGTTCCTCTAAATGCTTTCTTATTCAGACATTCTTTTTTTGACTTCCATGCTACACCCAATTTCCAGACTACTAATAAAACCATTTCTTCTCAGTCTCCATCATATTTTCCTCTCTACTGAAGATCCTCAGATGATTTCACTACCAATTTCTGCACAACAAATTATCCCAAAACTTAGAAGTTTAAAACATCAAACATTTATCTCACAGTTTCTGTGAGTCAGAAATCCAGTTGCAACTTAGTTGGAAACTTCTGGCCAAGGTCTCTCATGGAGTTGCAGTCAGTCTATAGGCTGGGGCTGCAGTCTCAGTTGAAGGCTCAACTGGGGAAGTATCTTCTTAGAAGTTCAGGTATGTGGTTGAGAACTTAGTCCCTTACAGGTTGTTGACTGGACACTTCCCTTAGTTATCTATCATGTGGGCCTCTCCACAGGGCCACTAATCACATGAGAAAGCCAGAAAGCAAGAAAGGGCAAGCAAGATAGTAGTCAGAGTCTTTTTCAACCTAATCTCAGAAGTGATATCCTATCATTCTGTGTTCTGTTAGTTAGAAGTCACTAGTTCCTCTAGGGGAGGGGATTGCACAAAGATTGAATGCAAGGAGGCAGGGGTCACTGCACACCATCTTGAAAGTTGTCTAGCTTATCATGGCTTAGGCTTCAGTCATTTTCTAATTCTGTCTTCTCTACAGTGGTGATGTCATTAATTTCCCTAGTTATCATGTTACTTACATTCCAAAGTTCTCAGATTTATACTGCTGGGTTAGGCCTCTTTTCAGACCCCTATATCTCTTATTTTTGCATCTCCAGTTAGCTTTATCGCAAGCTTTCAAAATTGACATATTCCAAACAAAATGTTTTATTTTGCCTTCCCGTACACTCCAAATCTGCAAATATATATTTTTTTCTACTAAGCTTTTCTACCTAGGTAAATGACACCTCCATCCACCCGATTTCTCAGACCAGGCAGTAGCAAATTTTTCTTAATGTTTATCTCTCCATCACTAAACTCCATCAACTGTAGCTTCAAAATTATTCTTTTTCCTGGATGCCTAAAGAGCCCCTCAATATGTTTATCTGTACCCATTTTTCCTCTATTACAATCCATTCTCACCAGCAAATAGATTAATCATGTAATTAATATAAATAAGAGCTTATGCCAACATTTTATAAGTCTGTCAAGGGCTTCTTATTGCTCTTTGACCTTGCTTGATCTAGTCTTCCCCTGCTTCACCAACCTCATTTCGTGCAGCTTTCTTTTTCTGAGTTTTAACCACACTTGATTCTCTTTTAGTTTCTAGAATTCTCTCTGCTTAGAAGACCTTTCCCACAACTCTTTGCCTGACTGGTTCTTGGTCATCCTTCAGAGATATTTGGATGACTCAATCTTACACATATTCTTAAAGCTCAGTCTTTTCCTGCCTAGCACTTAAAATTTGTAAGTCCAGGTGAGAAGAGACAAAGTCTATTTCATTCATCTATCAATACCTAGATAGCACCGTGTCTGTAGATAATGTCTATAATGAGTAGAAGTAACATCCAAAGAATACATCCAAAAGTCCTGATAACATTTTCTCGATTTTGTTTTTGTTTTTACCAGCTCTGATTATATTGTTATTAATTTAGTCCTTCAATGTTGTGTTTAGATATGTATTTTGCTCTTTTTTCCTTCTAGTTAGACTTTTTTGGAAAGGGTTTTGGGGAAAATCCTAAAGAAATATTCTAACTTATTAATCTTTAGTGAAGTTAGAAGGAATTACCTTTATAACAACGACACCTATATTACCTTTGCCTGAGAGATTGATAAAATTGAGTGTTTATTTAGCTGGGATTCTTTCAGGATCTCCTTCTGAGTTCTTTTTAGAGTTTGGAGGGCTGGGCACTGGGGGCTTGTTTTGTCTTAGAGAGATGAACTGAATCCAGATTTTCTTGCTAATAATAACCATGGTTGTGCAAAGACCCACCTCCCACCCACATTGAGAGTACACTCTTCCAGCTGATGTTTCTGTTCACAGCTTTTGTGACTGTGAGAAAAGAAGTGATAATCCTGGAATGAATCACTGTGCCAGTGACATTCTAGTTAAAGTTGAACAGTGCTGATAAAATGTGCTACTTTGGTGTGAAGAGCCTGAACTACATTTAATAAATAATAAAACCATGGAATGCACACAAATAGAAGTCAAAAAATTAACCTTTTGCTACCCAGGAAAACATTCTGGTAAATGTGAGGTGGTGTGCAGGTGGGGAGATGGATCATGAAGAATTATGTAAAGTGACAATGTGAAAGTATGTACTTAATCATCTGCAGAGGAAGCTTTTCTCTTTAGGAGAGCATTGCACTACAGCGGGGACTAACTAAGCTATGCCACCTTATTTTTAGTTTTCTTTTGAATATTTTTGTTCTAAAAGAAAATGCACTCTCTCATTCACCCCCCTACCCCCACCCCCCGCCAAGACTTCAGAGATGTTCAAGCCTCTGCCTTCTCTTAAAGAACAGTAGTCCACTGACTCCACCGCAGTGAGACTTAGAAGGTTAGGTTGTTCATTTAATGTTAATGCTGTTAGTGAGTCATTTTAAACAGGTATTTGGGAATATGGAAAAAAAGAAAAAAAGTTGGAAACACATGGGGAGAGAAGACGGATTAAGTATATGACAAAGGACAATATCAGCAAAAGTGTGAAAAGAGGGAAGATGGGGAGAGAGAAAGAGAAATCAAATAATACACTTCCTACAATTTTTTATATTATGGTAAAAAACACATACTTTATGCTATATTTGTCCACATCCTTGTTCCCCACACGTACTTTTTCTAATGTGTGTAAGTATCTGTCTAAGTGAGAAATTTCCATCCATTGCTGTGAAAAATCAATTGCTCTTGATTTGGAGGAGGGCTCCAGTTACTAGGGAAAACAGGAGGGTTTGAAACTGCCAATAGGATTCCAGAACTCTTTTGATTTTTTATCTCAATATGATAAATTATTCCTTTTAACTGGATCCCGCTTGATCTGACCTCAGGTGCCTCAGTTTGAAGGAAAGTGACTTGTGCTGGTGAAGTTGCCCTGTGTCCCACCAGATTTAAATTCTAATTAACTTTCACTGATGAATTGATGTCATTTGCAAATGACTGTCAATAATCTGCATAATATAAATTTGGAAAGACCACTTATATCACACAGCTGTGACTTAGCTGATATTTAAACTTGTGTTTAAATACATAAATTGTATTTGTTTTTAACCGACTGCAGCTCTTCACATAGTTTCAAAACCTACTTTCTAGCACCATTTAGGAAGTTGATGAAAACCTCTATTCAGTATTTAATAGTACCTCTTTAATAGTAGAACTACATATATTAATACAATAACACAACAAAGTCCTTCCAATTGCAGCTAGTCCTATCTTTCAGAATCTGGGATAAAGCAGAGCCAGATTCAACAGGAAGTTACCTGTGTACTAACTTTGGAAGAAAGAATCTATTAGCAAGACATAAACAATTTTAAACAGTGTCATAGAGAGAAAGCTAAAACCTTTTAAAATGATACTCATATGCTTCAATTTATTTTATAACTTGAAACTGTCATACTGAAAAACTATTCTACTTATGGAAGTTTATGTTAGGCAAATTCTCAAAATGTATAAAAAGACATATACACAAATATATCAAATATACAATTTTTAGAATATCAGATAAATTGATTTAATTGATGGTTATAATATGAGAAAAAGTAAACTTCTGGCCAAGCCTACCAGTGGATAAGTATGCAATATTTAAATACAATAGATATCATGTACCTATACAAAGAAAAGTTTAAGATATGATGTTAAGTGAAGTTGGATAAATATTTTAATGTATTTATGTTTAGAGTACATATTTGAAATGATGAGGAAAAAGTACTCATAGGAAATAAGCAAAAATCAAACTGATCTTTTAAAATAAATAGTATAATGGGTTTTTTATCTGTTTTCAAACTGATCTGTAGTCTGGTTAATTTTATAATTTAAATGAATAGAAGAATTAATTTATAGAGAACCTTACTACTACTTATAGGAGACCATATGAATTACACCTCATTTTATAAGAACTTGGCGAGATAATTGTTATAGCCATTTTAAACAATAGGAAAATCTGTGCCAAAATTATGCAAGAGCTCTATTCAAGATCATACAGGTAGTAAATAGAAGATCTGGTTCTAGATACTTTCACCATAAGCATCTTTGCCCCAACAATTTTTGCCCCATAACTGGTTGGCTGTAAGGCAATTTTGATGAAAAAGATAAAACAACAATTAATAAAAGAAGGACATTAAAAAGGACATAATGAAATATAAAAATGAATAACAAAATTAGAAAGACTTTATTGCAATATTTGAATACATTTAAAATGTGTATAGATTCATGGTAATACTGTGCAACTAACTGATTTTATTTTGTGGGTTGCATCTAAGCCCTTGTCTTCCCAGTCTTTTGTTCATAGTATTTTATACCTTTGCTTGTTTTGTTTGTTGTTTTGTCTCCTTGTTTGGCATCACACTTTTTCTTTTTTGCTAATATTTCTTCCTTCATTGAGAGAGAAGTATCAGTTTCCAAATGCTAGGATGCATGCTTGTAAACTGAGCTTTGTATTGAGTTGTGAAAAACTCTACAGTGTCATTTGTTCTTGGCATATTGTCGCATGTCTATTGTTAGACTTTCCAAAGTTCCCCGTGAAATGTGGGTTCAACTCTGTATCTTCAAATCACCGAAGGATTTGCAAACTGTTATGTTATCATTTTCTAGCACAGCATGTAATCTTGCTTTACAGTGTCTTATTTCCCACTTCTGGTTCGTTTTATCACTGTATTTTCTATCAAATCGATATATGTTGTGGTTGTTACCATCCACTATTTTAAGACCACCACCTCTGCTTGTCACTGTATAGACCATTACAAGGGCTAAGATTTATGTAATAAAAATGGCAGAACTTTGTTAATAGAGAAATGAAAACAAACATAACCAATTGAAACCAAACTGTCAAACCAAACTGACAACCAGTTATTTTATCTTTCATGGCAAAATTGCCTTACCACTAAGTAGTTGTGCACCAAAAGTATTTGCGGTAACAATGCCTACAGTGAAGATGTCTATGGCAAAGATGCTTACTGTGAAAATACCAGACAGGAGCTAGACATCAACCAAAAACTGATTCTAAGCCCAGACTCTTGACTCTCTACGATAATGTTTAAACACAAGTGAGTAAACTTCTAAACCTGGATATTTGTAAAGGCTCACTTGGTTACAAATCGTTAATATTCTTGATATAAATTGGTGTGTTAACTCTTTCTTTCCTTAATTTATAATAACAAAATGAACTCTACTAATCACTAAATCATTTGAAAAGCAATTCTCATCTCTTCTGCGTGTGTTTTTTATTTTTTTTTAATAGAGCTAAAAGCTCATCATTTAGAGAGCATAGAAAAAAAACAAAGCCACAAATGAGGACATATGACAGCAACTAAGTTATGTAAGTTAAGTTACTAGGAAATTGAACGTAAGCAGTTACAATATGGATTATCTGATTGAAATTTAGCCAACTAAACTCAGTTTAGACTAACAGGCAAAAGCACTCCTAAAGTGGTGGTATGAAAGGAAATAAATTCTAGCATATTTGCTATTGTGTCAGCATTCCTTTTGTATATTTGGCTTTAACCTTGACCAGAAAATGACACCCTATCACCCAGCCGTCTTTGCCATTCCTTTGCAGCTGCTTATGCTACTGACATTAGAGCCATGATTTCTGAATTCCCCCTGAAAATATCACCATCCTTAGTCTTTGGCTTAACTGACCTTTATAATACTTCTGTTTGGATAATGTTTTTTGACTTTTTTTTAACTTTGCATGCCTTTTCTGAAAATAGAAGTCAGATAAAATTTGTCCTTGTGATTTTTATTGTAAAATGAAACACAGAGACAGAAAACTATCCAAAACTATTATATAGTTTATTGAATAATTGTATAGTGAATGCATGTATAAGCACAAACCAGGTCAGGAAATAGACCTTTGCCAGAAACCCATATATGTACCCCATCCCTATCACTCTCCCTCCTCCTAACTGCTTTTCAGCTTTCAGAGTAATCATTTCCTTGCATTTTTATTAGGTTTATCACCCAAGCATTTATCCTGGATTCTGTAGTTTAGTTTTTTGTTTTGTTTTCAAATATATTTTTAAAGTTCTCTTTTAATGTTCAGATTTCTCCTTCATTTCTTTCTTTTCCTTCTAAATTAACTATCTGTAGGTTATTTAATCTGCAGAATTTCCCATAGTATGGATTTCAATGAGAAGAATCCATCCTGTGGGAATCACTCTTGGTACAGTTTAACATGTCCCCTTGTCCTCTGTAATCCCACCACATTGGCACCTGGGTCCAGAGGCTTGATTGCACTCAAATTTTCTTTTTATAAAGACTACAGGCATTGTTTTCTTTCACATGGGATCACAAAAGATCTGGCCATTTCCTTTTTGTGATTTTAGCAGCAGTTTGTGCTGAATATATTTTCTTACATCTGTATCTCTTCAGTTATTTTGATTGCCTGAAATTCATCTCCAATATTACTGTGATTTCTTGCACATTGATAAAATTTTGTTTGTGCTCTCTGTACTGGAATGTCAATTTTCTTGGATGTAAAACCCATGGTTCACATTTTCTTTTCCTGTGTACTTCAGTATATTATCTTTTTTTTTTTTTTTTTTTTGCGGTACGTGGGCCTCTCCCTGTCGTGGCCTCTCCCATTGCGGAGCACAGGCTCCAGACGCACAGGCTCAGCGGCCATGGCTCACGGGCCCAACCGCTCCGTGGCATGTGGGATCTTCCCGGACCGGGGCACGAACCCTCGTCCCCTGCATCGGCAGGCGGACTCTCAACCACTGCGCCACCAGGGAAGCCCTGTTATCTATTTTTTTCTAGTATAAACCTTTGTTGTCAAAAAATCTGATTGTATACCTTTTTTTTCCCTTTTAAGACACTTGCTATTTTTGCCTAGATTCTCAAATAACTTATTTTTTAAGTTAAATAATTTCAGTAGAATATACTTTTCTGTTGGTCATTTTTGCTTGAAATTCTGAGGATTGGGGTATATTCAAAGGAAGTTTTCAAAGCTTTAGGTATTCATTCTGTTCTCTTTATTTTGGTTAACTTTTTCAGGGCTTTTTATTAACTGTATGTTGAGTCTTCTTTTCATAGCTTTTAAAATTTTCCACAAAGTCCTTTTAATTCTTTCTTCATTTCACTTTTATTTAATTTCTTTTACCTTTAATTTAAAGTATTAACTGTTGGGTTATTTGTGTTTGTGTTCTTTGTCGTTTAGTCTTTCTGTAATTATTTTTCATTCTTTTCAAGTGTGCTCATTTATATTGTCTTTTTAAATCCTTTATTATTTTAAATATCTTTTAGCTTATTCTGAAAGAGAAGTCTTTAATTTTGATCTTTTTGATGACCATATCTTTCGGAAATGTTTCCATTGTCTTTAAGAATGACAGTTTTCTACTAATTCTCTTTAAAATAACTTTGAGATTTGACCTTACTATTTGTCCATTTTCATTTCTATGTGAAATTAGTTTCTCTGGACTTTTACAAGGAGATGTGGTCCAATAGAGTTTCTAATTTCACAGGGCCTTTTCTGTTGTTTTTATGTAGTGTCCTAAAGTGTGTGTCTCGTGCGTCTCCTGTCCCCTCTTGACGTTAATCGGAACGCTTTCTTTCCTTTGTCTCTATTGTTTCTCTTCTTCTCCATTTTGATCTCACTTGCAAAAATCTGCCCTCACTGTGGAGCGAGAATCTGGAAGAGCACATGGCTGGCTATCTTGGAGAGTTTCCTGGTACTGCAGCTAGGTTTCTGGTGCCATTTCAGATCTTGCAACATACTCATTGGACTCACCCTCTATTGGGTTTGGCAAAATCGTCCCCATTTCAGCTGCTGACGTCAAGTTGGCCCATTGTGCTTTCCAGGAAATTACTCCTGGCTCTTTGGGGTTCTCATTCCATAGTACATTACCCTGTGCTTTCCTCTGTATCCTCCTTCACAGACTCTGAAACCTGAGGTCTGTGGCTGTTGGTGGTTTGTCTCAACCTGCTTGTATTTTGTGATTCATAGGGACACCGTGCAGTCTAATTTTGTTTTACATGTTTTTCACCTGTTTTTGGTTTTGACCTCTAGTCACTCTGTGTGGTATTATTTGGGGATTCAGGGAGATTTGGATCTATGCAGCCATCAACATCGTCTTTCCAAAATATCTTTTTACTTTTGCAATTCTTACAACAAGAAAATGCATGGAAATCAATATAAAACAATGGTATTTTAATAACATTTAGAACTCTTGAAAATCACTTGTTTTCCAGCTTATGCTACTTATCTCTTTGTCCTGGAATCCCCAGCATATAATCTAAAAATCAGACTACATAGGATTTTTTACATTGATAACGTTACAGAAAACAGCAGTCATGGTGCTACACATGGATATTATAACTTTTCTCTGAAGAACTTGCCTAATGGCAATAAACATTCACATGAAGGACTGTATAATATTCATAGTAAAAATACTGTTTGTCATAAATAGGCCTTTGATAAATCTGTTGTTATCAATAGATATGATCTGTAATGACCGTACCACATTAATGTACATTCAAGGAGAATATTTCCTAAATGTAATAGGTGCTTATGGACGACTAACTCAATAATGAACACAAATGCAAAGTAGGCATGGATTCTATTGACAAACTCAATGACAGTTAAGGAATAGAATGCAAATTTCTAAATCCTCTTGTATCAGGAGGCTACATTTAATCTACTGTGATTATTCTCTGAAATTTTGTTTTATCATATATTTTCCTAACACATTAAAGAGGGAAAATATCAGTCTTCCACCTGCAAGTCTCAATTATCTTCACAGAGAATATTCACTTTTGACTCTTGTGTGGAGGTGTTTCTCCACACCAAGCAATTCTCCAGAACACCAGCTGGGTGTCTTATAATTTAACCGAATTCTGACACTATCTACCAGGAGATAATGTCAGATTCCACAGATTAAAGTTCAGTCCCAGAAGACTGCCCCATCCTATTTCAGATGGCAATGGTGGGGTAGATCCCCAGGTTACCCACAACTTCTGACCCACAGGCTATAAATCAGAGATTCCCAGGACCTCCTCCCCTCTGGGCTTTGATGAATTTGCTATAGCAGCTCACAGAATTCAGCAAACATTTTACTTATTAAATCACTAGTTTATTATAGAAAGATATAACTCAGGAACAATCAGATGGAGGAGATGCACAGGGCAGGGCATGGGGAAGAGTGCAGCGCTTCTGTGCTCTCCAGATGGCACTCTCCCCAGTTCTCCTCGTGTTCACCAACTCAGAACCTCTTGAGCTCCATCCTTTTGTGTTTTATGCAGGCTTCATTTCAGAGGAACAATTGATCCAACCATTGGCCATTAGCGATTTATTCAACTTCCAAACCCTTACCTCTCCTCTCTCCCCAGAGGTCCTGGGGTGGGATTGAAAGTTCCAACCTTCCAATCTAATCCTGGCAACCAGCCCCATCCTTAGGTGCTCACAAAAGTCACTTCATTAACATAACAAAACACACTTTTCCTTTTTAAACATCTTTATTGGAGCATAATTGTTTTACATTGTTGTGTTAGTTGCTGCTGTATAACAAAGTGAATCAGCTCTACATATACATATATCCCTATATCCCCTCCCTCTTGTGGCCCCCTCCCACCCTCCCTATCCCACCCCTCTAGCTGGTAACAAAGCACTGAGCTGATCTCCCTGTGCTATGCAGCTGCTTCCCACTAGCTATCTATTTTACGTTTGGTATATATGTCAGTGCTACTTTCTCACTTTGTCCCAGCTTACCCTTACCCCTCCCCATGTCAAGTCCATTCTCTACGTCGGTGTCTTTATTCCTGTCCTGCCCCTAGGTTCATTAGAACCGTTTTTTTTTTTTTTTTTAGATTCCATATATATGTGTTAACATACAGTATTTGTTTTACTTCACTCTGTAAGACAGACTCTAGGTCCATCCACCTCACTACAAATAACTCAATTGTGTTTCTTTTTATGGCTGAGTAATATTCCGTTGTATATATGTGCCACACCTTCTTTATCCATTCATCTGTCGATGGACACTTAGGTTGCTTCCATGTCCTGGCTATTGTAAATAGAGCTGCAATGAACATTGTGGTACATGACTCTTTTTGAATTGTCGTTTTCTCAGGGTATATGCCCAGGAGTGGGATTGCTGGGTCTTATGGTAGTTCTATTTTTAGTTTTTAAAGGGACCTCCATACTGTTCTCCATAGTGGCTGTATCAATTTACATTCCCACCAACAGTGCAAGAGGGTTCGCTTCTCTCCACACCCTCTCCAGCATTTACTGTTTGTAGATTTTTTGATGATGGCCATTCAGACTGGTGTGAGGTGATACCTCATTGTAGTTTTGATTTGCATTTCTCTAATGATTAGTGATGTTGAGCATCTTTTCATGTGTTTTTTGGCAATCTGTATATCTTCTTTAGAGAAATGTCTATTTAGGTCTTCTGCCCATTTTTGGATCGGGTTGTTTGTTTTTTTGATATTGAGCTGCATGAGCTGCTTGTATATTTTGGAGATTAATCCTTTGTCAGTTGCTTCATTTGCAAATATTTTCTCCCATTCCGGGGTTTGTCTTTTTATCTTGTTTATGGTTTCCTATGCTGTGCAAAAGCTTTTAAGTTTCATTAGGTCCCATGTTTTCCTATGTTTTCCTTAAGAGTTTTCTAGTGTCTGGCCTTACATTTAGGTCTTTAATCCATTTTGAGTTTATTTTTGTGTATGGTGTTAGGGAGTGTTCTAATTTCATTCTTTTACATGTAGCTGTCCAGTTTTCCCAGCACCACTTATTGAAGAGGCTGTCTTTTCTCCATTTTATATTCTTGCCTCCTCTATCAAAGATAAGGTGACCATATGTGTGTGGGTTTATCTCTGGGCTTTCCATCCTGTTCCATTGATCTATATTTCTGTTTTTGTGCCAGTGCCATACTGTCTTGATTACTGTAGCTTTGTAGTATAGTCTGAAGTCAGGGAGTCTGATTTCTCCAGCTCTCTTTTTCTTTCTCAAGATTGCTTTGGCTATTCGGGGTCCAAAAGACACCTTTTATACATGTAGTTATCTTAGGAAATTCCAAGGGTTTTAGAAGCTCTGAAATGGGGAGGAAGACCAAATATATATTTCTTATTATAAACCAAAATATCACGTATATACAATGGCATTATTAGAATATTTGTGTGTGTGTGTGTGTGTGTGTGTGTGTGTGTATAAAACCACGGGTAAGAATGTTGGAGCTAATAATAAGTGTTCCTAATTTCCTACAGATGATCAATTCATTAATCCCTAATAATACAAATTTAATATCCCATTTTTCCTATGCAAACTATTGGGATCAATTTTTAAGTTGGTCTTCTTGCTTGTCCTCTATAATGCATTTTCCACAAAGCAGTAACTTTTTTGAAACTTTAATCAGAACTTGAGATTCCTACAGAAAACCCTTCAGTGATATTCCATTGCATGCAGAATTGTATACAAGTTTTTTGCATAGCCCCAAAGAGCCCGCATTATCTGAACTCCTATCAAGTGCCATCCTTCCACAGATACATGCCTTTCAATATTTTCTTGCCTGCCCAGAATATTCTCAAACCTATCAAGCTCCTTTGTATCTCAAGGCCTTTGCCCTCAGCAGTTTCCTCTCCCTAGAGCACTATTTCCTCTGTCAGACTCACTTGTTATTTATCCAAAGAGAGCTATATGACCAGCCTTCTAAAATTGTCCCATTCCAATCACTCTAGGTACATTTTTCTTCATAGTATTTGCCCCTATCATGCATTACCTACTTACTTAATTTTTACTGTTTTATCTGATTTCTTGTAGGCTTTGTGAGAACAAGAATCTTGTCATTGTTCTTTTTCACTCTATTGCAGTGACTAGAATAGTGCCTGTCGCTTAATAAAATTGCTTATTGAACAAACGGCTAAATCTGGGTTTTCATTCCAGCTAACAGGCTATCAATTGGATAAGTCTACGTCTAGGTTAGTTGGCAGGATAATTTGAATCGAAAGTAGAAATTGAGGCCACCATTAAAGGCGGGATATAGTTTGGTTTGGACCGAGAGCCCAATGGGAGCAGTCTTCATAATTTTGTGGGGTTTTTAAAAAATTTATTTGACACTGTAGGGAAGTGGCAACAAACCACCATGTCAGTGAAACTGTTGCTTCCAACTTTCCTATCTTCCTTGGTTTGACATTGGTAGGAAGAAGAGAAATAAAAGAATAGGGAGCAGTTGTTGAAAAGATGAGAAAGTGAACATGGAACGGCCAGGAGCAAAAAAGTGGTGGGAAAGGAAATAAGGTGTATGGGTTGCGCCCACCTGTTTTCAGAGTTTACCATTTGCCCAGAGGTTAGGTTGCTTATCAGATGAAATACAGCTGAAACTGAATTTTCTCTGTGACTAACCTTCAGGAGGAGAGGTCTCTGCATTTAGTTACTATTATTAATCAACTTGATTTTTTTTCAAGTCATCATGTTTTCTGACTCAAAACTTTTTCAAGCTAACAGAAGAGTTTCTTAATGAACTAAATAGACAAGAGGCATGGGTGTGCCCATTGCTAATTTAAGTACAGTATATGGAATTTTGTCATTCTTGTATTTTCTCAGACTAATAATGCTAGAGCATGATGAGGGAAATCTCCTACATTGACCTCAGAAATACTCATATATTTTTAAACTTAGGGGGAAATGTCTATATAAGAGAATTGCCGGTCAGATATAATTGCCAGCTTAGCACAGGCAATTGCTGAACTTACCAGCTGTAGCAAATTATATTTTTAAAGCAGTGATTTCTTCTGTTTTATGCACAGGGTAAATGTGCAGGTCACATAATGCTCAATGAAAATTCTAATCAATTAAACTAATGATAAGAAAATAATGATCTATATGATTTTTGAACTTTAAGAACTATAACATGTAAATAGATTAGTGTTTAACTAAAATTAAATCAACTGTTTAATATTAACTTGAATTAAATGACCTTGAGAAATTGACTACAAAATACCTTCTGAAAAGCAAGGCATGTGATGAATTGATAAGATTGCAAGCATGATGGGTTAATGCGCTAGATGGCACTAATTGT
Organism: Lipotes vexillifer; assembly: GCF_000442215.2. Classification (NCBI taxonomy): domain Eukaryota; kingdom Metazoa; phylum Chordata; class Mammalia; order Artiodactyla; family Lipotidae; genus Lipotes; species Lipotes vexillifer. The sequence goes on from NW_006792683.1 coordinate 3,008,511, forward strand.
ATGCCTTTCATGTATTATAACATCACATTCAATGTGAAAAAAGAAAGTACCTCACACTTGAAGTGTTTTTATCAGGTATACTTTATGAAATTTCTTTGATATGTTATTTGTAATTTCTCATTACAGCTTTTCAGATCATCAGAAAAAAAGAATTAATTATAGCCACTTTGATATTAAGCAAATTTCAATTTGAAAAATATAATTCCAGCAATTTTTTTAACATAAAGAAACTAATTTACTCCAGGCAAGATGCAAAAGTATTCTAGTACAGAAGGATTAAGTGATTCATTCCTAGAGAAAAGTTTTATACCAATTACATGGTTTTCCATGAACTTTACTTATCAAAAAGATTATCTCAGAAAATAAATAAATTTTTCAGATTTTTCTAAACAAAGTCTAAACCTTCAAAGCATAAGAGAAGTTCTGTGCTCTGCAGAATTATTTCCTTGTGGTTTTTAAATACACAAATGGGAAAAGGGAACAAAATCTTGTTTTTTTTGTTTTTTTTTTTTTTGGTACGCGGGCCTCTCACTGTTGTGGCCTCTCCTGTTGCGGAGCCCAGGCTCCGGATGCGCAGGCTCAGCTCAGCGGCCATGGCTCACGGGCCCAGCCGCTCCGCGGCATGTGGGATCTTCCCAGACCGGGGCACGAACCCGTGTCCC
>NW_006792683.1:3009255-3013169 GCF_000442215.2 Lipotes vexillifer
CCCGTGTCCCCTGCATCGGCAGGCGGACTCTCAACCACTGCGCCACCAGGGAAGCCCAAAATCTTGTTATTTAAGGAACAAAGCAAGACTATAAATAAAGGCAGTTTTCAAAATAAGCAGTTTCTAATTAAGTTACCTGGCTTTTAAAGACATATTTAACTATTACTGTTACTAAAAAATAAGGAAGGCAAAATCATTAACATAATTAACATACGCCTACTTTAAAATATATAAGATATTGATGTTAGGGTTACCCTAGTTAATTAGGAATCCATTAGGTTTATTTAAATTTTGGCATAAATAATTTTAATTTTAGTCAAGCAGAAACAGTACCTGTTAAGAATGAAATTTTCCTGCCTAACTTGGACATTGCCATAGTGAATTGCTAATGGGAGTGAGTGTTTCGATTGCTTCAATTTAGGAGTCCTTGAGGAGTTTCCTAAATTTCTGTTCATCCAAATGCTCATAAATTAATTAGCTGAGAAAAATGAATATGCACAACGGAATGTAATGTATGAAACTTCAAATAGTTAATAAGACACACACATGCACATGACTAAAATTGAGTGAGTTTTTGTCAACATTTTGTTTCTTATTGGGCATTGGTGAAACCTGTAGACCCATAGGGAATTTATAAAAAACTTGTTCTGTATAAAATTCTTCCTTTTTTTAAAAAATTTTCGGGTGGGACAATGGTGGTGGTGATGGTAGAAAGGAAGGGACAATGTGGGGGAATGGAGGCAGAAGGGGAGGGTGAGGAAGATGATGGAGAGGAGTAACACAGCAACCGTAATTCCCAGGACAACCCAACAGTGTCATTTTGGATCAGAGACCTCCACTGTTACGCCACTCTCACTCTGATTAATGCTACTTCCAAATTATTCTGCACCCATTCACAGTAACCATTTTTTAAAAGTTCAAAATAAGTAAGTTAAATGCAAAGAATTACTCATCTCTCTTTTGATCTTTCTCACTTCACTTTCTTTCTTTTTTTTTATACATTTATCTTTGTCTGTGTTGGGTCTTCGTTTCTGTGCGAGGGCTTTCTCTAGTTGCGGCAAGCGGGGGTCACACTTCATCGCGGCGCGCGGGCCTTCACTTGCTTTCTTATTCCTTCTTTGTAATTACTCAATGTTCAGCCTTTTAAAAAGTGCCAATTTTTATTTTATTGGTTTTTATTTTGCCACTGTTGGACCTATGCAAATACAGGAAGTTCATTCCATTATTAAAAGTGTACTCTACAAAATGTAATCTTTTATGAGCTACAGAAATAATGGAAGAGGTCTTGAAAGGTACTCAAGGTGTTAATGTTACCTGGAAAATCCCTCCAATGCTCAGAAGACATAAGCTTTAATTATTTCCTTTCTCACACTACCACATATCAGGTTTTTCGTCTTTCAGAAATAAAAATTAAATGTTTTTAAAGGATATAAGCTCATTTATGTGGGTTTGAAGGCATGTAATTGCAAGAAATAGAATACACTAAAGTGATCTTATAGATCACTTCAATTACTCAAGCTTTTTGAAACACATACAGTTACATTATTCAAATAATTCATAAAATTAGAATTTACAGAGTAAATAGATTGATAATTCATATTACCAAAGGATTCTATATTATTTAGTAAGGGCTTTTAATGTTTACTGATTTAAACACTTTTTCATGCATAGCATAATTGGGTAAATAGTGGAACACCATTTTAGTTTTAAAAAACCGTGTATATTAAGTTAATGTTTCATTTCATCATTAGGAAGACATCAATACACATGAACAAACACAGATTGTATGGTTTGGGGTGAAGGTCAAGTACTAAAGAGTACTGATCGTTTTTACCTAATAATATTTTTCTGGATCAAGACGGAAATGATATGTCTCCCTAACTGCCCCCAACTAATGCTGGCAAGGTCTCTGACTTGGCCACCATGAGTGAGCAAGGAACTGGGAAAATGTGGTGAAAGATGGGGACAAGTTTTCAAGGGTCAAAGAATGGGGAGCGGGTGGGATCTGCAGCAAATAACCCACCCTACATTCAAGGCAGTTATTTCTCAGGCTGAATTCACTTGCTTACTTCAAGAATATTGAAAAAATGGACCAAAAAACTACCTTCTCCTTTTGTTATAAAAATTAACATAGCTCCTGTAGCATAACACCAAAAATAGCTATTCGTCATTCATTATCTTATAGTGAGAAGCACTGGCTTTGGTCCTTTATACTCGATCTCTGTCCTTTTACAGTATCCATGAGATTGTAAAAATGATTCGTAGTTTACAGGTGAGAGATTTAAAGCTTTAAAAGTAGTTAAATGGCAGAAATGAATCTTCACATACCCAAGTCGTAAAGTGAGATTAATTTCAATTTCAGAAAAATACCCAGAGCCATTATTTATATGTTTACATTTACAGGAGCTATGGTAACAGGCAAAGCTTCTCGAGTGGGATGTGGTTACATGTGTGGGTTCAGGATGCTGAATGCAAAACTGAATAATAGCAGTAGCCAGTGGTCAGTGGGGTTGATCACGGCCATAAGGATTACGTATTACCTTGGACTCTACTTTTCATTTTCCACTAGCAGCACACACTCATGTGCACACACTGCCTTAACAGGAAAAAGAAGATGATAAATGACATGAGAACTGGAATAGAAAAAACGCTCCAGGTAGCAATAGAGCTTAGCCAGGGCTCATGTGTAAAAACCATGTGATTTACTGTAAATAAGCCCAGGTTCTAAAATGCTGGGTTCCTCTCTTCAGTGGAAATCTATAGCTCAGGTGAAAGTCACCATGCCTTTTCATTTAGTTGATTGACCTCACAGGGTAGTAGTGAGGGTAATGCTGTTTGAAGACAGACATATATTTAAAAATCTAACAGGGCTGTAACCCAACCTGATGTGTTGTGTTGTAGTAAAGATTGAGTGGAAAGAGTCAGCAATGGATGAATTTAGAGTCCCTTATCAGTTTCTCAAAGCTTATTCATAGAATTGCCTCAAGTCTACACAAAGCTATATATAACAGAGGACAGTTCCTGAGTCCATTGGCACATACACAAAATATCACATCTGAAAAATTTGTCACTTCATATTTTCCTTGTCAGTAATTAGGTATATATCATGAATAAATAACAAATAGGCTGAAACACTGAAAAATTCTATAGCTATTTTTATAATCTTTACTCTCATGCTACTGAGAGATAGGTTATTTCCAAGATATTCATAAATATTTAATAGTGCATTTAAAAACTAAGAAATCACCAAAAAATGCAAGAATGTTACCTCCAAATGCATATAGTAGCACACAAATAATAATGAAACATTGCTACACAGTCAGCTAACCCTATTACATGTATAAATAAGTACAGTTTGTAATTAGCAGATTAATCACATAGAAACTGCTATGGCTTGAGTACTTTTTAATTGTTGAAAGACTGTTATTTTTTTAAAGTTGTCTAAATTTTCATCTTCTGGTTTGAACTTTTACTATTGACATATTTAACCAGCCCCCTTCATAGGTCAGTCAAAGCTGACTTTTAAGCTTGCTCACATCCAGCTTACTACACATTTCAAATTAGTTATTTCAAATGACCAAGAATTTACTTGTTTGCAGCATGAGTAGAAAGAATGAGTCAGGATTAATAAGAAACTGACAAGTATGGGATGGACACTCAGTAAAAGAGAATCAAAAGTTGAACAAACTCCTGGTGTTTGTGGGATGTGTGAACCTCCCTTAAAAAGCTGGAAGAATGATTAATCTCTGATTGACAGCAAACTATTATTATTATTCAGCCCATTAATTGAGATTTCCTTGTCTCAACTCCTTTTTCAACTCGTCCCTTTTTTTTTTTTTTTTTTTTTTTTTTTTTTTCTTGCGTTATGCGGGCCTCTCACTGTTGTGGCCTCTCCCATTTGCGGAGCACAGGCT
>NW_006792683.1:3013323-3039910 GCF_000442215.2 Lipotes vexillifer
CCCGGACCGGGTCAGGACCCCGTGTCCCCTGCATCGGCAGGCGGACTCTCAACCACTGCGCCACCAGGGAAGCCCCAACTCATCCCTTTTTTAACTCAGTGAGAAACATAGTAACATTTCCTGTGCAATTGTTTTGCATTATTAAATCTGGTCTTCAGCTATAATTGCCAGATATGACTCATTGAAATATGATATTGAAATATAAGAAAAATTATTGCAAAAAATTGATAATGGTAGTGACAAGAAAAAGAAGAAAAGGAGGAGGAGGAAGAGGAAGAGAAGACACATAAAAATGTGATATATCTTCACATGTGATATATCAACTTAAGGAAGTAAATATATTTGTATATATAAATATATGCATAAAATGGCCAATATTAATATTGATTAACATATGCGTTGGAGATTAAGGAGAATGTATTTCCTTTCATACTTTTTTTGTATTTTGGGTTTCTTTTTAAGGTAAGCATGTACTTATACAATCAGAAAAAAAATCAGTAAAATTATTTTTATTGTGAAATAATAAAAATTTATAATTGGGCTTCCCTGGTGGCGCAGTGGTTGAGAGTCCGCCTGCTGATGCAGGGGACACAGGTTCGTGCCCCGGTCCGGGAAGATCCCACGTACCGCGGAGCGGCTGGGCCCGTGAGCCATGGCCGCTGAGCCTGCACGTCTGGAGCCTGTGCTCTGCAATGGGAGAGGCCACAACAGTGAGAGGCCCGCGTAACGCAAAAAAAAAAAAAAAAAAAAAAAAAAAAAAAAAAAAAATATAATCAATGTTGTTTGTACAATTTAATATTTTCATCATCTTAATTTTAAACTCTCTTAAATACTCATTGTTCTGAGAGTTGTAACTATTTTATGATTACAGTATCATTCTTCAAAATACTGTATATTTGCTGCTGTGATTTGTATTTTTAAAATAATCACTTATTGGAGAGCATTGCTGATTGCTGTAGTATCATTGGAAGCATCATATTAGATTTCACAAGTAATTTAGATAGTTGGAGGAAAATGCTTTTGCTCTCTGAAAACTTCCTTTCTTGGAAATAGAAAGGAAGAGAGAATGTTACATCTCACAGGCCACAATGTTACATCTTCCAGGCCACTTTTCTGACTTCTACAATACTTGAGAATCTGATCCACAGACTTTAGTGTTGAAATCTTCATGGCCTGGAAGTGATCTCTTCTTCATGTGTATTTGTCTTTCCTCCTCATACAAAATGTATTTTTTAAACAGCTGCTGTATCCAAGTCACCTACTTACTGTGGTGTAGAGCACCTTGTTAATTTAATTAAATTACCAGTATTACGGGGGTGTCCCCAGTGTTTTAGTTTCATGTATTTGCCATCCAAAAGAAATTATGCAAAAGCATGCTTTCCTCTCTCCTCCCCTCTGCCTCCTCTCCTTTCCTCTCCTCTTTTTCTCTCCTTCACCTCTGTCATTGAAAGCCCCTCTGCAAGTAAGGAGACTTAATCAGAAATGCATTAGGTAATAGGGAAACATACACACATCATCATCTCTCTCATAGATTACTTGGAAATAGAAAGGAAGGAAGAAAGTTACATCTCACAGCCAAACAGACCACTATAACACGAAACCAAAAACAAACAAACAAAAATGTCCTCCTTGTTTCTACTGTTGCTTCCCTAGAGTCCATTCTCAACACTGCAGCCAGAATAATGCGGCAAATCTGGCCTGACCCTTGTTTTTATAAATAAAGTTTTATTAGAACACAGGCACACTCATTTCTTTATATGTGTTGTCTGTAGCTGTTTTCATTGACAGTGGCAGAGCCAAGTAGTTCAAACAGAGACCACATGGACCACAAAGCATATTTACTATCTGGCCCTTTACAGAAAACATTTTTCAATTCCTGTCTTAAACCATAGGTCATGATCAAGTTCCTCTGGTGCTCAGAGCCCTGCAGTAGCTCCCCATGCTCCTCACAGTAAAGGCTGAAGCCCGTGCAGTGGCCTCTTAGACCTACATGAGCTGTCCTGCCTTAAATCTCTCATCTCTTCTCCTTGCCTCCCCTTCCCCACGCCACTCCAACCACACAGAACTTCTTGATACATCAAGCAAGCTCTTGCCATAGGGAGTTTTTCTTAGCTGTTCCTTCTCCCTGGAATGTTTTCCCCCTAGATTTCTATAGCTAACATCCTCACCTCTGCCATGTGTTTGCTCCAATGTCATTTCCTAAATGAGGATAACCAGGACACGCAATTTAAAATCTTCCCTCTCCCCAGGACTTCCCTGGTGGTCCAGTGGGTAAGACTCTGCACTTCCAATGCAGGGGACCTGGGTTCGATCCCTGGTCGGGGAACTAGATCCTGCATGCATGCCACAGCTAAGAGACTGCATGCCACAACTAAGACCTGGTGCAGCCAAAATAAATAAATATTTAAAAATAACAACAACAAAAAAGAAACTTCCCTCTCCCCTCGTCTCACCTCCCAGTGCCTGACCGTGCTGTTTTTTTTCCTTCACTTTCTAACACACCAAATTAATTCACTTGTTTTTACTTATAAATTTATTTGTTAACTTTCTGATAGCAGAAACTTTTGACTTTTTTTGCACATGAATATATCCCAAGTGGCTAGGAGAGTGCCTGGTGCGTGGTAGGCACCCAGTACAAACGTGAGGAATAAATAAGCATGTGCACACACAAGGTCAAAATCAGAATGATTTTTTGGTACTGATTCTGCTATTAACCAATTCTGCCCTCTTGGGAAAACAAATAAATATTGCAGGGCACTAGTTTCCTTATTTTAAGTAAAAGGAAAAATTTGGCAAGTTTCTTTCAAGTACTGAAAGTCTTTGATTTTCTGATCATCAGTAAAATATAAATGTACTAAATGCATTTCTGAACTTCTGGATCTAGTTTATAGCAACTATAACTATGAAAATGAAACAAAAATTCCAAGTAAAACAATTGTTTTAATAAGTGAACAATGTGATTTCTGGATGTTTAACAACCCACATGTTTGTTTCAGTTGCATATGCTTGTTTAGAAACTGATAATTTCCACTGATGAGGAAAAACAAATGTTTATCTGTTGGAAGGAAGGATGGCCAACTATATATTTCTTCAAATATTTCTACAGGCTACTAGCCACTTACCTTATTTCATTCACTGTTTGTTTACTTTTGGTAGGATGATCAGATTTTTTTGAATTAAATTTTTTAAATTCTTTGGGAAATACTTTGTTTCTGTACAAAGTCATCAATGTGTAAATTAGTTTATTCCAAGTTACATGCTCATTATAGATCTTTAATTAAAAACAACAAAATATAGGCTCTTTAATATGCTCTAAGCTTATGATTGAATGTTCAAATTAGCAAATGTCTGTTACAGGAAGCTTCCTTTATTATGTCAATTATGACATGATATTTTATTCACTTAATAAATGTGTACTAACTGTTCATTATGTGCAAAGCACAGTGTATTGTTCTGGGAACAAAAAGTAAGCTTTTCTGTCTTCTAACATATATAGAATATCTCCTAGTGTGACAGGGAAGTCTGACTCAGGAAATGTTTCTAGTTTCCTCCTTGTTTATGGGTCTTTTCCATGTTCTCAAATAATTGACATCTATCATTACACCAGAAGGGACCCTAGGAACAGCCTCAGTGTATTTCTTATTTTAAGATCGGGAAATTCTAACCCAGAAAATTCAGTGTGTGTTTTCCAAGGTCACATATCTAATTAGTGCTGGACTAGAATACAGAACTCCTGTGGTCAAGTTAGTGAAAAGCTATCCCATCTCCTTAAGGGACTGGATACTGGATATAAAATCTGTTGATAAATCTATGTGTGTGTCCTCTTCTAAACTCCATGTGCACAGAGTCATAAATTATACATACAATAAGCTTTTGGAAAACTAGATATTCTCACAACTTTGTCTTCACTCTTCCTTACAGATTTGGTAAATATGCCATATAATTTTGCTATGTACTTCTGATTTAGAGTGTTGAGTTGACTCATAGTCAAAATGTAAATATGGTCTTCAAAAGAACACATTTTCTATGTAGGTCACAGATTGCATTGTGAAAAGACCATTTAAAAAAGTGATGCTACTAAAAGCATGGCAATGATGATAAGCCTCATGGCTTTTGTGATAGAGAGAAACTTGACGTATTTGCTGTTACCAGTATGGACTGACCTGACTAGGAGAGACCATGGGCCCTGTATTGGAGATTTGGTGACATCCATATCATATTCCAAGCTTTAAAAATTCACATGTGTCATTGCTAGAAACTCATTGCAATCAAAGTAGTTTCTAATAAACTATTAGAAGCAGTTAATTTCCCAGAGGTTTCTGCTAAAAACAACATTTGAAAATCACGAGTCTTCCAGTTCTCCTAGCTGAATCATCCACACCTTAACATCATTTTACCACCTGCCTCCCATTTTATAGTTCTATTAATTCCTAAGATTCCTTTTTCTCTCCATTAAAAAAAAAAAACATACATACTAAAGAATACTATCAGGAAGCATAAGGCCTAATACTTAGCAATGAATCTCTTTAAAAATCTACGGTTTCCTTCAACTTGATGTGAACGGTTGTAGAGTGTGATTATCTACATATTGCTGTCATCTGAGCAGAATTCCAAAATACTTAGTTTTGAAAAAAATGCCATTTGGCAAAACCTGTTTACTCGTGAAAAGTAATCGTGCTCAGACATATTTAGCTTATATTACTGGCATTCATCTTGAAGTTCTGTAAATATTTATAGTGAATTTAAATGCATGTAAATACTGTATACCGTTTCAGCAATTTAATGGGATTCATTTATAGGACATGAAAAAAATGGACTTAGCTGCCACAGTTCAAAGAACTGAAGATATTTTTCATTTATTTCCAAATGTGTATGTTTCAGAATAGGATGGTCCACATGGAAAAAGAATGTGTGTATGCCTCTGTGCAGAATGTGCTTCAGATGCACAATTTTAGATGTAGGTATGTGAATGGGCTACAAAATTGGGAACTTGGATTCTAGGTTGAAACAACTTTCCTGTCCTTGGCATTTTAGACCATAATAATAGTCCTATTTTTTACTTAATTTTGCCTCTAGAAAACAGTCCTCAAGACTTCTTTCGTACACATAGACACATACCAACATATATGTATAAAAATATACATACTCATTCTTGAACATAATTTGGGAAATATTTTAGTTTGAAAATTAATTAAAAAAATAAATTTTATGTGATTAACATATGAGAACATTTTAATTAGAACTTTCCAGTCGTCATGTTTTAAGTGTGTACTATTTCTCTCCATATAAACAACGGAAAGTATACGTTTTAGGAAAGAAGACATTATTTAAATAATTGGAAAAATGTATAACAATTAGAATTATCTAACTGAATATGTTACCTCAGGTGGCAAATAGGTAAATAAAAATGTTTTATATAATCTAAGGCATTTTAGAAGCCAGTAAAGTGCTTTTATATACAATATATTACTAATCCTCACAAGAAAATGTACAATTAGTATCATATATCCAGGTCACAAATGAGAATAAAGGAGACCTAAATAAAGACTCAAGATCATATATCGAAAAACTGTAGCTACTGATTCTTTGAAGTCCTAAGCACAGTCCACTTCTGCCCAACTACTTGTTAGTAAAACTACACAACTATTTCAAGGACAGTATTTGGAGGACAACAAACAATAAATAAACCAGATGGACTTTTGCTAGGCTGAAGTAGAGGACACTCACTGATAAATTTTACTGAGAAAAATCCTATAAGCCAGGTCTTTGCTAATTGTATATCTAAATAAGATACAGAGTCTGATGTCAAGTTGTTCCAAATCCATGGGAAAACTAATACATTTACAGTTAATAATAATAATACATTGTGACAAGTGCTAAATTAGCACAATACAGGACAGAAATACCAAAGAAGTAGAAATTAATCTGGCTGGTGAAGGTTTAGGGAAGTAAGCTGGGATTTCGAGGTTCTAGAATTTTCTGGACAATGCATAAAGTATTAGATTAAGAAGGAGGCCTCTACAGCCATAAAATTAATATGGTCATTAAGTTTTTCTATTTAAACAAAGTATTTATAAATAAATGAACCAGATTTCATAAGGTATAGAAATTTAATTTTAACATCCTGCATCCAGAATTTTTAGAACATTTTTTGTAGATGGAGGCAAAACATTTATTTATTGAAGTGAATCTAAACTCCCCCATAAGCCTCTAATATTTTTTTCACATTCAAAAGTTCTATTCCTTGCAAGACGTGTGAGTGCGTTTGTGTGTCTATAAAAATGCAATGAAAGAACCATATTTTTTTCTAATCTAATCTAAATTTTGTTCCAATACCTACCATTCTCCATTAGCAAATAAATTACTTTCATTTTTATAGTGGATAGTCAGCATATTTATAGGTTATGACCTGAAACTCAATTGAAAAATCTTTGTATTAAAGTATTAGGATCCATGTCTGCAGAAGGCAAGGCTAAGTTTCAGTGGCTTGCCAGGGCAGGAGGGGGTCCCACTGGGTACGGTGGGTGGCTTCTAACATGCACAAGATGGGCTCTGCTCTTGTCCATGGCTCCAGACGTCCAAAACACTGCATTTTCTCTGTCAATCCTATGTGTTAAGTCAGTACTGCAAGCCATTATTTATTTTTAAAAGTTGATAACGACCGGAGTCACGGGGAGTGCTTTCCAATGACAAATACCCTTGAAAAATGCCATTTCCCTAGTTGCTATTTTTGTCTTTTCAATATTACATGATAGCAAGCATATTCTAAGGAAAGAAAATGGTTAGGTGTTTGTAATATATGTCACTCAATGTTTCCATTCCCATCGTGGTGTGGAATGTTTAATTTCTAAACTCTAAGTGCCTTAATGACTACTGGTTATTTTCTCTTCTCTACAAACACTACCTGTTCAGTTGCAGTTCATGGAATTCTGCCCATATAATAAACAGTAATATATGAACCCTCCTCAGGGGATTCTCCTTTTCTTGCTTGCACAGATAATTTTTAAGTTACTTTTCCCCTTAAAGATAATGATTTTATTTGGATGCCACAACTGCCAAATTGGGGTTTGTGAAGCTTTTTAATTGCAGTTAGCATTCTATAATAATTTCTTTTTGCAAAGTATGTCCTTACCTCAATACTCATCCACGCCCCCACCATCAAAATGCTCTTAGAGTTACTAATTGAACTACTGTTTGACAGAATACTACATTAATGGAGAGAAGAGTACGCTCAGGAAAGAGCATCTGAACAAGACTGGGGGAAGATTAAGAATAGTAGGACCAGGAAGGAACTTATATCTAGATTTTAATGCTGTCTTTGAATGCCTTAGTCTTATAATTCAGTAAACTATGCACACGTATCTCATTTTATAACAAATACATGCTAAAGTGTTGTGAGTAAATAGCCATTTCAATATCAATAACTTTGAATGGAAAAAAATGAGCTCTGATTTTAGAGATCTCAGGATTGCTCCTCCAGTAGAGAATGCCTTTATGTTGATAATTTCTGTCAACACTGTTATTTAAAATTGTAATTTTTCCCCTGCATGATACTTTCTGTACATGAAAAATACTTGTTCTATATCAAGTTGTTAAAAAATGAAGTACTTTATTTGTCTTGTTAAGTGTAAAGTTAAACAGTATTAAAAGTGGACTCTTTCTTCTTTCTTGGTGTGACTAGTTTAGAAGATGATATTTAGGCCACATTCTATTTTACTATAATAAAACAGAAAGATATACCAAAGTCTAATGTTAAGAAAGCACCATTCCCAGAAAAACAAGCTAATAGCTCATAAGTTGAAATACATCTATTTTCTAAGGTGGCTCACAAAAGCACCCCCCAAACATCTATCTTTTATGATTATAGGTGTGACAAATAAAATTGGTAAGCAAATCAAGATATGAAAGAGACTATGTGAAATTTGAACTGAGATCCACAGAGAAATACACAGTATCTAGAATTATAATTAGTAGAAGTTTTATCCTAGAACTAGCTTGTGGCTTAATTAAGATGGAGGTTTGTTATAGGAAAAACTCTCTGCTTTAGTTAAGAGATAAAACAAATACACATCTACTCCCTCAAGGAAAATAACTTTCATAAATGTAGCCCTTCTTTGTTTAGACCAGAGTTTCTGCCCTAAGTCAGAGGTGCATCCTTCTGTACCCTTCACCTAGAGACAGCCACTGACAAAAGCTGAAGTCTAAACAGATATGATACTTTGAAATAGATTTAATAAAACTAAGAGTGTACTCTTGTTAAAGGAGCTATTTAATAAATACAGCACAACGAATGTTCACCACAGGATGTAGCTGGAAGGGCTTTTTTAGCTCATTATCTGATATTGAGTCTAGAAGGATTAATGCAGTCTTTTTGGTATGTCATGTACATTTTTGATTGCAGTGATTAAAACCATGATTAAATGACCGCACACAAAGCAACAGGAAGAAAAACAGAGCTTGCCCTCTGACTTACATTTCATCTGTTGAGATTTCTATGCTTTAAATGTGGCATGGCTATCTTATAAATATGTTTCAGTTGTCTGATCCATTTACACCAAAGCTGCACTAATATATTGCAAGTATTTTGATGATTTTACTTTAATATGCATTCTCTTGGCATACAAGATTTTTATATGAAAAATATATAGTGGCAAAATGCATAAATTGAGATTTTTGCAAAGGAGACAAATTGCTTGGCATTGTATTCTCTAAGGGAGATAAGATATGGAAAGGATACTCATTGACATGAAAAAAAAGATTGAAAATAATTTTTGTAGAAAATGTTAATTCACTCTAGCATATTATACATATATATAAACTGAAATAGAATTCTAAGAATAATGAACTTGATAACAAATATCAATAATGTGCAATATTGTTTTTATTATGTAGTTTGATTTCCACCAACTAGATTTCCAGAGACGTATATATGCACACATTAACTAATCTACCTTTTAGTATGATGGACTATATTCCATGGTACTTTTTCTTTAGGATTTAGGGAAATAAGATTTAATCTTTGTTACATAGAAACCCTGCTTTAATTAAGCTCTACAATATTTATTGCTATTCAGAGACAAATATTTAACTTAATCTATACATCAGAAGTATTTGGTATAATTGGGATTGAGGTAAAGGGAACATAATCAGTTGATATAAGACAAGTTAGGACACTAAATTTGAAAAATTATTTATGACTTGAGACTTGTTAGTTTGGAATTGTATAGCAAGTATGGTATATGAATCAGAAAATGATAATGCTGCTCTATGGACAATGGATTGTAGTGAGCAAGAGCTGAAGCATGAGTGACAGGCGTCCACTCAAAGAAGCCCAGAACTTCTCCGTGTCCTGCACTTCAGCATATATTAGCTAGGAGAAGATTTGGATGGATTTTGGTAATGTTAGTAGAACTTTCTAATTCCCCCTTGATTCCTCTCTTTCCAGTCTATGTTTGCTTGGATACCTGAGTTGATGTCAGTGTCTTTTTTCCTGAGAAAGGAAAAATTGGCAAAAGATAAAGTTTTCAGTCAGAGGATGGGGAAAAGCAAGAGTTTCATTTTGGAAATGGTAAGCTAAACACCTGCTTAATTTAGATTTAGATCTCTAGAGGCAGAGGCTGAGCTGGAGAATCTTATAAAAATGCTTTACTGAGGAAGGAATTTCTGGAGAAATCCCTAAGAAAGTGAGAGAGGAAAGATAGGGAATGGGAAACAGTTGAGCAAGGGTATGGTTTTGCTGGAGTTGAGTCTCAGCAGGATCCATGAGAGCTTTGAAGCATGAGGAGTTTTGAAGCATGATTTATGCCCCAGAGTAGGTCCTGTCTTGAGGCACATTGGCTGTATTAGTCGATCATTGACCTCAGGCTGTGAAAGGAGAGATGCTTAACCTCTAGAGCTTGGTGGCTCCCAACAGCTGAGATCCATCCCCCAGAGAAGGATGCAACTTCCATATCAACCCACAGCCAATGCTCACAACCTTTGGGATATGGATGCCCTGGCCTGGTAAAGGAGACTGGATAGGGCATCAACTGTAGCCTACTACAACATCCAAATGGAGTTCAAGAGATCAGTCAAAACTGGAGATAAACGTTTGTTAGCTGCAGGTTAAAAGGATGGCACAGTGGCCTTGTAATTTCCAGTTTAAACTGACACCTGACTTTTCTCAACAGGCCTATTTAGAAATATCATTCCATGACTTTTACAAAAAGCCTATTCAGTCATTCATAGAATCCCAAATCTTCCAGGTCACTTGGACTTTCATTCTCATGCTATATCATGGGCTGGAGATGGGGCAAGAGTTCCCCAGTTATGCTTACATATTATATTTTTAAATCTTTTCTTTAAAATACTGTATCTTATGCCATCAGATTAAGTCTCGCTGCCTTTCATTGCTGCTGTTATTATCAATCATCCAGCCACTTGTAAGCATTTACTGATATGTTGAGCTTTAGAGGTCATGATCTTTTTATCACCATTCTGATTATTTCAACCTGTACGTAGATAATCCATCAAAACAGAGCCCCCTCAACTCTAACAATCATTGTCTATCCAACTCCTATAATTCTGCAATTAGTTTTGTAAGCACCGCTTTTGAAATTTTGATTCAAAGTGTCCTCAAATCTGACGGACCTTCTATTCTTCCAGTCACTTACTCTATGTAGCCTTGCTACTGTCCCATTACTTTTACTTCACTGAGATTATAAATTAATGGAGCCTGAAACGTTTAGTCTAGACATCACTGTCCTCTTCATGACATATACTTTACTGTCATCCATTCTTAAAAATCCCTTCCTAGCCCAGATTTCTATTTTAGCTAAATTCCCATTTATCTCCTTGTATTCACCACAAAGCTTCTTGAATAAGTCTTCTCCAGTGGTTGTCTCTGTCTACCCTTGCCATTCTCTTTTTGGATCTCTCCAGTGAGACTTATATCCTCACAAACATGCTGAAATGTTCTGTAAAGTTTGCACATGTGTAGATACATCCTGAGTTATTTAAAAATTGCCACACTGAGAGGTATTCCTTTACTTCTAGTGTGTTTGATTTCTTGTTTTTAGAATGGAGTTAAATTAAATATACTTTTGTATATTGGCATATGTGTCCACTGTGAACATGGTGATTTTATTTTTTTATCTGTATAGATTTCTCTTTTTTTCAGTTGGAAAGTGGATAGAGAACCCAACCTGAACCTTATGGAATAGATGTGAGGGAGAAGTAATTGTCTAAAGTAAAACTGATGTGTTGTAACAAAATGAAGACATGTTCAAAAGGGCAGCTAACATATATTCAGATTTCTGTTTCCAGCCAAAGTTGAGAAACAGGGGTTGGATCTCAGTCCTATCTTAAATTAACAAACACAAAAAACTGTGCAACAAATGTGTCAGATAAAAAGGACAACAACCCTTCAAAGCAGGAAAACAAATGAGATGAGCCCAGTTTCCTACCTTGAGAGCATTTCCAGGCTGTGTCACAGAGAGAGAACTGATTCAGAGCCTTGTCAAGTCCCCAAGCTGAGAAGATAGAGTTGAATGTCCAGTGAGAGCATGTTGGCTAGTTTGTGAGGCAGAGAACTGAAGAAAAGAGAGCTTCACAGAAAGAGAGCACTAGAGTCTATGCAGAGTCCCCTTCAAATCTACAGAGTACTGGTCAGCATACTATGTAAAGAAACTATCATGGTCAGGGGGAAAAAAACGGTTTAGAAGGAACAGTATCTGGAGCTCATACAGAGCTGGTTATAGTGCCTGTCCCATCAGACTGAAAATTTCATAATTCATGAGGCAATCAGGTAGGCAAGTCTTAAAAAGTTCTCACCTCAGTAGTAAGGAATAATTAACCACAGACTAAACAGGCTCTGATCCCAACTAACGAATCATAAAATCAAAATCTAAAGGGACAAACTGTTAAAACATAACTGTAACTTAATTACATCCCAAAGCAGTCTTATAAATATTCATAGAAACACAAAAATATCAAGCACCCAACAAGGTAAAATTCAAATATGAAAGTGACCCAAATTGAACTCCTAGAGAGTAAAACTACAATGTCTGATTTAAAAAATAAGCTAGATGATATTAATGGAACTTAATACATAAGAAAATACTGGTGAACTTAAAGACACAGTAATAGACACTAAACAAAGTGAAATACAGAAAAAATAAAAGTAATTTTTAAAAACAAAAAGTGCATCAGTGGTCTTTGGGAAAATTATATAGATAAATATACATGTAATTGGAATCCCTGAATGGGAGTGGACAGAAAAATATTCAAATAAATAATTTCCAATTTTTTTCTAATTTGATAAAAACTCTAAGTCCATAGATCCCCCAAATTCAAGTACCCAAAGCACAAGAAATATGAAGAGAGCTACATCAAGGCACATACCACACTCAAATTACTCAAAACAGTGATGAAGAGAAACCTTAAAAAGATTCAGAGAAAAAAATAAAGTACAGAAGAATCAAAATAAGGAGGACCACATATTTTTTCATTGGAAACAGTGCAAGCAAAAAGACAGTGGAACATCTTTAAAATACTAAAAGAATGTCAACCTACAATTCTATAATACAAAGTGAAAATCTTTTTCAAAAACAAGGCTAAATAAAAACCTTTTCAGATATATAAAAGCTGAAATAACTCATCACCAGCAGATTCACAGTACAAGAAAATTCTGAGATAGTCCTTAAGGAAGAAGGAAATAGTGTCAGATGGAAATATGGACCTACAAACATGTACACCCCTCCCCCATTCCCCAAATGTAGATAATTGTAAATGGTGTGTATATATGGATTCATGTATGAGATAATTTTCAGGGGACTTCCCTGGTGGTCCAGTGGTTAAGACTCCAAGCTTCTGCTGCAGGGCGCACAGGTTTGATCCCTGGTCAGGGAGGTATGATCGCGCATGCCCAGTGGGAAAGGAAGGAAGGAAGTTAGGAAGGAAAGAAAAGATATTTTTCATATTATTTAAATCTCTTCAAAATGTAATTGCTTAAACAAAAATAATAACAGCATATTGTAAGTTTTAAAACACATGTATAGTAAAGTGTTTGACAATAGCATAAAGGTTGAGAAAGATATTAGTTGCATATATTACACAATATACAAAAATCAACTTACAATGGATCATCGCCCTAAATTCAAAACCTAAATTTTAAAGTTTCTAGAATAAAACATAGAATAAAAACTTTTAAATCTTATGGTTAAAAAGATTTCTTAAATATCATTTAAAATGAGTAATCCAACTGATATATTAGACAATTGAAATTAAAAGGCTCTTAGGCTCTTTGAAGGATAATGTTAAGAGAATGAAGAAACAAGTGACACACTGGGAGCACATATTTACAGAGCCTATATCTGATAAAACACTTGTATTCATAATATATAAAGAAAGTCAAATTTCAATAACAAGAAAATAATCAACTCAAATAAATGGGCTAACTTTTGAAAAGATACTTCACCAAAGAAAATATAGATGTTACAAGTAAGCACAGGAAAGGATGCTGATCATCATAAGTCACAAGAGAAATGTAAACTAAAACACTGAGATTTAGATACATAACTAGTTTATATAAAATATTTTTGTGGTTAGGCCTTTAAGGAATTGGGTTTTAAAAAATAAGTTATTGTATTTCATAAGAAAAAAAGAAATTGAAAGAGAGTCAGAATTAGAAGTGTGAAGAGTATGTGAGAAGGAAATTGGAAGACTAGTAATGGCTAAATTTTAAAATATTAATCATCCCACCAATGTTAAATCTAAATTCTCTCTGCTATAGTTTAAATCTCTTGCTACTAGTATTTCAAATATCATTAAGCTATTACTTATTTTGCCTCTTGCTCTCATAAGAGATTGTTAAGCTTACAAATACCGTATTTCAACCTTCACTTATTATTACAAATTTTCCATATTTCTCACCATCTCATGTTTATCTCATGCTTTTTTTAAAAAAATAAATTTATTTATTTATTATTTATTTTTGGCTGTGTTGGGTCTTCATTGCCGTGCACGGGCTTTCTTTAGTTGTGGTGAGTGGTGGCTACTCTCCCTTGCGGTGCGCGGGCTTCTCATTGCGGTGGCTTCCCTTGCTGCGGAGCATGGGCTCTAGGCACGCGGCTTTCAGTAATTCTGGCACACGGGCTTAGTTGCTTCGCGGCATGTGGGATATTCCTGGACTAGGGCTCGTACCTGCGTTCCCTGCATTGGCAGGTGGATTCTTAACCGCTGCGCCACCAGGGAAGCCCTATCTCATGCTTTTAAGTTGTCTAAATTACAATAATGTTATATTTTGCATTCTTTACAAGCTAAGCTTCAAGTGACTTTGTATCTCCTGTCAAAAAGATTTTTCATGTTTGCCTTGCAGTTACATGAATAACAAAATTTAGTCTCTTATTGCAAAATAACTGTATTTGTTACTTGTAGCTCATTTTGTTCCCCCCGCCCAAGTTGAACACTTAAGTTTAAACTCCTTTTATTCAGATGTTGGACCTCCTGGATTAGTCATTTAATATTTTAAATCCTTTTGTCCTATTTTTCACTGCTTTATCTTTTTGCTCTGTTTTCTGAGGATTCCTTCTACACTATCTTTCAACCATTTCACTGAGTTTGAGTTTTCGATATCTGCTAGAAGAATTATTTATTTTTTTCTTGGTAATTGGAAGTTTCCTTTTGTGTGGCACTCTGTTATTGTTTTGTAGATATAATATGTCCTTTTCTAAAAATAATTGTTTTCTAAGATTTTTTTATCCCACCATAGTTTCTGTTTTCTCCAAGGAACTGTTTTCTGTTTATTTGCCATTGCCTCTAGTTTCAACTTAGAGACTTTCTTCAGAGGACGAGTATTTCTATATTATCTTATCATAATTAAGAGCGAGGGGGCTTAACTTATAATTGGAAGGTGCCCTAAGCATATGGGTGGGATGTTCACTGTCAAGTAAACTTTGCTGTCAGGGACACTGGCTGGAATATTTAGTTGCACAATCTCTGATGTCCATATCCTTGAGTTTCCTTCACTTAGGCAGGTCATATTCTCCATGGATGACTCTTTGAATCTCCAGACATTTCTGGCTGCAAACATATTAGGATCTCAGAGGTATAAGAGAACTGGGGGTCTCAGATCTAACACGTATATGTTATCCCTGTTTCAGTAGGATATCTCCACCCTTACCTGGGCCTCTTGTCCTCTGTCTCAAGACCATTTGTTTTACTTACTCTCGCTAAAGAGTAATCATCTTGTCTTTCCCTCATGGGAGAGGAAATAATTTTCAACTTCATTTCGCATAGTTGTGGAGAAAGCCTGGGGAGTATACATGCTTCTTAAATAATAGACTTTCAAATAATCCTCTATATTTAAAGTTTCCTCTTGCTTCATTTCCACTTCCAAAGGCAAGCAGCACCATATTATTTAGACATTGGAGGATTTTGAGATATAAATATGCTTAGTTCTCAGTTTTTCCCCCTGTAGGCATAGCATTCAGTTCTCTTGGGTCTTGTGGGCTTCTAGGCTTTTAGGCTTTTAAGTCTTTACCTCACTTCTATGTGTATTCCAGTTTCCAAAATTCCTTTCCAAATCTCCTCGTTCTTGTGGGTTTATGTCACTAAAAACAAACAACAAACAAACAAAAATCCACTGTCAGTGGTAGAAGGAATAATGCTCCCTTGTCCAAAGGTGTCTATGACTTAATCCCCAGAACCTGTGACTGTGTTACCTGGCAAAAGGACTCTGAAAATTTGATTAAAGTTGATGACCTTGTGATGGGAGATTATCCTGGATTATTCAGGTTGGCACAAACTAATCACATGATTCTCTGAAAGCAGAGAACCTTTCCAAACTGTGGTTAGAGTGAGATGTGAATATAGAAGAAGGGTCAGAGAGATGCAGTGCTGTTGGCTTTGAAGATGGAGGAAGGGGGCCAGGAGCCAGGAAATGTGCACAGACCCTAGAAGCTGGTAAAGCCAAGGAAAAGGATTCTCCCCTAGAGCTTCTGCCAAGGAACACAGCCCCGTTGACACCTGGATTGTAGCCCAGTGAGACCTGTGTTAGACTTCTGACCGACAGACTGTAAGACAATAAATTTATATTGTGGTGAGTCACTGAATTTGTGATCATCTCTCACAGCAGCAGTAGGGAACAAAAACACTTTTGTTTTATTGGGATTTTAAGAGGAAGCAAATGTAGATTCACACGTTCAATCTACCACCTTACCGGGAAACACTTCTCTTTTATAATTAAAATTTTAATTATTTAGGAATAGGTAATAGATTTACATGGTGTAAAATTCAGGATGTTCTAAAGTGTATAACATAGAAAATTTTTTTAATGCTCTTATCTCCTCTCCCTGGAGATTAGAAATGTTGGGAGTTTCTTGTGATTATTTCAGAAACAGTCTGCCAATACAAATAGAGATATCCTATCAATATGTTCATTTTTTTCCACACATTTTATACATATTCTTTGTCCTTTTAACTTACTGATATATTTTAGATTATGTTCCGTGCCAGAATATAGTTAGTTTCCTCATTCTTTTTTCCAGCTTTAGATGAGTATATCATAATTTTTTCAACCAGTACTCCACTGATGGACATGAATTTTGTTGCCAATCTCTTATGATCTTAATGGTGAAACGAATATCCTTATAATAAATCAAATTATATATGTTTCAAAATTCACATTAGTCAAATCCTAAGAAACGAAATAGATGGATTAAAAGGTAAGCACATATGTAATTTTGATAGATATAATCTTTAAACAAGTAGATGTCCAATTCTAGATAAAATAATAATAATGCAGTGTGAAATGATGAAAGCTGAAAGGAAATATATTGAATTTAAATGTAGAAAGGACAGAGATATCTCCTTCAATCCTGTTACTCTTGGACCAAGATACAATCATTAAGACATCAAAGACGACTATAGTTATAGAGCAAATGAGGTATACTGCTTGTTTAGTAAATTTATAGGATTCATTACAGACTGCAAATATAAGTAAGATCAATAGTGACTTAGCTATGGGACACATGATGGAAGCAACTGCTTATTCAATTCTCCAACAATATACAGTAGCAGGGGTGAAGGCCAGAGCTTTCTCTGTTATGCTTCATTGAAGGAAGTGCAGTGTAGCAGGAATAAGGGTAAGAAAAATGGTGTTGAGAAAAGAGAGGCCAGGGTGGAGAGATTAACCGTTTTAAGGAAGTTGGGCTTTATCTTAATAGTAAAGCGGAAGCCTTAGCAAGTTTTGTTTGCTTTTGTTTCCTTTTTGTTTTTTTCAAATAGTAGAATGGTTTGTATTTTAATAGGAGAAAATGTGGATTTTCACCATTGAACTAAATTCGAAAATCCAAATCACACTGATTCTTGAAATTAGAGTGAAATAAAATATAGACGAACTTTTTTCACTTAAATAAACCTAGATGCATTGATATCTGTAAAATGTACAGTGAAGAGAATATATAGAGACTTAGAAAGAGTTGGAGAAAAGAAAGGATTGGGGGACTTCTCTGGTGGCAGAGTGGTTAAGAATATGCCTGCCAATGCAGGAAACACGGGTACGAGCCTGGGTCCGGGAAGATCCCACATGCCGCAGAGTAACTAAGCCCATGCGCCACAACTACTGAGCCTGTGCTCTAGAGCCCATGAGCCACAACTACTGAGTCCGTGTGCCACAACTAGTGAAGCCCACATGCCTAGAGCCCGTGCTCTACAACAAGAGAAGCCACCGCAGTGAGAAGCCCGCACACCACAATGAAGAGTAGCCCCCGCTCGCCTCAACTAGAGAAAGCCCGCACGCAGCAATGAAGACCCAACACAGCCAAAAAAAAGAAAAGAAAGAATAAATAAAAAATATATATATATAAAAAGAAAGGATTGGGGAAAATATGTGGATTGAAGTTAGCAAGCACAGTCATTGTCAGTGTTGAAGGTTTGGTATCTTACTGAGGAAATAGGTGTGACCATCCTCTGGACAAATAAAAAGTGGATCTGATCTAATATTCCAGTTCTTTCTGTAAATGGCAGTCCCTGTCACCAGACCCATGCAGGGAACAGTCTCTGATACCAGGACTAGGGCACCTACAATATCCCTCCTTTTCCTTAGATAACCTGCTCTTAGTTTGTGCTTTTGAGACATCACTTTGAATCCATATTACCTTTAGCTAGCATGCACTCATATTCACACTCATACTCAATCAAAAATAATCCTCAACATTCACTAGATGTTCACAAACTTCTGGAAAAGAGGAGCAGTAGTAATTGTTCATTATCACTCGTATATATATGAAATTATATAAAATCTTAAAAAAATTATTTCACAGTTCTCCTCTAGCATTTGAGCCTATCTGTCTGGATGCTTTTCTATGGCTCTCTTTAAAATTTGCCAAAGAAAACACGTATTCCCTGCAATGAAAACATCAAATCTCCCACACAGAAACCCACTCCCAGACAAGCCAAATAAAAACATAAAGAAGACTGTTGGTAGACTAAATACTTTTTAAGCCTTCACCAGGTTTCTATTTAAACACACGTTCCGATTTCCACTTTGTTGACTCTCCTCTATTAGCCCTGGTTGCACGGACCAGGATGTACTTTTGTGACTTTGCAATAGCAATGATGACATTTAAGGCTAAACAGGCTGCCATTAGACCTAGCAGTGCCAGGGAAAGCACATTACACAGATTATTTTATTGGAATACCAACAAATGGACACTAACAATCCTGCTTAGTACCAGCCCCTGGGACATAATGGGCACTTAATAATTACTTGTTGCATTATGACTGAATAATCCCTAATTGTGTTACATATTCCATGGTCTAAACCTAAGTTGGCACAGGAGACTAGATAACAAAAAGCAAAACTAAATTCTGTTTTAGTGTTTAGTGTGTCCTGGTTTTCAAACCTTTATTTGTGTAGATTCTGACTGCTTTTGGTTTTGAATAACTAAAATGAAAATTATTGAGCAAAAATGATGCTGCATTGATTCACATATCAAGTTTTTTCATTATTTTATTTTTTTTAATTTTTTTTTTTTTTTTTTGCAGTACGCAGGCCTCTCACTGTTGTGGCCTCTCCCGTTGCGGAGCACAGGCTCCGGACGCGCAGGCTCAGGGGCCATGGCTCACGGGCCCAGCCGCTCCACGGCATGTGGGATCCTCCCGGACCGGGGCACGAACCCGTGTCCCCCGCATTGGCAGGCAGACTCTCAACCACTGCGCCACCAGGGAAGCCCTCATTATATTTTTAACAGTTAATTAAGATGTTAAACTGCATCTGCTTTCGTGTATTCTTCCCTCTTGTTTTTTTTTAATGGACTTTGCCTAAGAGACAATTTAAGAGACTGAGATGAAATATAACCCTTAAGGTGAAGAAGATGACATAAGAATGTTGAGCACACAAGTGATAATTTAATGTCACAGCAAAGGAATTCCTAAAATGAATGTTTGAGAAAAACTTTATTTTCATTTTTTTCTTCAATTCTAGAGCTATAAAATGTGGTTTAATTTATATGTTGTTATTGGCTTTGGGAATGAGGGATGGTCTAATTATCCCAGTGAAATAAAAATCACATGACAGTTGCCATCGCATAGTTCTACAATCATAGGTGGAGCATTGACACTCAGGATGGGACTGGTAATGTTATTTAGGCAGTAAAATAGAGATTCATGAATTCCAGAAACAGAGGACCTTTCTGAGGTCCTTATGTTATGTGCAAGAATTCATGGCAAAGATATAGATGTTGTTGAGGAAGTCTCTAACACTCAAAGTAGCAAATGATGCATAAATACAGGCAAAAAATTTAGGAAATCTGAGGGCTTCCCTGGTGGTGCAGCGTTTGGGGGTCCGCCTGCCAATGCGGGGGGCACGGGTTCGTGCCCCAGTCCCGGGAGGTCCCGCATGCTGCGGAGCGGCTGGGCCCGTGGGCCGTGGCCGCTGGGTCTGCGCGTCCGGCGCTGTGCTCCGCGGCGGGAGAGGGCGCAGCGGTGAGAGGCCCGTGTACCACAAAAAAAAAAAGAAAAAAGAAAAAAAATAGGAAATCTGCAGTTGTGATTACAAAGCCCGGTTCGTTGCAAGCCCCAGAGTAATACCTACACTGGCAGAAATCTTTGAGTGATTTGGGTGCAGGACTGTTCCTAGAACTTATCCAAGGAAGCCTGACATTCACCATCTTTTGATGCCCCTAAAGGACTCCAATTTATATAAAACAACAACAATTATGTGCCAGTGGAAGGGGGTATCAAATTTAATTTCTAGCTTAGAAATTTATAAAACATATTTTTAACCTTGATTAATTCAGTGAAAACGTATAATGTATTTTAAATTTGGCTTTCCATCTGAAATACCCCATCTAAGACTTTTATTCAATCCCAAGTTGCAGTTCTAACTTTAAGAACTTTCTGATTCTATGTTAATGTCTCTTTGACCTCCCACTCATTTATACCAAAATTCCAACAGTCAAATGGCAATGGTGAAAGTAGACCTTTGGCGGAGTACTGATCCAAAGCTTAACTGGGAGTTCTCCAAATGTTACTCATATACAATCCAGAGATTTGACCATGATTTTCATTCACTCTTAGAATGACTATAAATTTAATGTTATGACCTTCCTACCAAGTACTGGCCTAGACACTGGGGGTAGGAATTTATGTTCTAGAGGATACAGATAGTGAATACAGTAGAGAAGAGTACTAAGAATGCACATAAGGGCATAGGAATGTAATGAAACCTGGTATAGGGGGAAAAAGCAGGGAAGGAGGATAGGAAATGCCAGAAAGTTACTCAGTTTTAAATGGGATAGTCAGGTCAGAGATTACTGAAAAGAACATTTGAGCAAATGAAATAGACAAAGGACAGCCATCTGGATATGTGGGAGAAAAACACACTATGCTGAGGAATAACTAAGGAGAAATGTACTTTGTGTGTTTGCAGAAAAACAAGGCCCCACTCTAACTGTCCCCATTACCGCTCTGGCTTCATTTTCTACTAGTCTCTTCTGTGATCTTTGCACTTTAGGTAGAGTAGGGCTTCATAATCCCTGGTCAAGACTTCTGCTTTTACTTGCATGAAATGGGGAGCATTGGAGAGTTAAGAGCTCAGCAGTAATATATGCTCACTTAAACTTTAAAAAAAGGATCATTTTTAGATACTTTATTAAGAAGGGACTTTAAAGGAACAAAGGTAGAAGAAAGGAGATCAGTTAGTAGACAGGTGAAAAGTGATGGTGTCTTGGAGCAGAGTCCTGGAGGTTGTGACAAGAAGTCAGGCTGTGTAGCTTTATGTAACAAGTGTAATCCAGGGTCTCTGTGTGGACCTTATCTCCCATCACTGCTGATTTCAGAAGGGCTACCCTCTGCATGACCATACAGCTCTTGAGTATCCCATTCCAGAGAATCCACCATGCAAAAGATGGAATTTCTATTTCCAGTTAGAAAATGTCACACAAAAAATATAGTTGGCCCAGAGTGCATCATATGGTCCTCTTCTAATAGGGCTCCTAAGTATAACAGAATGTAAATCTCTGAATTCCTGAATCCTCACCTGTCAGCAGACCTTATAAAGATATCACTGGTAAAACTCATTTGTTTTGGTACGCACCTTTCAAAAATCACTTGGACCACTTTTCACCACATAAGAGCCCATAAATTTTTCAGCTTACAGGCCTTGGAGGGACCAATTAAATAGATATTTCCAAATGTAATTTTATGAAGAAATTGGCCAAGGGGTAGCAGAGCTCTCTATTTTATTCTGCTCCTCTTCTGCTTATGAAAGAAAAGCTATTTCCTATGATAGAGGGAGAATATCAAAGACTAGACCAAAACTGTGACTGAAAATAAGTTGTATAGTTCATTCATATGCTAATCTGCACTGAAGTGGTTGAGATGTAAAAATCTAAACTCAGTTACTATTCTATAGCCTATCTATGTCTTGTTCACTAAGGTATTACCAGCACCAAGCCCTGTACCTGGCACATCAGAGCAAAGCAGTAAATCCTTATTGAATGAATAAGTGAATCTTACCACACTGGAAAATGATGTATTTTCAATTTGCTCATTTGTATGCCATTTTTGACAAAGGCCATACGTTACAGTATTGCCAGGGTATAGAGATGATGAGAGGGAGAAGAATGTATTACCTACTTGTTTAAAAATATGTCTTATCATTGAAAGGATGATTTCAAATTACTATCCATTTTTTAATCAAAGTAAAATTGTCTGATTCAAAAAAACAGTAGGCTTCTTATAACCCTATAGACAAGGATGGAAAAAAATAATTCTCTAGGCCTCATTCCTTTCAGATATCATTTTATATCAATTAATAATTGTTTTGCACTCATTAGTTTTCAACAGATTCTTCCTTCAAGGAGTTTGCAAACCACTTTTGGAGACAAGAAACAAATACATGTAAAGTAAAATTATATTAAGTGACATCATATTTCATAAGAAAGAACAGAAAGATCACAGATAGAACATGATATTCCAGAAACACTTGTCAGCTGTTGGGAAAATGGGGCAAGGATACTCACACCACTGGGACCATATGGTGCATGTTATGGGCTGAACTATGTCCACTCCAATTCATATGTTGAAGTCCTAACCCTCAGTACCTTAGAATGTGACCACATTTGGAGATAGGGCCTTTAGAGAAGTAATTATGTTAAAGTGAGGTCATTAACGTGGGCTCTAATCCAATACGACCATTGTCCTTATAAGAAGAGGTAGTTTAGATACAGATACACATAGAGGAAGAATGCCATGTGAACATGAAGACAGCCACTTGCAAGCCAAGGAGAGAGGCTTTGGAAGAAACCAACCCTGCTGACACTTTGATCTCAGACTTCCAGCCTTCAGATCTGTGAGAAAACAAATTTCTGTTGTTTAAGCCAGCCAATCTGTGGTACTTTGTTAGGGCAGTTCTAGCGTACCAGTACAGAACAAATACAAAATGGGTTTTATCCAGGGGAAAATTCAGCAGCAAAGAAGTAGGAGGTTGTAAAGCATTCTGTGAATGTGCATTTTCCCACAGAGCAATGGTGAGTTAAGAAAGCCATAGATGAGTGAATTCACTGTAGAAAGAGCTCCAGTAAAGAGATCCCTGAGATTGGAACCAAGATGGCAGAGTAGAAGGACGTGCTCTCACTCCCTCTTGCGAGAACACCAGAATCACAGCTAGCTGCTGGACAGTCATCGACAGGAAGACACTAGAACTCACCAAAAAAGATACGCCACATCCAAAGACAAAGGAGAAGCCACAATGAGACGGTAGGAGGGGCACAATCAAAGTAAAATCAAGTCCCATAACTGCTGGGTGGGTGACTCACAGACTGGAGAACACTTACACCACAGAAGTCCACCGACTGGAGTGAAGGTTCTGAGGCCCACGTCAGGCTTCCCAACCTGGGGGTCCGGCAACAGGAGGAGGAATTCCTAGAGAATCAGACTTTGAAGCCTACTGGGATTTGATTGCAGGACTTCGACAGAACTGGGGGAAACAGAGACTCCACTCTTGGAGGGCACACACAAAGTAGTGTGTGCATCGGGACCCAGGGGAAGGAGCAGTGACCCCAGGGGAGACTGAACCAGACCTGCCTGCTAGTGCTGGAGGGTCTCCTGCAGAGGCAGGGGGTGGCTGTGGCTCACTGTGGGGACAAGGACACTGGCAGCAGAAGTTCTGGGAAGTACTCCTTGGCGTGAGCCCTCCCAGAGTCCACCAAAGCAATCTTGAGGGAAAAAAAACGGAGGTGGAGGAATCAGGCTCCCTGACTTCAGACTATACTACAAAGCTACAGTAATCAAGACAGTATGGTACTGGCACAAAAACAGAAATACAGATCAGTGGAACAGGATAGAAAGCCCAGAGATAAACCCATGCACATATGGTCACCTTATCTTTGATAAAGGAGTCAAGAATATACAATGGAGAGAAGACAATCTCTTCAATAAGTGGTGCTGGGAGAACTGGACAGCTACATGTAAAAGAATGAAATTAGAACACTTCCTAACACCGTACACAAAAGTAAACTCAAAATGGATTAAAGACCTAAATGTAAGGCCAGGCACTATAAAACTGTTAGAGGAAAACATAGGCAGAACACTCTATGACATAAATCACAGCAAGATCTTTTTTGACCCACCTCTTAGAGTAATGGAAAAAAAAAACAAAAACAAATGGGACCTAATGAAACTTAAAAGATTTTGCACAGCAAAGGAAACCATAAACAAGATAAAAAGACAACCCTCAGAATGGGAGAAAATATTTGCAAATGAAGCAACTGACAAAGGATTAATCTCCAAAATATACAAGCAGCTCATGCAGCTCAATATTAAAAAAACAAACAACCCAATCCAAAACTGGGCAGAAGACCTTAATAAACATTTCTCCAAAGAAGATATACAGATTGCCAACAAACACATGCAAAGATGTTCAACATCACCAATCATTAGAGAAATGCAAATCAAAGCTACAATGAGGTATCACCTCACACCAGTCAGAATGGCCATCATCAAAAAAATCTACAAACAGTAAATGCTGGAGAGGGTGTGGAGAAAAGGGAACCCTCTTGCAGTGTTGGTGGGAATGTAAATTGATACAGTCACTATGGAGAACAGGATGGAGCTTCCTTAAAAAACTAAAAATAGAGCTACCATACAACCCAGCAATCCCACTACTGGGCATATACCCTGAGAAAACCATAATTCAAAAAGAGTCATGTACCACAATGTTCATTGCAGCACTACTTACAATAGCCAGGACAATGAAGCAACCTAAGTGTCCATCAACAGATGAATGGATAAAGAAGATGTGGCACATATATACAATGGAATATTACTCAGCCATAAAACGAAATGAAATTGAGTTATTTGTAGTGAGGTGGATGGACCTAGAGTCTGTCCTACAGAGTGAAGTAAATCAGAAAGAGAAAAACAAATACCGTATGCTAACACATATATATGGAACTAAAAAAAAAAAAAATGGTTCTAATGAACCTAAGGGCAGGACAGGAATAAAGACAGACGTAGTGAATGGACTTGAGGACACGGGGAGGGGGAAGGGTAAGCTGGGATGAAGTAAGAGAGTAGCATTGACATATGTACACTACCAAATGTAAAACAGATAGCTAGTGGGAAGCAGCTGCATGGCACAGGGAGATCAGCTCGGTGCTTCGTGACCACCTAGACGGGTGGGATAGGGAGGGTGGGAGGGAGACACAAGAGGGAAGGGATATGGGGATATACCTATAGGTATTGCTGATTCACTTTGTTATACAGCAGCAACTAGCACAACAATGTAAAGCAATTATACTCCAATAAAGATGTTAAAAAAACAAAAAATGTTCCATGAAAAGTACAAAGTGCTAATGAGCTAAGAGGAGAAATAAATTATTTAAGATTAGCATGTATTATGGGTGATAGGTTTAAGATAAGGAAAAATAAGATTATGGAGTAAGTCAATTTTGAGTGGAACCTTGAAAGACAAATTCAATTTGGACAATTAAAACTGAGGGATAAATAGATTCTAGAGCAAGGAAATAATAGCAGCCAATGTAAGCACAAAGACAAAATGTGTTTTAAAATTATCATATTGACAAGTTTCAAACCAGCATATTGCCTCAAAAAAATTAAAAATAGTATTATCATATGATCCAGCATTTCCACTACTGGGTATATACCCAAAATAATTGAAGGCAGGATCTCCAAGAGAGATGTATACATCCATGTCCATGTAACGCCATTCATAATAGCTGAAACAATGGAATCAACTCAAGTGTCCATTGACAGATGAATGGATAAGCTAAGTATGGTATATACACACAATGGGGTATTATTCAGCCTTTTAAAAGGAAGGAAATATGCTACAGCATGGATGAAGCTTGAGGACAAAAATACAAAAAATCATGAGACTATTATGAACAGTTATATGCCAACAAATTGGACAACCTAGGAGAAATGGATAAATTCCTAGAAACGTACAACCTATCAATACTGAATCATGATGGAATAAAAATTCTGAGCAGACTGATTACTAACAAGGAGATTGAATCACTAATCAAAAGCCTACAAACAAAAGTCTAGGACCAGACAGCTTCACTGGTGAATTCCCCCAAACATTCGAAGAATTAGTACCAATCCTTTTCAAACTTTGGAGAAGGGAGGCCTCTGGGAAGAGGGAGAACTCTTCCAAACACATTTGACAGAGCCAGCATATCAAAAGCAGACAAGGATCACAAACACACACACACACACACACACACACACACACACACAAATGTTATGTATAAATTATAAAAAACCTTTATATAAAAAACTGTTATATACATTCTTTGTAACACATGGATTATATTAATGTAAAAATATATATGGCAATGCAATATATATTACCCAAAGATAACCTCTGGGTAGACTTCTCTGATGTTAGTTAGGAGTGTCCATTGTTTCTGTAATATATTTTCTTATTCTGAATAAAATAGGACAGTTATTAAGCATTTTTAAGCTGGGTGATGGGCACAGATTTTTTTTTTTTTTTTTTTTTTTTTTTTCCTTGCGTTACGCGGGCCTCTCACTGTTGTGGCCTCCCCCATTTGCGGAGCACAGGCTCCGGACGCGCAGG
>NW_006792683.1:3040034-3053241 GCF_000442215.2 Lipotes vexillifer
CCCGCGTCTCCTGCATCGGCAGGCGGACTCTCAAGCACTGCGCCACCAGGGAAGCCCACAGATTTTTTTAAAGTATCATTTTCTAATAATATTTTGTTTGAAATATTGCATAATGCAAATATAAAAATAGCATAATTTAAAATTATAATATAAAATAACTGCCATTGCTCAAGGAATTAATATTATATTCATAAAATTTTAATTATAATATTCATAATTATAGTTTTCATAATTATAGATTAAATTATAGAGTATTAGAGATGGAAGGAGACTCATATGTTACTTAACCTAGTTTGAAATTTTTAGATATTGGAACTAAGTCCCAGAAAGTTACATGGACATATGCAAAGTCCGGTGGTCTACCTAAAAAGACACATGTTATTTTAATCTGCACATTTGATTGTTTCGAGAAAAAACACATAATCTTTTGATGATATTACTGATGGTTTCTCTGCTCAGTGATTCTGTCTTAGGAGGTCATGAACAAGGTGAAGAGTTTGGTTTTGATTCCACCACACCAATGGATAATCATTTAATATAATCATTTCATAACTCATCATCATTTAATTCTGGGTATTATTTCTTGCTCCTTACCCTCCCTCAAACAATAAAAAATAATAATGCATGAAAGTAAACTTCACCTTCCACAAATATTGTGAAGGTTAATATAATTAGACATATGTATGTAGCAATTATTTCAGGAAGGCAGCTTGGTTTTGTGGAAAGAAAACTAAACTAGGAGAAAAGGAGACTTTCATCTGATTCTTAAATTTTTCATAATCTATTTGTGGTGATTGGTCACATCTGTTTTCTTTCTATAAAATATCTGTAAAGTTTTTTCTTTTGACTTGCTGAAATTTGTCAAAAATATACTTTGGATAGCATGTTGGGGGAATTTTTAAATCCCTTTCCAAAGCAAAATATACAGAAATGGTTTGTAGCATGAATAGAATTAGAATCTCTAATTTTTAAGTTTTTGTTCATTTTAGCTCCAAATATCACCACTGGCAGGCATCGATTTTATGTTTATTTCTCTCATTTTATAAGTTACAATTTTACAGTAATATAGTAAGCACTGTTGAAATAAGGACAATAAGTGAGGAACTGGAAAATAAAGGATTCAGACATTCACTATTACTGTGACTCTTTCAATTATACAGTTCCTTGTAAATGAGTCACTAATAGTAATTTACTAAGAGATCTTGATACTTCTGTATTTTTGAAAAACTGAACTCAAAGAAGAGGTTGGCACTTATTAAGAAGTTGCCTTTCAACTTTTCTCAGCCACATTTCATTGAGAATTTCTTGTGTATATCATACAGCACGGAAGTAAACACTTCAAAATGAGGGTGTGAGAATCTGCACTACCATGGACTGGGGATAGGATTTTGTCTGAGATGTTCACAAACTACGAGGAAAAAATATGTCCACGGATTGTTAGGTAAGTCCTAAAATATAATTATTTCTA
Organism: Lipotes vexillifer; assembly: GCF_000442215.2. NCBI lineage: Eukaryota > Metazoa > Chordata > Mammalia > Artiodactyla > Lipotidae > Lipotes > Lipotes vexillifer. The sequence continues at coordinate 3,041,503 of NW_006792683.1, forward strand.
AGAATTACAGGAAGCTAATTCTTACTTGGAGAAATGGTGACTGAATCTGCTTCCCATGAACTTTAACAAAAAAATCTGTTAGGAAGATAACAAAACAAACTATACTTTATGTGAGGAAAAAAAAAATAGACAATCACATGCAAAGTTTATTCACTGCTAAGCCCTCAACATACTTTGGTTTAATTCTCAGAACAATCTGGTAAGGTAAGTAAATATTATTCCCATTTTATAGACTAGGAACTTAGGCTCAGAGAGTTTCAGTATATTTGTAAAGTTCAGTATCTTCTCTAAAGGTAAGAGTAAATAAATGGCAGAACCCAGATTAATACCGAGTTATATAACTAAATCTTAAGTACTTATTTCCTCATGTCACATTTTCTTTTTCTAAAGCAAAGTGGCTTTGTTATGAATACCCATAAATGTATACTTTATAATTGTGGTCAGGTATTGAAAGTGTTAACTCACGTGGCGTTAAAAAGTTTTTAAGAGGTAAAATTTATTTTTACATGTATTTTGTTTGCATTTGTGATATTTTTAAAACTTCACCTAAATTTAGAACGTGTACCTGGCTGATATGGTAAGCCACAATAGAACATTGGTAAGTAAAGTTTTTATTAGGCTTCTGTCAAGTGTCCTGGAGGGAAAAAATATTCTTTGTGATACCACTACCCCATCCTCAGACGTTTTTGTCTTCTTACTGGGCATTTTCTGGACAGATTCTATAGTAGCCATTACTTGAGATATTGACATTCAAAAAAGAAAAAGGTTTTAATCCAAGTATTTCAGGCAAATGAGTTTTATAATAAATTGATTTTGTAATAAAGTTAACTGATTTTTGTAACTAATTAATTATGTAATTAGCTGTCTGCAGAAATTAAACTTAAAAATTGAAACATCCAGTTACTGAAAAATTAGTATGTTTAAATATACTATAAAAACAAATTTGATACAAATTTGATACATTTTTTTAAATGCCTGAATCTCAGTGAACTCAAAACTTCTGACATTTTTTTTTTCTTGACCCTAAACTTTATTACTTAGATAATTGTATTTCCACTTTATGTCTGGTCCTTCCCACCTTGATTATGGCATAAGGCTCAGTAAATCTTTATGAATACCTACTTATTTTATTTGTATGCTGGAGAAGCCATGCTACATTAAAATACACCAGAACAGGAAAGAGAAGATCTCTTTGCAACTTGACTAAAATGGGGAAGTACATTGGAAACTAATTAAGCTTTATTAAAGCAAGGGCTTTGTCTCATCCCATAGCATCTAAGATAGTCCTTGGTACAAAGTAAGGGATTAATTAGTAGCTCGTTCGTATTACGCAGTTCTGAAAAGTCTGTAAATTATGCATTATGGAGATCTATGTGCTCCTGGTTTAAAAGATTCTACTGTATCTAATCTTGTAGAAGTAATATTTTTCTTTGGAACATTCTCCGGTTAATGGACTTCAACAACTTTCTACTCCTACGCCAATAAAAACAAGTTATAAATGAATAACATTATTAAATTATTCTTTAGTTTCCATTACCAGGGAGCATTCAAAGCAATATGTGGAAACGTAAAAAGAAAAGACAGTATCTAAGTTAGTGACAATTTAAGCCATGTAGCATTTTTAATACAAAAATGCAAAAACTCTCGATATACATTTATATACATTCATATGTTATATATATATTTGTATATATACATATATGTGCATGTATTTAATATATACCCAGTAAAGTTATGAATATTTTATTTTTTTGTATTTGTTTTTATAAACTCATGATTTGTATACTTTTTAAAAATATTTATTTATCTATTTATTTGGTTGCTCTGGGTCTTAGTTGCGGCAGGTGACTCCTTAATTGTGACACATAAACTCTTAGTTGTGGCATGCATGTGGAATCTAGTTCCCTGACCAAGGATCAAACCTGGGCCCCCTGCATTGGGAGCAGGGCGCCTCATCCACTGCACCACCAGGGAAGTCCCTTCTTTTTTATTTTAATACACTACTTTTGAGGGAAAAACCCCCAAAATTTAATGATGAAAAAAATCCAAGCAAAACTACACGATAATATATTTCAGGCTGTTTCCTATATCTTAACTATTTGCAGGAGGTGCTATGTGGGAAAGAACTGTGTGCAGTTTGTGATTGAGTAGTTAATATCCAATTACCAGACTTCCTAAAATATTTGCATTTTTATGCTTCTTGCATCTCATTTTTTTCTTAAATCTCTCTCTTCACGTGTGTAAATAACATAAATAGATATATAAGTATAACATCACCTACAGACCTGTTCATTCACCACTTGGGTAAATAAATAAGGAAAGCACTTATTATGATTGTATTACGTATACACTTAAACCATATAAAATTGTACTTCTTCTAAGTTAAAATGGTCAAATATTGACTAGTTCATGCGGTTCAACTAACATATCACAAATTTCTTTCCACTGTTGTTCTATGATATTAAGACATTTCCTCGGGCTTCCCTGGTGGTGCAGTGGTTGAGAGTTCGCCTGCCAATGTAGGGGACACGGGTTCGTGCCCCGGTTTGGGAAGATCCCACGTGCCGCGGAGCGGCTGGGCCCGTGAGCCATGGCGCTGAGCCTGCGCGTCTGGAGCCTGTGCTCTGCAACGGGAGAGCCCACAACAGTGAGAGGCCCGCGTACCGCAAGAACAAACAAACAAAAAACATTTCTTCTGTTTACGGTTAATGAAACTATATTCAGTATATGCAGAACTGTTCAGAATTCTAAAGCTGATTAGTGGTCTATTTTCTGGTTTGGTTAACTCAATCAATTCAGACACTATACTACTGAGCCATTTAATTTCTCAAAAAAAATCTGCAAAAGTAGGTTATTAATTACAAAGAAGAGTGAGTAAAGAGGTATGGATTTTTCCTTGTTCATCCAAGATTTATTTCTCTTATAGCAATCTCTTCCTCTCTCACTTTCCTTAGTATCCCAAAATATACACATTCACCTCTCTCCATTTAATGCAAATCTCAGTCCTCTACCCATTCTTTACTGATTATTAATGAAGTGATTGTTCAGAAAAAAATTTAATGGTCCATAAGGTTGCATATTTTTTGAGATTTTTTTTCCAAAACCAAGGTAAAAAATTTGCATGAAGGTATTTTTATAAGGATAAATGAAATTCTCAAGACATTTTCATTGTGGCATTTGTTATCTGTCTTTCATCGCTCAAAATATTTTCTACAAATTATGCACCCTGATTATGTTTATGCAAATATCCCTAAATATGATGCCAGTCAGTCCCCTATTATAGTCATATGCACAGTATTCCATAATTCTCTTTTGCTCTAACAGTCACATTTGTAAATAAATACTTATAAAATTATTTTGAATTATATACTGAGAGAAACTATATATGCATTAATGTACTTATTTATTAATTATGAATTATTTATTGCAATAGATATAGAAACTGTCACAGTGCCAGACACATAATAGGTGTTTATACTTTCTGACTAAATGTCTGAATGATTGAAATCGTACAGTATAAATAAAAATGCAAAAGTCACATGATTTTGAAATTAGATCATGAAAATGTCAACTTTCTTGAACAGGTGAAATTCAGAAAAAAAGATACACAAATTGGTTAATAATCCTATGAGAAAAGGTTAAACCTAACTAATGATTAAAGAATTACAAATTAAAGCAACAAAATGCCATTTTACTTACCAGATTGGCAAAGTTTAAAATGGTTGATAATATTTATTGCTGGTAAGGATGTGGTGAAATGTTTATGCTTGTACGCCTTTGTTGGCAACATAAATTAGTGCAAATTTTAAGAGAAATTTGCCTTATCTTTAATATTTAAAGTTTCTATCCAGTGACTCAGCAATTATACGTCTAGGCATTTATCCTAAAAATCTATTCATTCGAGTGAGAGGTGATGCCTGTCCCTGTTTATATATTGTAGCACTTCATAAAATGAAGGGAAAAAGCTAGAAACAACAAAAATTTACCATTTTTCTATTTTTTAAGAAAAACTCACAAATATTCATCCTAAATGAAAGCAGATTTCTCTTAGGCTTATTGAAGTGAGAGGACTTGGGAATGAGAAGATTTTTTTCTTAAATATCCTGTGTATACATACTCTTTGTCAAATGGGCTGTAGCTTTTTATTACTTTACATAATTTTATTATTCTTTTTTGAACTTTTTTCAGGTCATAAAATGTATTCTTCTTCCAGAAATTGTGTAAAATAGGAAAACGGTAATAAGTTTTCCATTCACTTTAAAATATTTTTTGGCAGGTATCAGTCTCTATTTTGAATGTAAATTTCATAGTTATAATTAATAATCCTAGAAGGAGATGTGCAAATCAATACAACCTCCTCTCTCACCCAGGTAAAAGTTTAAGGAAAACACAAATGAATCATACATTTCTGTATAATCTGTGCTTTTGTCAAAAGGTTGCCATGACTCATTTATGACTTTCCATAGTTTTAAAACCAGTGTTTTTAACCATAGAAAATCTACTTCATGGTCCTATTATGATGACAGTTGAGTCAATAATAGACTCTTTAGTTCATGCATGAATGTTTTTGTAGAAATAAACCCAGTACAACTGTCCTTTGCTATAACTCTACGAAGCAGAATCCTAAACAAAGGAAAAGAGAGTATAAAACCGAGTGCTCTTGTGTGTACTATGTTGGGTGCTATATCCTGGGCTGGGCGCCACCGACACCGCCTCATTTGATTTTCACAGCTCCCTGTGGGATCAACTACAGCTCAAGGGTCAAGTAGCTGCTAAGAGTGCAAAGGACTAGAATTTGAACCCAGATCCATATGATTTCAAATATCACCTACATGACCAAATTACCATATAATCCTGACTTAATTCCGTTCAATATCTATTCACTTTTTTAGCCATTCCCACAGTTTTCAGGATCAGATCTTTGGGACAGTATTTTGTGAAATAAATACTTTGCTACTTAGTTATAAGTAGTAAGCTGTGGCATTGAGAAACAGTATCTATGCATGATTCTAGAGTATCGTTTTAACAAATGGGCTTATCGTTGTCCTATTTAAGATTGAAGGAAACAGAGATAAAGTCAGTCCTCTGGATTTTCAACACCTATAATAATCATCATCACCTAAATAAGTGGGTATTATCTCTGGGTATTCTTTTAAAATCATTCTTCTCTAGGAGGATTGTGTTAAATGAATTGACTTTTACTTGACAATAAAGACAGGTAAACTTGCTTCAACAGTTCAAAATATGTCAGGAGCTTAATTCCTTAAAAAATTTTATTTGCCTTTTTTCTTTGAGGTTCCTTTTGGGCTAGATACTTTATTTTGGCTCCCATTTCATTTCAGTCTGTGTAGAAAGAACAGTAATATTTAAAACAAAGGCATGTTACAGAAATTGAGATAATACAGCTTTCTACTACCATATGTCTTAATGTCTCTTTAAAAGCAATAAGAGGCTCATAAACATTGGCTACAACTGAGGATGAAATCCCGTCTCTTAGCCATATATCACATTTCTTATATCAGAGCACTTATTTTAAAACCCTGTTGTTTTCTTAAAATTATTTAACCCAGAAGCTCTGACTCAAGAAAAACATGTCTCTAAGTAAATAATGATACATTGTAACTACATAGGGGAAAGCTTAAACTGCCAGGAGTTGCTCTATCATCTTGGTTAGTTTTCTTTATGTCCCCTGTTTTGTTGTCTCTCACAACCGACTGTATTTGAGAAAGAGAGGAAATAGGGTGTGGTTATTTAGGCAGTTCCTCTGGTTAATAAACGCCTAAAGTAGGCACCTGCTACCCTTAGTACTCCAAACACCATAGATTCTAGACTTACTGTTTGGAAAGCAGAATGTAAACAATTTTAGCATAAAAATTGAAATGAATTGCCACTCTAGGCTTTGAGCAGATTGAGTTCTTCAAATACATGCTCTAGTTATATATTGAGAGGTTTAATTAAACCCAGCTTGTTTTCTGGACCTCATGTACTGAGAACTTCAATTTGAAGGCTTGCATACTTTGTTTTTGATGCCACTTAGGGCCCAAACTTATCGTATTGAGATTTCTCTTAAATACTGATTCACCTACAATGATGAGAAAACAAATATATTATTAGACCACCTAGACACTTGTATTTACCAATCACATCTTATTACATCTTTACTGATAACTGTCCACAGATGTAAATTTTCACAAATAAAAAGGCAGTGTAGTGAAGGCAGGTGTCACACAACACAATCTTGAACTCTTTCTGAGAGGCATTTTGTTGAATTACTAAATTGGTAAACTTAACAGCTAAGTTCTCTCCCAAGGCTCCAGGGAGGAACTAGTAAAGCACACCATGCCTCCCCCAAAACAGCCATGTAGAAATTCCTAAATTTAGGAAAATATACAGTGCTCATATCAAACAAGATTCTTAAGAAAGCCCATCTGAATTATTGTGAATTTAAATCAAATAGGAAGTCCCTGAAATTCAAGTTTGCATTTTTTTCTTAAACAGAGCAAATGATTTTAACTTGAAGAAAATGAAAAAGCTATCTCTCTCATATTTGCCATTCGTCTTCTGATGCTTTCTCCTATCTCCTAAATTCCGATATTTTTCAGGGGTAAGTCCATGTGCCCCAGTGGAAGGCTCTATCTTCTGTGTTCCTAGTCAGCTAGCATCTCTGAAAACAGCACTCCAGTTCATAATCTTTGCTCTTCTTGGGATCCCCATTCTAAATGTTTACTGTATGTAGATCAAACTGAGCTCATGATCTGCTCTCCAAATTCTGCCACTAATTTTACTTGTTAAAAATACTTAAAATAAGTATTACTCATGAAGCAGCTACTGCTGTAAGCACTTTACATGCATTTGCTCATTTAATTCTTACTACAAACAGTAAAGGATACATTATGGTTCTTGATATACAGAAATGGAAACAGAAACTTAAGGAAGGTGAAGGTTAAGCTGCTCCAAACTGACATAGCTATTGAGAGGCAGAGCTGGGACTTCAACCCAGGTGGTTATTCCTAGAAAGCCCCTGGGCTTGACTGCTAGGCTGTTGGAAATCACCTTTCTCACCCTGATTTGAACCCTCAGGCATATTTTGATGTTTCCTTTTATCCATGCAATTATTTAACTTGCTAGTCTAGACATACACTAAAGATACAAATTTTGATCCCCATGAGAATACTACTGTGGTATATCATATATATGAGTTGTATTTTATTTATATAAATGTCCATATCACCTTGTATAGTCCTGAGAATTAGGTGAAAATCAAATGTGCTTGTTGAGTAAATAAAGGTCATTTTAATTCTATCTCAAAATTTATTTCCTACATTCTCTGCATCTTCCACAGTTCAGACCTTTCAACCCCTTGACCTTGATTTTTTCCAGTCTTCAACATTCTGCTAGTTTCAAACACCCCCCACCTCTAGTTGGTCACAATACATTGCTCCTTGAACAAACTTTCAAAATGCAAAGTTCTGAAGCCCTTCCAAAACCCCACTGCCTGTGGAATAAAAATCTTTAGCTTAGCATTTGTGACCTCTAAGAATAACATTATTTCATTTTCCTATGTCCCAGGCAAACTAGGACACAAAATTGTGGCTTTTACATTCAGGATGCATTCCTGTGCTTTGCCCCATACCTGTGAATGAGAGCATTGCTTTCTCTGTGTGATAAAATTTGACTGAACCATCTGAGCTCGGCTTTTCCAAAAGAATAGCTGGCTTATCTAAGAGGAAGGAATGAATGTACAAGTGTACCTCTCCCAAATATTTGTCGGTTTACCCTTAGTGATTTTAGTATGCCTTAAATTTTAAATATATGTTAAATATTTTAAATATATATATTTATCCAGTTCTTCTTAGTAGACTAAGCCCTTTGGAATCATGGTCAGTTTCTGTTTCATCTTTGCATGTTCCACAAAGTTTTGATGGTATCAGTTACAATAAACATTGGTTGAATGAATAAATGAATGAATGAATGGATGCATGAAGAAAGGATGGATGGATGGAATTGAATGGATGAATTTTCAGTAGAATAGAGCATGTGGATGGATCTAAAATACTTATCAAATTCTTGACTCCTAAAAGAAAAAACGCTCATAAAAAGAAGTATAAGAGCATTTATTATTCACTCAACAGACATTTAATGGGTTCTACTACACAATAGGGACTATGCTGAGTATTTTGTTATCATGCCCACGCTCATTTGTAAACATATCTTACCTAGCAGAACATTTTTGCTTATTTCAGGCACAAAAGAGTAATAAACTGTGGGGTAGGTAAGCTGCCACTTAACGGCTCTATCAAAGCCAATATATTTAACTACCAATGTTAAAAATGCAAGCAAACCTTTAACTTCCAAGATCAATTACACCTATAGAAAGAAGCTTGCTGGGAACAGCATTCTGTCTTGTCAAGGACTCCTTATCATCAAGGAAGAATAAACACTCTAATTATTATTATTTTTTTTTTTACTTTTTGTTTTCTAATTGGATCATTCATTATTCTCTTGAATTCAAATCAACATCAGATTTATGGTTGGAGGCTATTGAAATATTGATTTGGTTATAGAAATGTCAAGCTTGGCAGGTAAGCTGTCTTATTGCCAGAGAAGGCTTTTGCTTTAGTAAACTTGTTTTAAAAGGAAGATGGAATGTAACGAGCAAGCAATTTGCAACTGTATCAGGCTTGGAGAGAATTTTTTAAAATTTAACGAGTCTCCTTAGCATCCCTCTCTTGCCAAATTCCTGGAATTAAGGTAACAAACTGGAACCACAATATACAAATCCTAGTTATTAAAAGGTCTGATGTTGATCTTTTTCTACAGGCCCATGCTACACTTAAAGTGAGTTACAGGGGTACATTATTAGGATAGAGACTGTGTCTCTGTAGTTAGATACAGATTCTATGTGGTTCTGTAATTTCTGGCTTGATAAACAACGCATCATATCATCTTTCCATAGATCTTATTTTAATAGTCTCTAATTTAAGAAGAACCGGTCTTCCCTGCTTACCTCTCATTGTTGTAGTGAGAGGAATGAATAGATTTTTTGAAAGCATCCCCCATCCTCTGTACTTTTTAAAATACACATTTTTTTCCTTGAGAAAACATTATGTAATTCTAGTACAGACATATTTCTCTACAGAAAAAAAAAAAAAGGAGAATTTATTTCCAATGAGCTAATCAGGAAAAAAAAATGGGGGGGGGTACTTAAAAGAAAGGAGGAAAGGAAGGAAAAGACAGTGATATAAATGGAAAGAATGCTGAATAGCTATATGGGGCTTAACTTTGAAGAGCATTTTGATGAGTCTGAAATTATTTTCTACTCTATCACTTTAAGCAAATCTTATTATATGCCAACTTCTTTCTACCCTCTAAAGATATACATTGATACACTTATAATTGAAGGCCAATTCTCCTTCATCCTAGGTGAATAAGAATGAGGTACTGGAAAGCAAAAGAGGGGTTCTAGCAACCCACCCCCACCCACCCATAATATATGTGTAAGGGAACACAGATTTATTGTGCTCACCCATTTCTGCATTAAGAGGAAAAGAGAGAAGATTCTGGAAAATTAACTGCCTCCCTGCCCTCCCCCAAGAGCTATTCCTTTTGACTTCTCCATCACAAGGTCAGGAGGGAACACAAACTAAAACTACCTTGAGTTAGTGAGACTAGGTTCTCTGCTATTGACAGAATGGTGAAGGTAATCAGTTCCAGAATGGGATCTTGCAAATTTTGTCCCAGTTTCAATGGAGAGAATCATAAACCAGTTGTGATTGTAGCTGTTGTTTTCCTTCTATCCCATGACTGGGGTTTGCAAATAAGTGTTTTAAATCAAGATGGTATGCCAGAATTACTTTTTTAATGCTGGGAGCTGAGCACCTTAGCAAATTCCTCTGAACAAGCCCTACAAGCTCTCACCCTTATACACCCCACTCTGATGATTCAAAAATGAAACCTTTTAATCTCAGCCCACTGATCAGCTAAGATATTTTAATGTTTAGCTGTGAGTAAAAATAATATGCTTTCTCAAAGAGAATATCTTCAGTCTTCAGTCACCAAGACTCCAGAATTAAGACTGGAAAAATTAGCCCTGGGCTTCTGTTTCTGCCCACAGTTTTTAAAATAAGAATGATGTCTTTGTACTTAATGAAACAACCCTTCATTGCTTGTCAAGAGGACTCAGGATATCAACTCTCCAGGCCCCTGGCAATGCAGTGTAAGTACCCTATGCAGTCGTTTTAAACTCTAGCAAATATTTTCTCCATGGAGATTATAGCTTTGGAAATTCTAATTTTTCATCTGCTATCCAATCCAAAATAGTATTTTCACAAAACTAAAACGATAATTGAATTGCCTTTTTTCCTTCTTTTGTGGAATTCTTCCAAAAATTTGAAGTATGTTCATTAAGAGAAATCATAAATTAGCAAACCACCCAGTGTTAAACTGCATGCAATTCACTCTGAGAGTATACATTTAGTAGTACAGTCTTGGTACATATATTTGGTGTTACTATTGCAGAAATATCATTCATATAAGGAAAGTGAGTTTGTGGTTTCAAGACCCCAGTTGGGTTGTCTGAGAAACCAAGCATACCAATGAGGCATTTCCTGTATCCTACACATAATATTTGCAGATTAGATGAGCTATAATTCTAAATGTAAAGCCTTAACTTATTTAATGTCTTATTCAAAGAAGTGGTGGAAAAGATGGGTATAGTTAGGATCTACTACTGCAGATTATTGCAGAAGTTGATTTCTTCTTAAGTTATTATTTTTGTTTGGTTTGGTTTAGTTTCAGAAACAAAAGAAAAATGCTATGAGAATCCTATATGCTTTGAGAGCATATAGATGAAGCTCTTTGTACGTTATACAACGTGATGAAAGTACAAAAAGCGAATTGATGTCCCTAAATGGACTGGACAGGTTGTCCCTCCAATAGGGTTTTAGATTTGGTGAGTCTGCTCTTTAGGTGCACTGGTACTCCGCTCTGTCCTCATCTCTAGGCAGCTGACACTGTAGTGCTGCCCTCCTCCTGCGCACAGCTTTGGTCTGGATTCCCTCAGGTCGCCATTCAGTGCTGCCTCTACTGCTCTCCTGTTTGCTTTCAGGCTGATAGAGCTATTTTGCCTCTTTGGCATTCTGGCCATTTTCTGTCTTAAGAGGTCCAAATCTGCAGTTTAACAAATTCACATGACCACCATCTGTGACAATAAGCAGCCGATTCCCTAAAATAGACAATAATTGCCATGAAATGATGCCTCATTATTTTCAACTTTTTAATCTTTTGAAGTAGAAGTATTTGATGAGACAAACACATTTTTAATAAACGTTTAAAAAGGAATTATGGGTTAGAATCAGACTCCTCTGTATTCCCTTGCTTAGAAATACTTGAATATAACTTACACATAGGAGACTGGGCTCTGGGAACCAACCAGCATATTATCAATAAACCATGTAATCTTGGACACGTGACCCTTTTCAGCTCTACGTTCCTTGCCCATAAAATGGGAGTTTGGAACAAGTGATTTCTGTGAGTCTGGCCAGTTCTGTCATTCTTACCACACTTTACCAGAAATTGTGTGTCCTGTTCCAATCAGACTCATGAATGTACAAGTCACTGAATTATATAGACTCTTTTTTTTTTTTTTTTTTTTTTTTTGGGTTTTTGGGCCCTTCCTTTGGGGTACGGGGGCCTCTCACTGTTGTGGCCTCTCCCGTTGCGGAGCAACAGGCTCCGGAC
>NW_006792683.1:3053576-3070414 GCF_000442215.2 Lipotes vexillifer
GTATGTGGGCCTCTCACTGTTGTGGCCTCTCCCATTGTGGAGCACAGGCTCCGGACGAGCAGGCCCAACGGCCATGGCTCACGGGCCCAGCCGCTCCACGGCACGTGGGATCCTCCCAGACCGGGGCACGAACCCGTATCCCCTGCATCGGCAGGCGGACTCCCAACCACTGCGCCACCAGGGAAGCCCTATAGACTCTTTTTGTACCAACCCACAATGTCACTGTTCTCTCCATTTTGTCCCAAGCCTCTAACACTGTACTGTAGAAAGTATATGACAGAAAGATGAATTGAATGTATAATTAATTAATGATCCAGTAATAGGCATCTCAAATTGATTTGATCTTCATTGGTATAAAAATAGGGATCTTTTTTACTTATTGGGTTAACAAAAGGCTCCCACTATTATCACATCGTTACTGTATCTCAATCTGATTTCATGCACCACAGGTGAATTTCTGCTGACCACAGGTGAATTTCTACTGACCTCAGGTAGAAATTTAGAGAAGAGGAAAACAAAAAAGAAAAAAATAGATTTATACATGCAGTTTTAAACTGTAGTTGTGGTCTGTGTTTTCTGCAGCTGATATTTTTAACTTATAAAAATCATTTTTAAAAAAAAGCCATTTTAAGTCTCTTAAAATCACTTGCTTAAATGATGAAAAACTTTCTTAAAAACACTAAACCCCCAAAATAAAGTCTATACTTTGCTTCTGTTAATCAATTACATTGATCTAAGATCATTTAACAATATCTAACTTATTATAGGAATGGTTAAGATGTAGGCTCAGAGGCTGTCACCTAGAATCAAGTAAATTCATTTAAGTCAAGCATCACATATTTGCATTCCACTCTAGTAGTGCGTTTTCTACCGTGCCTCCATTCTCTCTTCTCTGTTCTTGAGCAAGGTAGTTTCAGTTCTCCAAGTGTCCTAGGTTCACTCGGCTCTTATTACTGAACTATTAAAATGTGTCACATTTACCTAAATTCCTCTGTGCTTATTCATTACTGTATTTAACGCATTTTTATCTGAACAAACTCCATAAAGGCAACCATCTTGTCCAATATATGTTCAAGCCTTTAAAATAGTCTGCACGATTCTAAGAGTAACAAATTCAGCTTCTAGAAGCATCAGTTTAAACCATTAGAGTCAGCTAAGTCGCTATAGTTACAAAGGACTTAAAGTTTTTAAAACTGCGTGTTATTCTAAGAAAGTATCAGCTCCATTTGATTTCCACCACAGTACCCAGGAAAGGAAAAATGGAGGCTTCAAAAAAAGTGAAACTATTTTTTTGAGTGATTAAGGAACTTTGGACAGTGTGATGATTACATAGAGTAAATGGATACTTCTGATAAAATTAATAAATGAACATTTTTGGATTTTGAATGAAAACATTTCTATAAAAACAATTGTCTTCTGTCCTAAGGATAATTTTTAAAAATTTTAGACACTGAATTATGCAGAAAAATATCCTTTGTATCTATGAGTAGCCAGTTGTATATAAATTTGGGTTCGATCTTTCCCAGATCTTTGCACTCCCCACATGATTTTTCTTAATTAAAACCACAGTAGAGTGAGTCATTTAGGGAAGATAAAAGCAGAGCTCAAGGGTCAGCAGGATTACTTAGTGGAAACTGTCAACTGTTGTCCCCTGGTATTTTCAAAGTTTGGAGGCGACCATTTCCTGGTTGAGTTCTGCCCACAGATCTCCCATAGAAACTCAGAAGAACTAATGAACCTCATTAGTGTATCAAAAAGAGACTGTGTCCTCAGAGAGTGATTTAGTTGGAGTTTTGACTTCTATATCTTCCTCTTCAAAATACTTCTTGGCCACACTTAAATCACCTCATTTTTGTTCTGGGAACAAATCTCAAAAACAGATTCATCTTCAGCTGATAACAGAAAAGAATGGAAAAACTTGTTGTGGTGGAGAGCAAACAGTTCAAATAAATAAATGCTAAGACAGTCTTTAGGGCTGTGGCTAGAAATAGTTTCACTTGCATAAAAGCACTGAGCCCAAATCTATAATCTTAAGTAGAAAGAATAGTCTTCCTTAAGCAAATCAGTAATTCAAAGATTAAGATTAATACAAAACTGAAGGTGAGAAAAAGTTAACTTTCCAAAGGTATTTGCTAAGCTTAAATTAAATTGTCTCTGGCTAAATAAAAACCTGGAATATTTGGGTAAAAAAATCTATATTTAAACTATGCAGACTGAGCTGGGTTTGGGGGTGATAGACCCTTCCCATCATCACCAAGTTCTGAAACGAGGTCATTTACCTGGAGAAATCTCACTTGACATCCTGTATGGCACTGTTGCATTTATTAAGTGAGAAGCGCTAAGGATGACTGGGATATCTTCAGGTTTAAAAGAGTGTTTCTTATCCTTTCAACACAATTAGCTAAAATTGCAATGTGTTACTTTAAAAAAAAAATCAAATACTTTGGGGAGTGGTCAAACACATCACGTAGGAAATCTAGTTTACAAATGACAGCTACACTTCTTGTGATTAAAAAAAAAAAATACACAGGTCAGAGGCAGGTATATGCAAGGCTGCATTTTAACTGAGAAGCTAATGGCTGTTTCAGAAGTTTGTATCACCAGATAGTAAATTAAAATGGTTGTGGTTAAAAGTGTGTTTAAAGTCTCAAGATCCTTCCATGTTCTGGTCACTTACAAGTTTCTGAAAACGTTGTGTATGTTTTGAGTCTACTCCAAGTTAAGCTCTGTATAGCTATTAGGAGGTAAATAAATTCAGTTATTCTGAGTTACACAAAGGATGAGGAATAAGGCATTTTTGGTGCTCTCTCATTTATTTTATACTTGGATATTATAAAAATCGCTGAAATTTTTAAATGAATACTTGTTTACCTAAAGGAAGGAATAAAAATGTTAAATCTGAGGGGGAAAATTAGTTTAAAATAACAATGTCATAAAAAATAACATGAGTGCAAATATGTAAAAGCAAACCCTTTAAATAAGATAGGGTTTAGTAATTTTGAATCTAATAAGTATTAAAGTGTCATTTTTTTGATGGAGTATGTCAAGTTTATAAAGTCTGTTACATCTATTCTTGGTGGTTAACATGTATTTTTATGTAGAATGAGATAAGATTTATCTATTTGCTTGACCCTAAATAAGTCACCTAGCCAAAGACTGGCCTCTGAGGCTGAAAACCACTATTCTAGGGCCAAACCTCAAGAAGTCCTACTTTAATTGAAAAGATTAATAAAGAAAGACGTAACTCAAAAGATCAACCAAGATGCATTAGAATATTAACAGTGGAAATCTGAAGGAAGTGTAAGAACAATGTAAATTGGGAAAGTAAACACTGAAAAGGAATGGCATTGAAAAAGACTCCGATAACCCACTTCTCATAAGTTTGGTACAAATTTCTAGTAAATTCTCAGTGTTCATATTTTAGAAAACCAGTGCCTTTCCCCATGCAGGCACCACTGTAAAAAATTCCAGAAAAGATAATGTTCTAGAAAATAGGTAATGCATTTAAGCTGATATTCTTACCACAAAGGTTGGAATGATTTCTGTGTGATTACTAATTTATTTGATAATACTGAAATTCCAAATGGAATAATTATTAAGGCCAAGAAAAGGACACTGGGCAAGACTGAAAACACTAAAGCTGACTATTGTATTAGTTTATTGGCCCAGCCTGTTTAATATAGTTGCTAAACCCATTTAAAGTACTGGCTGTGAAAAGTTTTAAAGTTAGTGAACCTTTTGAATTTTATCTACATAATGCCCAATTCCTGCATTTTTGGAGACTTGTGACATTGTCACTGAGATTTTAGGCTACTATGTGTATATGAGCATCAAACAATTTCAATGTAAGTTAAAATCAGAACTCCTAATAAGACTGTTTTGTTCATTTTCTTTTCATTTGCAGAGCCTGAATTATGTAGGATTTTATAAAATACCCTGTTGCCAAGACAGTAAAATCCTCAACACATGAGATATATATATATATTTTTTAAATTTTTATTGGAGTATAGTTGATTTACAATGTTGTGTTAGTTTCAGGTGTACAGCAAAGTGAATCAGTTATATATATACATATACCCACTCTTTTTAAGATTCTTTTCCCATATAGGCCATTACAGAGTATTGAGTTCTCTGTGCTGTACAATAGGTCCTTATTAGTTATCTATTTTATATATTAGTAGTGTGTATATGTGAGTCCCAATCTCCCAATTTATCCCTCCCACCCCCCGCCCCTTATCCCCTGGTAACGGCAAGTTTGTTTTCTATATCTGTAACTCTGTTTCTGTTTTGTAGGTAAGTTCATTTGTACCCTTTTTTTAGATTCCACATATAAGTGATATCATATGATATTTGTCTTTCTCTGTCTGACTTGATTCAATCAGGATAACAATCTCTAGGTTCATCCATGTTGCTGCAAATGGCATTATTTCATTATTTTTTATGGCTGAGTAATACTCTATTGTATATATGTACCACATCTTCTTTATCCATTCCTCTGCTGATGGATGTTTAGGTTGCTTCCATGTCCTGGCTATTGTAAATAGTGCTGCAATGAACATTGGGGTGCATGTATCTTTTTGAATTATGGTTTTCTCTGTATATATGCCCAGGAGTGGGATTGCTGGATCACACGGTGGCTCTATTTTTAGTTTTTAAGGAATCTCCATACTGTTCTCCATAGTGGCTGTACCAATTTACATTCCCACCAACAGTGCAAGAGGGTTCCCTTTTCTCCACACCCTCTCCAGCATTTATTGTTTGTAGATTTTTTTTTTTTTTTTTGCGGTACGTGGGCCTCTCACCGCTGTGGCCTCTCCCTCTGCGGAGCACAGGCTCCAGACGCACAGGCCCAGCAGCCATGGCTCACGGGCCCAGCCGATCCGTGGCACGTGGGATCCTCCCAGACCGGGGCACGAGCCCGCGTCCCCCGCATCGGTAGGCAGACTCTCAACCACTGCGCCATCAGGGAAGCCCAATTGTTTGTAGATTTTTGATGATGGCCGTTCTGACTGGTATGAGTTGATACCTCATTGTAGTTTTGGTTTGCATTTCTCTAATAATTAGTGATGTTGAGCATCTTTTCATGTGATTTTTAGCCATCTGTATATCTTCTTTGGAGAAATGTCTGTTTAGATCTTCCACCCATTTTTTGATTAGATAAATTTCTTTATTAAATATTTTGACATATTCTTTATGTATCACCAATTCCCCAAATATCTGAATTTGTCAAGACTCCTGATGATTTGTAACCATGTAGTTCAGACCATGTCGTTTCTTAGCTCTTGTTAAAAATTCCTCCAGTTCCAAAATCATTGGTTTAATAATCAATTTAGTACTCACTTGATATAAAATTATGCAGTATCAGACTTCTATGCTTTGAAGAGATTATAGAGACCACTTGAAATTGCTGTATTTAGACATGAACAAACCAGCTCTTGAAAATATCTAGTGAATTTTCAAGCTAACATATCTGAAGATAGCTAAAATATAAAAATTTATGATAAATGTTTAGGAAAAATTTAGACATACTACTTATTTCCTTTAGTCATACATTTCCTTCCTTCCTTCCTTCCTTCTTCCCTCCCTCCCTCCCTTCCTACTTTTCTGCCTTTTGACCTTCCTTCCTTTTCAGAGGATTATTAGAATATTTCTTGTATTACTTCCAAATCCTTAAAGAATAAAACACATTTATGTTTCTTAGCAGCAGTTTAAAAGCCTACTAAATGATCGTATCAGCCTTGTGGACTGGCTGATACTTTTAAATATAATTTTTACTTTACGTTGTTTGATTCTAAAACAGATCTGCTCTCTTAAAATAGTTGACTTCTTTTTTAATCAAGGGGGTACGTTGCAGATGGGATTCAATTGCCAGAATCTACTTATCTCCTAAAAAGTAATGTGCTAACATATATATGGAATCTAAAAAAAAAAAAAAAAAAAAATGGTTATGAAGAACTTTGGGGCAGGACAGGAATAAAGACACAGACGTAGAGAATGGACTTGAAGACACAGGGAGGGGGAAGGGTAAGCTGGGACAAAGTCAGAGAGTGGCATGGACTTATATATACTACCAAATGTAAATAGCTAGCTAGTGGGAAGCAGCCTCATAGCACAGGGAGATCAGCTCAGTGTTTTGTGACCACCTAGAGGGGTGGGAAAGGGAGGGTGGGAGGGAGACGCAAGAGGGAGGAGATATGGGGATATATGTATATGTATAGCTAATTCACTTTGTTAATACAGCAGAAACTAACACATCATTGTAAAGCAATTATACTCCAATAAAGATGTTAAGAAAAAAATAATGTGCTAAAGAGTATATCAAAATGAAATTATAGTTGCT
This sequence comes from Lipotes vexillifer, assembly GCF_000442215.2. Lineage (NCBI taxonomy): Eukaryota > Metazoa > Chordata > Mammalia > Artiodactyla > Lipotidae > Lipotes > Lipotes vexillifer. The sequence continues at coordinate 3,059,917 of NW_006792683.1, forward strand.
AAAAGGAGATTAAATAATAGAGATTACTATTGACCCTTGAAGATAAATTCCTTCCTAAATACTGATATAGTTATAAAAACCTTGATTAAATTAAAATTAAATGGCATTTTAAGAAACACGATAAAAAATGCCATTTAACCAAATAATTTATGAAAGAGTGAAGGAGAAGATTGAAGAACATGAATAAAATGTGCATGATTTCTGCTGAAAATCTACTATCTGATATGTCAAATACTGAAAAATATTTTAGAAAACTGAGAAAACCATAATTCAAAAAGAGTCTTGTACCACAATGTTCATTGCAGCTCTATTTACAATAGCCAGGACATGGAAGCAACCTAAGTGTCCATCAACAGATGAATGGATAAAGAAGATGTGGCACATATATACAATGGAATATTACTCAGCCATAAAAAGAAACGAAATTGAGTTATTTGTAGTGAGGTGGATGGACCTAGAGTCTGTCATACAGAGTGAAGTAAATCAGAAAGAGAAAAACAAATACCATATGCTAACACATATATATGGAATCTAAAAAAAAAAAAAAATGGTCATGAAGAACCTAGGGGCAAGACGGGAATAAAGACACAGACCTACTAGAGAATGGACTTGAGGATATGAGGAGGGGGAAGGGTAAGCTGGGACAAAGCGAGAGAGTGGCATGGACATATATACACTACCAAACGTAAAATAGATAGCTAGTGGGAAGCAGCCGCATAGCACAGGGCGATCAGCTCGGTGCTTTGTGACCACCTGGAGGGGTGGGATAGGGAGGGTGGGAGGGAGGGATGCACAAGAGGGAAGAGATATGGGAACATATGTATATGTATAATTGATTCACTTTGTTATAAAGCAGAAACTAACATACCACTGTAAAGCAATTGTACTCCAATAAAGATGTTAAAAAAGAAAAATCCACCTTCAGTACCAGTTTCTCTATTTTTCTCTTTTTTTATTCTAAATCATACTCAGGGGAATATTCGTTTGAGATTTTTGGTTACTTACCTAGATGAGTAGTAACATAATGTATTATTTTACACCCCACCAGTATACATATATATATAAAACAGTACACCCTTTTCTGTAATAAATCAGTTATTTGTATTTAAGCTTATTTTAACATATTCAGTTTACCTGAAGATATTTTCAAAGCTATTTTAAAATTTCAGTCTTGTAATTCATAAACATGCTATAAACTATGAGAAAATTTCACTCATGGTCCAAGACTGCTCTCTCATTTGACACTTCAGAGCATTTGAGCCCACCTCGTCTGTGGTTACTTAGTAGAGTATATTTTGAGTGACAGTTACATGTGGGCTTGCCGTATCCTTCCTCACACAATGTATCATCCAGCACATTTGTATCTGTGAATAAAATTTGACTTATTATCTTTTAAACTCTTAAATAACTTGCATTTAATATGTTCTTCAGAAATAATCTTTTATTGACTGAATAAACATACTAATACCTTTTATTTAAATAATACTAAATTTAACAACAATACAAACAGTTGAAAGATCCATAGAATATCAGAGCTTAAATGAAAGTTCCTGTGCTTGATTCTTGCCTACAATAATTCAAATAATAGAATGTTAAAGCTTCCTGCAGATTTTATTTTTGGGAAATACAATCATAGAATGTTGCTGTGATTTTTTAAAGCTAAAAACTATCTGCCTAATTATTGGAAATGTAACTATTTAAATGTCTCATGTAAATATAAAGTCTCCCTATAGCCCTGGGATTTATGTCTAACCAAGCAGGCTTTCTGAATGTCACTGTAGTCACCAGAGGTTTTCTAATAATCGTAACTATCAGTAGGCATTTGTGAATTTTCTACGTTTCCTGATATGCTCTTGTGCAAAAATGACAGAATAATTCAAAGGGGTAAAGTAACCAGAGCCATGAAGAGACTAGATATGCTTCAATATCAAAAAGCACTGATTTAAAAGAGGGAAAAAGAAAGTTACTGAGTAGCTAGCCTCTGTGTATCATTTACAGCAAGGTAAAGCTGAGAACCAAGGCAGATGTACTTGATCATACTGCTGCATGGCAGGAAGTGGAAACATGGTTGAGATTATAAAGCAATACTGTATGGGCCTTTCACCTCTCACTTTGAGGGCTGCGTGGTGGTAAAATGCCACAACTTTTTTTTTTTTTTTAAACTTCCCTTTCAGGGCAGTAGAATAGACTGGGAAAAACAAAAAACAAAAAAACCTAGCAGATAGGTAGAGGTTCCTATGTATATCATTGTATAAAGAAGGATTAAAATGAATAAAATTCCTGATCTTGACGAAACAATACTTTTAAAGCCTGGAACGAAATTATTATCCTTCTGTAAGCAATACCAAAACACATACACACACACACACACACACACACACACACACCCTACCAAAATAGGTCATTTAAAGTGAAGGATATGAGATATTTTTTCAACTTCTAATTAGTGAGGAAAAGAAAGATATCCTGGAAATCAATACTTTTCTTGTAGTTACTCTTGATTTTTTTTCTCTTCCACTCATTCAAGGTCACACTCAACATAAAGTGAACTGTGTGAAAAAATCCAGTCCCCTTTTCTAAGCAGCAGCAAATCTTAGAGCTTGAACCACATTCAAGATAAGTAAACTACAGACAGTCTCATAAAACTGGTTGGTTTACCAGATAGTCTACCATCAGCCTCCCTAATATTTATCAAGGTGGGAGTTTTCCTAAAATCCAGTTGTTGGGATCACTTTATTTTCTTTTATGTCCTCATCCTAAGATGAGCTTTCATTTTAGACTATTACATAAATTTTTAGAGGACTGAGACTGTGGTTACTCTGATTAGATTTTTTTTCTATTCTTGTATCATGATGTCTTGCTCAGAGGATTTGAGCCTACTTTCTTTTTTTTTAAAGTATATTTGATTTACAATGTTTCAGGTGTACAGTAAAGTGATTCAGATATACATATACATTTTTCAGATCTTTTCCATTATAGGTTATAACAAGATACGGAATATAGTTCCCTGTGCTATACAGTAGGTCCTTGTTGTTTATCTATTTTATACATAGCAGTGTATATCTGTTAATCCCAAATTCCCAACTTATCCCTCCCCCTTCCTTTCCAGTTGGTAACCATAAGTTTGTTTTCTCTGTCTGTGAGTATATTTCTGTTTTGTAAATAAGTTCATTTGTATCAATTTTTAGATTTCACATATAAGTGATATCATATGATACTTGTCTTTCTCTGTTTGACTTACTTCATTTAGTATGATAATCTCTAGGTCCATCCATATTGCTGCAAATGACATTATTCATTCTTTTATATGGCTGAGTAATATTCCATTATATATATAATATATATAATGGAAGATATATATATAGAATATATATATGTGTGTGTGTATATATATACATATATATACATATATATATATATGTATATGTATATATATATATACCCCACGGCTTCTTTATCCATTCATCTGTCGATGGACATTTAGGTTGCTTCCATATCTTAGCTAATGTAAATAGTGCTGCTATGAACATTGGGGTACATGCATCTTTTCAAATTAGAGCTTTCGTCTTCCCCAGATATTTGCCCAGGTGTGGGATTGCTGAATCATATGGTAACTCTATTTTTAGCTTTCTGAGGAGCCTCCATACTTTTCTCCAAAGTTTGAGCCTAATTTCTACTCATCTTAATCTCTTTCTCAATCCTGAAAATGAGAGAGGAGGGGAAGGTGCCCTGGGATGGTCATCCCTGGGCATTGAAGCATCATATATTCAGGCACCTAGCCCTTGGTTATCTCTGTCCCTACTGAAGTATTAGTATTAACCCTAGATTCATTGACTCTAATCACAGATCCCTTTCTCTGCCCTGAATGTTAGAGAAAAATGGTGGTGCTCTCCACCGTTTTCACTGATCACTAAGATTGGATATTTTGATTAGGTTGAGCCAGTGTCTCTTTCCTTTAGCACTTTTCTGTAGAGAGTCTTTTTAAAGCTAAGAGAGGAATCATTTTCCCTAGAGAAATAGTCTTAGGTAAAATGTGCATGGAAGCCTGTGTTTCCCTTCTGCTCTGACTTTCCATTGACTAAGAATACTGTAACATCTTGCTAAGAAATTGGGGGTATTACTTTAAAGAGCAATAGCATGCTTTACTTTACATATAAAAGATTTAATAGAGGCTTGGGAACTAATATGCTGGCTCTTTTGTCTGAACCTGGGAAATCTTACATTTTGGTGTAAGATTTTGATGGGTTTGATGTCGGTCTACCTTTTGGAAATGGTGTCCAGTGCCTCCTTGGTTCTGAGAACCCACTTGCCACCCCCAAAAGGAATGTTGGTTAGACAAGAGATGTACCTTTCAAAAAAGGTTATTTTATGGGACATGTGCTGAGGCAGTAGCCTCTTTTTTTTCTGTGTCTTTTAACTAGGGTGCCAAAAATACCTGAAATGCCTTTTTGAGTAGTTGTGTGTAGCACAATCTCACAGCAAAAACTATACATACAGCAGAGAATACAAGTCTTACCATAACATCTTCATGGTTAACTGCACGTGGGACTGTGGGTGGCCTCAGCTTGTGTGGGGCTTCTGTGATTCATAAATATATTGCTGGGAGAATACAGACTTGGTAGCCATATATGCAGAAGAGTATTTGGTGCCCCAGCTGTGACACAGCACTGAGCAAAACAAGAAGACAGAAGGGGCAGGGTTGCTCTAGACAGGAAGGGGGTTAGGTAAAGTTAAAAGACAAAGATGGGGCTTTCCTGGTGGCGCAGTGGTTGAGAGTCCGCCTGCCGATGCAGAGGACACGAGTTCGCGCCCTGGTCTGGGAGCATCCCGCATCCCGCATGCCGCGGAGCGGCTGGGCCCGTGAGCCATGTCCGCTGAGCCTGGCGTCCGGAGCCTGTGCTCCGCAACGGGAGAGGCCACAACAGTGAGAGGCCCACGTACCGCAAAAAAAAAGACAAAGATGGAGACAAATAAGTCTGATGGAGACAAATATGTGTTTGTTTTGTTGTGGTCCCTTGCATAGAGTGAATAATAGTTCATGATAAGAGCTTTCACTTACATAGCATTTAACATGTTGCCAGGCACTGTGCTAAATGCTGTAACAAATATTAACTTTAGTAATCCACACAATAGGAAGCAAGTACTTATATTGCCCCCATTTCACAGATAAAGAAATAGAGAATTTAAGTAACTTCAGTTTAGGTTACTGAAACACAAGTGAGAGTCTGTGGGTTCCCAGGCTCGCAAAGCAAGCCAGAGGCAGAAGCAAGATTCAGATCCAGAAAGTTGTGTTCCCAAATCTGTCCTGACCCACAGAGACTTATTACCTTTCAGACAGGCACAGCCGACAGCCACCTGTGAGCCCATCAAAGTTCTCTTTATATTAACCATATTGTAGTCTCTTTTCAATGAAACACAGGAAAGGTCCATTTCCCCCTCAATTCCCACATCTCTGAACTGCCCTTCTTTTTGCCAATCAGTACCCACAGTCATTCACATTGCTAGTTATTTTGCAAAGTGAAATGGTGTTTTTAAAAACTGTTTTATGATAAAAACAATCTGTGCTCACTGTGGAAAATTTGGAAAGTATAAAGTTGTAATTGAGTGGGAGTGGAAAATACTATATTTCTTTCCCCTTAAGCAACTGATTATTAATATTTTGAGGGCTTCCCTGGTGGCGCAGTGGTTGAGAGTCCGCCTGCTGATGCAGGGGACACGGGTTCGTGCCCCGGTCTGGGAGGATCCCGCGTGCCGCGGAGTGGCTGGGCCCGTGAGCCGTGGCCGTTGAGCCTGCGCGTCCGGAGCCTGTGCTCCGCAACGGGAGAGGCCGCGACAGTGAGAGGCCCGCGTACCGCAAAAAAAAAAAAAAAAAAAAATATTTTGAAATATTTCCCATAAAGCTTTTATCATTAATTAATTTATGATCATAGTAAATATGTAATATTTAACTGCTTTATTTTATTTAGCATTAAATTATTTTAAAAAGTAACCTTGACTCCAAAACCTCCTCCTATGTCTGGCCTACATATTGAATCCATCACATTGATTTATTCAGTAATAATTTGATTTTTTGTTAGTCACTCTTCTCTAAGATAGAGATTTTTCAGGGAATAAGACATATTTTCTGTCCTCATGGAGTTGAACTTTCAGTGAGCTTGACTGACAAATCCTTCACTAAGTATAACGTAATTATTTAATAATAGGTGTCTCAGTTTTGACTAATGATAGTAGGGTTTAACTTTTGTATTCTTTCTGAATAAAAAGTCAAAAAAATTGTTCAGTTTATTATTCTAGTGCTGGGTAATAATATTGAAGAGTAGTCTTTTTTTTTTTTTTTTTGACTTTTTTCACTGGTAAGGGGGTGCTTTCCAGTTTTAAGTAAACTGTAGCATTAACAACAAATTTAAAGATTATCCTGAAATTTTTACTGAGTGCCTGTGGCTTTTACACTGCAAGTGTTTATGTTAAAAACTAGTCAAGATTAAAAGGAGACTCATTTTAAAGCACATTTATGCATCATTTAATGCAGTTGTATTTTTCACTTTTAATGTTTGTTCCACGTTACTAAAATATTTTGGTCCTACGCTGTATCCTTTTATGATGGATCACTTAAGCACTGCTAAACTCTAAGCAATGTGCCCTAAACATTTTAAATATTTTTTTTATTAGAATGGATTGGACTGAATTGCATTGCAGGAATTTATGTTGAATAGGAGCCTATTTCTCTATACACAGAACAAATTATGTTCCATGCTCCCAAAGTTAGAAGTACATTATAAGCTAATGAAATGAATTTTTTGCAAATACTATGTGGTTGAGTATTCATTACTTCTGAATCATTCCATAGAAACTAATACTCATTGTCATTCAGGCTTGATCAGCTTCTTTGCCTGTTAAGTATAGTTGGATAGCATTGCATTCTGGTGGCAGCATTTGATAAATTTTCTATTTGCTAATGGTTACATGGAATTTCATGCAGTAGGTGAGCAGTTCAAGGGCTTCAGGAATATCATGAAGGAGTGAACCCATGTAGAAAGATATCTATGCTTCCTTCCTTTGTCCCTTCCCCCCCACCCCGCCCTCTGGCGATTTCTCCTCCCTGCCCACTCTGCCCACTTTTCCAGGACCCTCGTGTCTTGAAGAACTCTCTCAAGTCGGTTTTAAAAGCCGAGGAATTAAATAAAATTCAGCTAGCTCTTTAGTGTTCATCAGTGCTTTCATCTCCTTGAGCTTCTAAAAATCCCGAGTATGATTATCCCTGTTTGACAGACAAGGCAGCTGAAATTTGGACAGAAGGGACTGAACGAAGTGGCAAGGAGAATTGGCCTCACATCTAACTCAAAATGCTTTACTCTTTCCTACTTAACTTGCTGCCTCTCAGGAAAAGCTCCCAGCCATCAAGGGCCATTTGCATCTCTTCGTGAATTGAAATTACTGTTGCTTCCTCTGAGCCATTTTGTATTTTCACCCTTAGTTTTTATCGTAGACTTAAAGGTTTTGGAAGAATATCCCACTTTAGAGACTAAGTGGAAATGAGAGTTCAAGGCAAGAGGCTTTCCCCCAGGTCTTTGTCATCATCACCCACCCACCACCCATTCCCTGAGCCCCATCCCTGGTGTGCTGGCAGCAGCCCTTCTGAGACCAACCTCCATCACTGTGGGGTGAGAGACAGTACCAAACACAGTTGGAGGTATAAGGACATAGTCTCAGAGGATGTGCCTGTGTGTACTCCTGTGAAGTGGGATTTTTCAGGTATTATCCAAGTTACCATGACTTTCTTGACCAACTTGGCCTTTTAGAACTAAGAAATGGCAAGGACTGGTATACTTGTCATGTAATAAAATCTGCTTCCTATTTGAAAGCTGAAAGGTAGAATACTTGTGTGTTCTATATAATCTCTGAATATTCTAATAGACTAGACTACCCAATATAAAAGAAATCTGTAGAAATCATAGATTTAATTTAATAATAACAAGAGCATAGCACTGTGCTGCAAAAATATTTCATGCTCTCTTATGTATTATGCTCTTGGTACATTTTCAATAGGTGTATAAATATCATCAGAAGTTATGGGGATTCTGTTGAAAGTGCCCACATATCATGAAATCACCAAGTGAGTGATATAGTTGTAAGAAATCATGAAGGAAAATTGTAATAGAGCTCTGTAGGAGTAAAAGCTTTCCTCCTGTGGAGCAACTGATATAATCCTGCCAAAGGTATGACTTTAGTAAATGACCGTGACCTTCAGCTGTAGTCTAGACCTCATGACACACGTTTACTTGTAATAACTTCCTTTCTGGGAAAATGTGTTTTTACCATTCTGTCTATTTTTCAACAATATAATTGCTGTACCAGTTTAATTTTATTTTCTCAAGATACATCAAATGAGTTTAGGAGTGAAGAATGAAATGGATAAATAGATAAATACATAAGTAGGTAGATATATGCTAAATAGAAAATAAAGAGCAAAGCACATATTCATATATGAAAACAGAATCGAATTAGCTAACAATGTAACTACATGTAAAGATATTCCTTTGGAAAACAAATGAATGTTTTCATAAACCTAGATTAGCAAAAGTAATCTGTATGTAATATTTTAAATTAGGTTATTTGGTTGCTTGTTCAGTGGAGATAAATGGGTCTGTGGGGGCCTAGAACATTCTAGTCCAACTGGTGTCAACTATTGTACAGCATAGCTACAGTTAAGTTGCTGCCTAAAACAAGTTTATGGCATTGCTAGTAACTTCTGCATGTGTTCATTTTTAAGTAAAACAAACCGGAATGTTTTAATCGACTTCAAAATTATTCATGATATTAGGCAATACATAGCTGCTCATTTTTCACACCTAAGTTCTCCTACATATTTTTACAAATTATTGGGCAACAAAATTACAGATTTTCTTTGAGCACAGCTATGTGGGAAATGAAGAAGATGGCAAGATTCATGACTGTATAAAACTTGTATCCATTATATAAAACCTAGAGATACTGAAGTTTTCCTCTCACATAATAGATTAAAAGTAACTCAGATATAGGCAAATACATGTCAAAGAAACAAGACACATGTGGCTGTTTAGTGAAAAAAGACTTCAAATGGTAAACATTTTGTAAAGGAAAAGGTGTTTGTGGGAAATGAACATATTGCACCGTAATTTGTGTAGCAGTTGATTTGAGAACAGTTTTTCACTTTCTGGTTTGCCGGAGGCCTTTCTCCTCCTCACTTTCCACTGGCCAAGGTTTCTCTTTGCGTTGTAGTTATCGTTCCTTTGAGTTCCTTTGAAAAGCTTAGGTGGTTTAAAATGACATGCATTGCGGTATATTCAAAATATAAAATAAAATGAATTATTTTTACATCTCTAGAGAAGAAGAAAGGAATGCATATATATTATAATTGTCTCTATTCTTTATCCCATGCTTAGATAGTTGTTCCACTAAGAATAGTGCTTCTTAGACGTCTACTAGAGAGATCTGTTGTACCCAGTCCCTCCCCAAATATCCATTTGAATGTTAATTTGAAATGTGAATCAATTCTTCATTCAAACACAAAAGTTATAATTGGAATTTAAAAAGATACTTTGGGACTCTGTATTTGTGATTGACCACATAGGAAACAAAAGAATCCCCTAAATTTCTGCTGACACACACACAATTTCTCTCACACTCACACTCACACACACTTTTTTTTTTAGGTTTTTACACCGGAGTCTAATGGAATAACTGCCATTAGAGGTATTACCTAATTGTCAGGGGTCTTACTGTAGAAAATTTCACCTACAATTTTTTCCATGCAACTCTAGGATTCAGTAGTTTTCCTAGGGTATTTAAATACATGTGTGAGGTTCTTATTCAATCTCATATTCATTTACTCACTTATTTCATAAACAATTTTAGGACCTCTAGTCTATGCTAAGAATTTATACAAAGTCTTATAAGTACAAAATTGAACTTCTCCCTCGTGGTCCAGTGATTTAGGACTTGGCACTTCCACTGCCGTGGCCCCAGTTCAATCCCTGGGTGGGAAACTAAGATCCTGCAAGCCATGTGGCCAAAAAAAAAAAGTTCTTATTTACTTTCTCTTTAGTACATTTTGAAACAAATTATTAGAAATAAAGAAATAATAAATGAAATATGTATTATGTGTTAAAGGAGCACAGAATACACAATCTTTATGTTGTAGTGTGGCAAACAGAACATATGTGCAGTCCCCAACTGGGACATTGTGTAGTCTACTCACCTTCTCTCTAGATCAGTTTCTCTAACTGTAAAACTGAGATCACAATTCCTAATCCTCAATGTTATGATCTGGATCAAACAAAGTGTCTAAGACATAGAGTAGGCACTCAATAAACGTTCATTTTCCTCTGTCACCCTCCTCACCCTTGCCTTGAATATATGATGTATAATCCACCTACTGGTTGACTGGTTTGTTTCCAGACCTTGACCAGAGGATGGAGTTATATCTGAAAAAAAAAAAAAAAAAAAAAAAAAAAAAAAT
>NW_006792683.1:3070511-3103521 GCF_000442215.2 Lipotes vexillifer
ATATGTGGGGCTTCCCTGGTGGCGCAGTGGTTGAGCGTCCGCCTGCCAATGCAGGGGACGCGGGTTCGTGCCCCGGTCCGGGGGGATCCCACATGCCACGGAGCGGCTGGGCCCCTGTGAGCCATGGCCGTTGGGCCTGCGCATCCGGAGCCTGTGCTCCGCAACGGGAGAGGCCACAACAGTGAGAGGCCCGCGTACCACAAAAAAAAAAAAAAGTGAATGGTTCCAGGCACAGCAACTCCTTTTAGCAAAATCTCACCAAAAGAGATTTCCAATAAAATGACAGATGGTTCCAGGTTCAGCATGGCATATATTGAGATTAATGTCTATATCAAATAATATATTAGCCACCCTCCTTCTCTTTCACAAATGCTGTAAACTCAAAGTTCTGTTGCAGCCTATGAGAACTTGGGGTGCAAACTGTGCAAAAAGTTTTCCGGGGGGATCTAAGGAGTTCTTGCATCTAGGAGCCACCTGAGTACAAATCTATTGGTTGTTCAACGTATGCCTCACAATTCAAGTCAACCAGACTTTGTGGCCCAGCAGCGGAATTGCAGAAGTAAGGGAAAGATTTTTAAAAAACAATGAAAGAATGCAAGTTTTGTCTTTGGCTAAACAGAACTTTGCATATATTATCCTGAGATGCATTCAGTCACATCTTGCTTGTTTCTCAGACAAGAGCCCCAAATTTATCACAACTTGTGAATAAAATGTGGGTAGTGAGAAAAGGACATGTCCATCTGAGGCAGCTGAAGCTTTCTTGGGAAGTCACATAAGGCAAAACACTCCCTGCTATCATACAGGGTGCTTCTTATTTCTAGGTGATAACCAACCAAATTTACAACAACCCAAATTATTTACTTGAAGACCTCTGATAGGAGGAAATTACTATTACCTGAATAGTAGGCAATAGTATTATCCCAAGTTTGATAACTCCAATCAATGAAAAGTTCTTTGTTATAAATCAAAATCTTAACCCTTCATAGATTGTTCCCTTCCAGTTGTTTTTTAGGTAGTTATCATGTCCCCCTGGAACTTACTATTTTCTTGAACTTGCTTAATGTTTCCTACATGAGGAATTGTTTGGAGTCCACTCATGATTGACATTAATCTCCCTCAGACAGAGTCATAAAGTGTGATGTGAACATAGTACTAAAGCATGATTTGATGGGCATGGAGTAGAGAGTCCACACACTTTAATGCATTATTCAGTCTGAGATAACTTTTACATGGCACCACTATTTTACTGTAGACTCGTACTGACTTCATAATCAACCAAAATCCCTAAATTGTGTTTTATTTGCTTCATCTGCTGTTAATTTATATCTTTTCAATCCTGAGCCTAACATTTATTCAACCAATTAGATGTAGTCCATGGTTACAGCTTGTCTAGTCCATTTTATACCCAGATCCTGTCAAACAAATCCAATTGTTCCCAAATACATTTTTTATTTTAATATTCCATCTGTAAACAAACCCACTTTTATTTGAATTTTCAAGGAATATGTTATTTCTTCCCAATGATTGTATTTTAGACCTTTTAATTGAAGGGTTAATGTTTTTCTGAAGGAAAATAGGTAATGTGATCTATGGAAACCTCAGGACTTACAAACTTGGAAAGATTTGGTGTTACAGTGTTTCAATGTTTCCAGGTGTTTGGGGTTCAGTAGAAAGCCTCAGTCATATTTTGCCCAAAGCAAGTCAAATTTTTAATTATGTGTAATAAATCCAGGCATATTTAATCCATATATTTCGTGATTCATTTACACTTCAATCACTACGTTGCTATTTTTGAAGAACCATTTGATGTCTGTAAGCCCTTTGAGCCTTTAAAATATGCTTGTAAGACCCAATCCCTCCCCACACACATACAAACACACATACACATTATTTGAAAATAGATCATTACGTTTTGCCTGGGGTAAAAAAAATCAAATGCCTATACTTGAGGTGTGGCTTTAACCTTTATATAATACTTGGCAACATATTATACTCAGCTAAAAATATTCCTATCTGAATCCTTTGCTTAAAAAATACATTAAGGTTTAAACGTTTTAAATGACTATTTCAGAGACTCATATGGCTAACCAAACAGGCAAAAAAGTGTTAGCTAAAGGTCTAGAAGAGATTTTTATCAGCCCTACATTTCGTTTTATATATCAACTTTCAACAGAAGCATTTCAAATCCCATCCAGTCCTATCTAAATATTCCTGATATTTAGAGCAAAATATCCAACTGCCTGCTGCACTTGTCCAGTTGGGGGCTCAGATTCAGCATGTCCACATTAAGAAATCTTTTATTTCCATCACCACTGCTACTCACACCCTGGCCACCATCATCATCACCCTCCAATAATAATATCCTTTTCCCCTTTCCAGGTTTCTAACCCTGTAAATGCTATTAACCATCTACCTAGTTGCCCACGTGAAAACCTGGCAGAATTATGGGTTGGGGGGGGAGAATTTTTACATCTCAGCCTGGACATCACCTGCTTTATGAAATCTTAGGATTTCCATCTCCCAAATACTTCTATAATCCACCTAATTTTCTTCAATCCTACTGCCGTAACTTGAGTGCAATGCAAACATTCATGTCTGAATTACCTTCATAGAATTCAACACACTAAATCTAATTGAAGAGCACCAATATACTCCCAGCTCTTAGAGTGTCATCAAATATACAGTCACAAAGCTAGAAAGCACATTAGGTATCTTCTAGACGGACAACCTTATTTTCTAGAGGAACAAAGATATAAAGAGCTATTATTAATTCCCTCTCCTCCCATCCTCCTCTTTCCTCACGTGAGAAAGTATTGTTACTGCATCAGCTTTGTTGGAAAGGTTGAGGGTTATGAGAATTTTAAGCAAATTGTGTTTTAGGACCTTGCTCCAATACGACTTAGACATTAGAAATATGAATAATTTCCAACAGATAAAACTGCCCAGCCAGCTGAGCAGACCTAAGGCACTGTTTGGTGGTAGCCATTCAGGATGCACTCAAGCACATTATCCTTGGGGGAGTTGTTGTTTTAGCTGCAGAAGATATAGCGTATATCACAAATGTTAGCATTTAAGACTGTAAGGCTTTATAATTCAGCTCTTTCTTCTTCCACCCCAAATGAGCAAGATGGGCTATCCTAACATAGTGCAACACCCAGAAGAGGAGATTTGACAAAGGAGAAGAAAACTGAGCTATAGAGATGGAGAGAAAAGGTGCATTTCCTTAAAAATCTTGAATTGAGTCCTGCTTAGTACTTAGTGTGTCTGGTCGAATGATCTGAAGTCTTTAAAACTGCATTGCCTTATCTGTATAATCAGAATTTTTAAATTTGCTCTAGCCATTTCACAGGCAATGATTAAACTCATAAATGATAATAATTTAAAAACTTGTTTTAAGTGTAAAATAAATAATGATTCACAGTTCTACCTGAGTCCACTTCTGGGAATCAGTGCTTACAGCTGATTATAAAATGAACAGATATAGGTATTTGGATGCCCAGGTCTATGGGGCAAATTCTACATTTGAAGATGAGAAAGATGAAAGCAATTTCAGAATTCATCTATTACACATAATTTCTTTTTTAATTAATTAATTAATTATTTTGGCTGTGTTGGGTCTTCGTTTCTGTGCGAGGGCTTTCTCTAGTTGTGGCAAGCTGGGGCCGCTCTTCATCGCGGTGCACAGGCCTCTCACTATCACGGCCTCTTTTGTTGCGGAGCACAGGCTCCAGACGCACAGGCTCAGTAGTTGTGGCTTGTGGGCTCTAGAGCGCAGGCTCAGTAATTGTGGCTCACGGGCCCACTTGCTCCGCGGCATGTGGGATCTTCCCAGACCAGGGCTTGAACCCGTGTCCCCTGCATTGGCAGACAGATTCTCAACCACTGCGCCACCAGGGAAGCCCCACATAATTTCTTGATGTAACATCAATCTTTCCTTAATACTCACTGTTAACTGGAGTTTGCGGAAATATGCGTTTAAAGAGTTAAACATGTAGCCTTGTTTTGGTATACAGATACATTAATAAAATTTCCCAGGAAACCGGAGATAATTGACCTCTGGTCTTTATAAAAATGAAAGGCCACAAATAATTCTAAAAGTGATGAATTAACTCATGCATTTTCAGGAATTATTACCTACCTTTATTTTCAGTTTCCTACCTTTAAGCATCATCAAAACAAGGTACCAGTTTAGGCATTGGAAAGGAGTAAAAAATTAGCTCAAATTTTATATTATCACTTTATAGGAATTCCTTCTCTGAGCATAAACAGATGAAAATATGTGGTTATCTTTAAAACGTAATGGCAGTTTGAAGTAATTCTCTATGTTATCATTCTAAGGTCATTTGCTTTTTGTCCCTATGATCAATTCTTAAAATAGTTTATATAATATACTTTGCAATATCATCTGAAAAAATATCATGTTTTTACCTTCACAACATCAATGGAAGGAAAATGTTCTCCCAGTTTGACAATGTAGTACTGGAATTATGTGGCAAGAGAAATTTCTTGTTTTTCTTCTTTTTTTTCGGTAACATAAACCATTTTAATCGCATAATGCTATTTGGAGCAATTGACCACAGACTAAGGTTTGATGCTGCTGGAACCACAGCAAAACTATCAGAAGCTGTCTTTCTGTCTCATGGCTGAAAATTGGGAATCACAGCTCTGACCTTCAGGAACCATAGATTCAGAAACCTGCTCTGGCATTACTGTCCTCATTTTACAATTCTTCTGCCCCGGAGATCCCCAGGACCAGTCATGGGGGGTGGTCTCTGGGAGAACCCTTGATGGCATCTTCACCCAAGCGGTTCACTAATAGCCCCTTGACTCACATGGGAATATCCCCAGGAACTCCCCCCACGACTAGCAGGGGTGTGAAGAAGGGTTCATCCTCCTAGTGTTCAAGCCTAGACTCTTGACCTAGTTAGTAGTACTCCCTAAGTGCCATCCTCTTGGAGCCAAGGTGCCCCAGAGGCACTGGACTTTGCTTTTTAAAATCTGTTGCACCAGAAACATCACCATATCTTATACGTAATGCTACCTTCTCTCCCACACCTAGATTCACCCAAACTTTTGGAGAACAACCCATGTTGAAGGGAGATCCCTAGCCAATCCCTCTGGGAAACAAAAAGAAAGAGCACTGATAACTAAGGGACCCCTGCTCTTAATAAGATATCAATTATTTACTTATGAAGTAAGTAAATTAATTATTTGTACTATACAGTACAAATAAGTAAGAGTCTATAAGATTAATTGATTTAAGAATACATGAAGATATATCAGCTATAATTCCCCTAAACACAATTTTCTGTTTCATTGTAGACCTTAAGAAAATTTCAATCTTTAAATGCCACTTGCCTCACTTCTCATTAAAGTGACAATGCAATTTATCATTCAAATCATTGCTATTTTGAGAATGAAATGAGGCACTAATAATAATTGCATAGAAAAAATGGATGTAAACCAGGACTTTTCCCCCAAACTGGAATGTCTGGTCACTCTAACTCTACCTAATGGAGAAAAGAGAAGTGACTAGCTTGGGGAATGAGTAACTGGAGGAAAATTAAATATTCTGTTTGGGGTTTGGTAGAATCACACTGTTCCATAAAATCATCTGACAAAATGTGTCATGGGAGATAGCATTTTTGCTTCATGGCAAATACCTGAGATAGTTTTGTGGATTGTTTTTTGAAGTATGGCAAAGAACGGCTGGAAAGTAGATTCCTGATTTCCACCTCAAAACCTCTGAATCAGAATCTCTGAAAGTGGGGCCCAGGAATTTAATTTTTCAGTCATCTCGACTGATTTTTATGCCATAGCCTGGAAGAACCACATTGTATAAAAAATAGAGAGTATTTGGGGAGAAAGCCATGTTTCAACTGGGTGGAAGGTTTTTGTTGTTGTTATATAACTGAACCTCCTTCGTATAGTCAAATACAGTCAATTTTTTGTCATTTGCGGTAAATATGTTTTGTAAAGTCTCCAGGAACAATGAATTAAGAGAATACTGAACCATTGCTTCCAAGTGAAAGAGAGGATCAGGTTCCTGTGAGCCTCTGGTCACATTTTTACCAACCGATCAATATATAACCTTGGTTTATGTGGGTTTCTGTTTAAAGACACCTCGTTTACCATATTGATTCACTAACATTGAACTCACCGCCAGTAGCATTATAACTCATGCCTGCATGGAGCTGATCTAACACGCAAATTTTCTCTATAAGGCACATCACAGCCTTCTTGTCCTTAGGAACATAGACAGCCCTTCCGCATCATACTTGGAGTCCGTTTTGGACAATGAAATAACCAACAAAAGCCACAAAAATGAGAAAAATGTGGCCCAAATAGACTCCATGAAAACCACTTGTTTACAGTGTGAGAGCTGAAACAAGAAGGCAGGGGTTCCCCTTGTTCCACCTCAGCCAGCGACTCAAATCACTTGCTGCTCTGCACATGTTCTTGAATGACCATGAAAGCACTATGAATATTGATTTGGAGGGGTTACAAATGATTCATAGCGAATAGGCAAACTCGCAAGTCTGTAATCTGTACGTAATGAGGATTGACTGTAGGATGTTGCCCCTAACTCTGATGTACACCTTTACTTACAGCTGGGTAACCTAAGTAGACTCTGAGTGGCATTCAAGAGGTAAATCTAAAATGGAGAACAAGAGACCTCAGGAAATATAGATTAAAAAGATAACTTTTCAAACTGTTTTCCCACAAGCAGTGTGTGAGCTTTGCAGGTTCTCTAAATCCTCCTCCTCATTTGGTGCTGTCGCTATTTCAGTCATTCTGATAGGTGGGTAATTACACCTCACCAAGATTTTAATTTGCATTTCCCTAATGGCTAATAGTTTGGCAGTTTTTAAACAGTTAAATATGTGACTACCACTCTTGAGCATTTATTCCAGGGAAATAGAAACTTTGAATCCTCCCCCAACAAACACCTGTACATGGATGTTCATGGCACCTTTATTTGTAATAGCCAAAACCTGGAAATAGTCCCATGTCCCTCAATGAGCGAGCAGTTAAACAAACCCTGGTACATTCTACCATGGGTTACCACTGAGCAATAAAAAGAAAAACTATTGGTACACACAACAACCTGAATGAATCTCTAGAAAGTTAGACTGAATGAAAAAAGTCAGTTTCAAAATGTTACATACTATATGATTCCATTTACGTACCGTTCTTGAAATGAGAGAATTACAGGAATGGAGAACAGATTAGTGATTACCATCGGTTAAAAAGAGGTGGTAGGAGGGAAGGTGGGTGTGCCACAAAAGGGCATCTAGAGGGATGCTTGCAGTGATGGAAACATTCTGTACCTTCATTATATCAAAGTCAAGATGCTGGTTGTGATTGTACCATAGTTTTCCGGGGTGTTACCATTGGGCAGAAACTGGATAAAGGGTACATGGGAGCTCTCTGTTTTATTTCTTTCAGTTATGTGAATCTATGATTACCGCAAAGTAAGAAGCTTAGTGAAAAATAATGAAGGAGAAATACTTTCTCAGATAAACAAACAAAAACATAACTTTCGTTTTTCCAAGTGTCAGTTGGTTCTTGTTTACCAAGTAATTTAACAAGCTCTTATCCTTTAAAGAGGCTAAAGAAAGGTTGTTAGTTCATATGACACAACATTTTTTAAGATGACTTACTAAAAACTATACACCACACATACGACTTCTTAAAAGCAATAAACTTTGATAACTTTTGATAGTGATAATATTGCAGATCTATCATGTGTTCCATCACTGTACTAAATGAAAAACTTAATCACCTAATTTTCATTTCAAAAACGTTTTCACATGAAGTAATATATATACAGTAAAGTGAACAGTATTAATGCAATTAATGTAATTGGCTCTTTTCGAATGAGGAAACTGAGGCTCAACTCATATGTGAAGGTAGGTGACATTGTTAATACTGAAGGTTTGGTTTGCAAAGTAGATGCACAAAACCAGGATCCCATGATTCTGTGCAAATCAGAATCTCTAGGGCATAAACAAAGTTTTAATATGACAACTGAGTTCATCTCATCTACTGTCTCTCCCTATATATATATATATATATATATATATATATATATATATGATTTTTTGATGTATAAGGAAGGGGCTGAGAATAATTATGTAGGATACACAGAAAAAGTCTTTCTGAAAGGGAAGAGAATGGATCTTTTCAAGTTAGGTCTTGTATTAGTTTCCTAAGGCTGCCGTGACAAAGTGCTACAAACTGAGTGGCTTAAACAACAAAAATATATTGTCTCACAGTTCTGGAGACTGGAAGTCTGAGATGAAGGTGTTCATTCTGTGAGCTGTGAGGGAGAATCTGTTCCATGCCTCTTCCCTTAGCTTCTGGGCATTTGCTGGCAATTTTTGGCATCCCTTAGCTTATATATCTCATCTCTGCATCCATCTTCTCATGGTTCTCTCCTTATGACCATGTCGGTGTGCAGATTTCCTCTTCTTATGAGTACACCAGTTATATTGGATTAGGGTCCACCCTGCTCCAAGAAGTATGACCTCATCTTAACTAATTACATCTGCAGCAATCCTGTTTCAAAATAAGGTCACATTCTGAGGTACTGGAGGTTAATTACTTCAACATATGAAATTTGGAGGGACACAGTTCAACTCATAACAGATTCCTTCCCCCATTCTTACCCAATGAATGTGATAGGTAAGGCTGTCAATAGGTTATCAAGTGAGGTAGGTCTAAGGTACAATGGTAGAAAACTGTCCTAAACAATAAAAAAAGTAAGCAGTCATTTTAATAGATATATTTTTGGGGTGATTTTATCTAATTCAAGAGAATTAAACTCTAAATATTCTGTATTTGTAAAATGCTTGTGATCAACCCTATAACTTTCATTTGCACTGATAATAGAAGAAAATCAAACATTTTCTAAAAGTTACATTATTCCCTTTATAAATGTTTTGAAAGTGCCAATGTAAAGTTTTTTCAACTCTTAAGTGTAGGTAGAGTTGCTTGACCAAAATTAATAGATTTTTCAATCAGACATGTTTTAAACAAACACTCTAAATCAAACCAAAAGTTATTGAAATAGGAATATCATCAGAATTACTCCCAAACTATTTATTTTAGGGAAGTCAAATATACTAAGAAGTAAAAACAAATATCAAAATGTTTGTTACTGGTCAGTGCTTCTTTATTATGAGCACATTGTTTAAAAGTATACATATTAAAGTTTATGGGAAAGTTATGTGCTACACTCAAGCTGACTTGTCTCTATAATATACAGAGCAATAATAAATTAAGAAAAGAAATCCAAGTCGGTTGTTTAAAACTGTGTAGACCAATGTGTTGATTGACTGCAGGGTTTTTTCCCCCCCTTTGAATCAGATATGCTGACATCCTGTATACGTATCCTGAGATGATTATTCAAAGCGCAAATTAATGTCATACTCCACACCTTCAAACCTCTTCTGACTCTGTTTCTTTTGCCCTCTCACTCCTGTACACATCAAAGCTGCTCTGTAACAGGAGTAATGGAACTTTGGTACCTAGGGAAGTTGAATGAACATTTCTGCAGAATATTACTGTTGAGCAATGAAAAGACTAAAAATGGGTGGGTGGCTTCAATTGTAAGTCGGGGGGAAAAACAAATTCTAAGAAATAACAGGGCTTGGTACCCATTTGGAAAGATAGGAGCTATTTTTAGATGTAAAGAGGATGTGGTGATTAATATGAAAGCTAAAGCCATGTAAATCCAAATGCAGCAGCTGAATATCAAAAGTGTACTGTTAGACATTAGCATTCTACCAAAATATGGGTAGGGAGAAGAAATTATTTTCCATTTTTAATCCAAAAATGGCTTTCAAATAGCAATATAATTTGGAGATTTTGTATGTTATTAGATAGAGAAAGTGATTTCAAAATTTTATTGGTGCAAAATATTAAATATGTAAAGTATTAAAAACAGCTTGCTAAGAGAATTATGTATTTTAAATGTTGGGAGTAGCTAACTCCTAAATGTCAGTCACACAGGTATAATGGAGATAGAATTCTTCTGAGTCTTAGTAGTTTCTAAATATTCCACCAATTCACAGCTATCCACTTTTCATAGATGAAATCCTGGAGCTGTTGACCCAAGTCAGTTGTTGTTCTGAAAATACCCCAAATCAACTCAAGAAATTCTATGCCAGGGCTGTGTCCCTAGCCTTGCAGTGGCCCATTCCTAAACTGCCTTCTCAGACCTTTAACTCTCCCCTCCTCCTCTCTCATCCACTAATCGATTTAAGGTCACAGCCTTTCCCTGCTAGAGTTTAGGTTCATTTTAAGAAGGTTTCAATTGAATAACTAAAAATTAGGATATATTCTGTACACTTCCAGAAGAAAGGAAAATAAAAAAAGAAATGAAAGAAGATAATTTGATAATGTAGCATAATGAAACAGACCTAGATTAGAAATTGCAAATATTACTTAACCTCTCCAAGTCTTGTTACCTGTTTAACTATAAAATATGGGTAACGATTCTTAGCTCCCAAGTTGTCATGGGAATTAAATGACACTATACGTAAAGATTTTGGTGAACGCTACCAGCGGCGGTATTATTATATTTCTGTAAATCTGTGATTATTATTGTTGGTTGATGACACCACTCTGGCTCTGATTAAAATCACAGATTAGCTCTTCACAAATTATAGGTGTGAAGTAACAAAAGGCAAAGCAACAGTAACAGTGTGCCCAGAGGTCTTCTGGCAGAAAATGGTTAATCAAATCTGAGCACGCCCTTGATAACAGCTTCCACTGAGGGTGACCTCTTTACAGTCTCTTCCCTAATGAAGCTAGATGGTCAACACATGTAATATACTTTATTAAGTGTGCATGCAGTTATCATCATTTTATAACACTGTCTGGCTTATTTATTACTAAGGAATTGGAGGTGAAAAATCCTTTATCTTTTATAGTCTCATTTTTCTGTTCTCCCAGTGAATCTTTTCTCTGAAGCATAGGAAAGAATTAATAAGGAAATACAAAAGATACCATGTTTATTTTATAGAGGCGGTACAATCCCTCGGATTCTATCTCTTCTAGTCAAAATATGTCTAATCTGAGCCTTACCTTCTCCATTTGATCTATCGTATCTTTATACGATTATCCATTTTGTTTGTCATTATCCATTATTGTTTATAGAAGATATCTTCTGTCTTCTCCCTGATGACTTTGTTAGGACTGAACATAGATAACCCATCTCTGCTGACCCCAGTGTGTGCAGACATTGTAGCTGAAATTGTTCAGCTCAATGGGCATAACTCTCTCTCTCTCACTTTCATTTTCTCTTTTGTTCTTCACAATAGAGAGAGATGTAAATCCATCAATTCGTCAATCCTAAGAAACAGTGCCACAGTCCTAAAAAAATCCCTACCACCCTCCTTATATTGACCTGGCATTCAGGATTTTTACGGAAATAAGATTATCATTCACTTAAAGCAATTGCTTTTTTCACATTCTTTCTGATGCAACACAGAGAAGCACCTGAATCCCTGTCTTATCATAGCAAAAGGAGAGTGTGAAAAGACTGCAGGTCAAAAATATGAAATACGTTTCCCTTTGGGAAAAGACACTGAATGGAAAGGGAGATGTTTTGGATTCAGGATCCTGATTCCTTAGGTTCTAACTTTCCTGAGAAAGCCAGTGGACATTCTATTTTATAGTAAAACGATGTAACCTGAAAACTATAAGAACTGAAAAAGAACTAAGGAAAAACTTTTCAGAATTGAAATTTGGGACTAAAGGGGGAAAAATCCCGTTAAAGAGAAATTACAATGATGATCACCTAATGGAGAAAAGCAAGAACCAAAGCTCGTCACTATCCAAGGGTAACAAATGATAAGATACAGAGAAGAGACTGATGGCCTTTGAAAGTAGAATTCTTGATCATTCCATTTTGGGACCAGCATAGTATTTTCTTAACTACTTTTCTAGGGTTTAAAAGTCTTCAGAGGCTCCTTCCTTTATCATATCTATCAAGCTGAGTGGACTTTTTAAAAAAATCTTACCAGTACACTCATTTAAATAAACAAATCCCTAACCCCTAAAACAACAGAAACATGGTGAAAATATTCCTAAACAATTTTCTTGTTACTAGTATTAATCTTTAAATATTGCTATTATCTGCTCTGCTCCAACTTGTATCACTTCTGTGCTTACTGGGTGAAGAATAATTTCTCAGAGAACCTTTCTACACAACTGTTGGAGGATGAGGCAGTTTATAAACCACCACGTCACTGACAGTGTAAAAACCTGAGCAGAGGGGCTTTGATCTAACAGAAGGCACCAGGCAGTCCAGGGCACTGTCCCTCAATGCCAGGTTGTAGATTAAATGAGATTCCCAACTTGAATATAAACTGGATAGAAATTGAAGACTGGACCCATGTACCACCCAAATATTTTGATGTTTGGCATTTGAACACTTTTTGGTAAATGATTTGGTAAATCATTTTAGAGAAAATGATACCGTCTCTGCTAAATCAGAAATCAGGTTTTCTTTTTTTTTTTTTTTTTTCTAGAAGAGTTTTGTAAGGATAGCTCCAATTTGGCATACTACAACGCTTAGATGCGTCTTCCTATAAATTGGTCTGTTGACTAGGAGACACCATCATCTAAATACTCGGTGCCTTTCTTTACCCTCAAAAAAGATAGTCCTGGTTCACAAACCACTTTGACAGTCTTTCCCGGAACATTCTGTATAAAGTGCAAAGCGTTGCCATTTGCATATTCTACTGTTGGTGTGAGGTGATATGTCCAGGTATTGAGTTTACAGTGGTAATATGAATAAGTTCTTTTTCTAAACTCGAGGGAGACTCTCAGTGATGAAAGTGGCACAGAGTGACTCCGACGGAATAAAACAGAGTTATCAGGGTACTCTGTCTGGGGCATTGTAATGACTCTGTTGGTGACAGCTTGTCTACTGCCTGGTGGTATTAGTAAAGAGCACTTTTTCTGGGGGAATTGTTGCGCTGGCTTTGCTTTCATGTGATCTGCCAAGGCATATACCCTGTCAAATTGAGTCACTTTGCATTTCACTACGGACAAAGGTCCCTTGGAGAATGGTACCTGGGAGTTTCACTGTCCCAGTACTTTGTTTTTGTTCTCAAGAGGAACCTGTAACCATTTAAAATAGATATTTGCCTCCACCAGCCAAAGAAAACCAGACCAGCTCATTTACACATATAAGCTTAATTATTCCTACCTCACTGAGCACAAAGCACATATATTTAACAGGGTGGTACTGGAATATATGTTCAGGATATAGTTGATCATATTGGTAGTAAGGTCACATACTTCATGCTCAGTAGACAAATCTGAGAAGTGATGGGTGCAGGACTGGGAATTTGAGAGGTATTCTCAGGAACAAGGAACTCAAGTGGGCTTCTTTTTAATGCAACAAAACTAAGCTTTGTTTAATTCAGAAGTAGTGACCCAGTTTAATCTTATCTGAGGTTCAAAATAGCTTATATCATTTGTTTTTTACAATTGTACATTTTGTTATCCTATAAGGTTAATGAGAGGAAGTCAAGGTTATAATGAGAACTACAAAAGGGAAATACCACACTGAAGTCTGTTTTTTTTTTTTGTGGTGATTTGACCTAAGGAAAAGGCACTTAGATTCTGAATTCTCATAAAAGCTCATGCTTAATAAGACTCACGATAGTAGTGGTGAGAAAAGCTAATCTTTGAAGACTTTCTGCTTAATTTTTTATATCAGGGAGATTGGTTGATTCAGATAATTTACCTTGCTAATATACATTTAAATTCTTACTCAGTAAGCTTAAAAAGAAGAAAAAAATTCCAGAGTAATTAAATCCTGTTTATCGATATTATGGCAGGGCACTATCATGCCATTATTTCAAATAGAAAAAGGTGATGAGATAGAGAGTGAGAGGAAAAGAAGAGAAAATAAAAGACAGATATTCTGGTTATAGAAGCTCATTCATTTATCTCATTAATTTAATTTATCTCATTAATTTAATTTATCTCATCAATTAATATCTCATTAATTTAGCTCATTTATTTAGTTAAGTGACCAAAATGCTTACTATGACTCATGGATGCGGTTAATTTGAAAACCAACATATTAGTGAGTAATGTCTGTCCAATTAAACCTAAAAGCCCAGTCCACAAGCAGCTGACATGTGAAGGGAGCGATACCTGAAACTCGCCAGACGGCTACCTTTTCCTCGGTTTAGGGCCGAAGTGGGAGAAACACAACACAGCCAGCAGGACATAACAAAGGTCCTAAAGAATATTCGGCGAAACAAAAGGTTTCTACCTCTGACTACCTCTGGGTGGAAAGATTTTTCAGTATTTTCAAAAGATTATGTAATAAAAATATTCAGAAAGTAAAAGAGGGCAAAAGAGTATACAAATTTGCCCAGATCTGCAGAGAGAAACATTAGCTTTATTCCTCTTTCCTCATATCTCACTTCTCTCCTTTACTGTTTGACTAAAGAGAACAAACTGTTCACAAGCTGCTGGATGGGAAATTGTACCTGATTCAGCAGTACCAGGACAAGAGAACTGTGCAGAGCAGCGAGAGTGGGGAATCTTATTGAACACACTTCCTCGGCATCCCTCTGAAAGATCCCCTTTATCTGGACAAAAGTTAGCTACAATTTCCTGATATTGCTTATACAACTCCTTATATTCCTTATACAGTTTCCTTACATAGAAAAGGGTGAATTGTTGCAACATGTGCTCCTCCATGATGCTGATAAACAGACTAGCCTTTCACCTGCTCGAATGTGAGGATGTACTGAAGGGAGTGATGAAGCGGATTATCTATTAATAAAAATGAATGAAGGTATAAAGGGATGTATGACATATTCTGCATTTATGAGAAAGTTCTAATATTAATTGAATGATGAATGAAGGAGAGTAAGAACATGCAAAGAAGAGAGTCAACTTGCACAGTCCTTTAAAAAAATCAAAAAGGTATAAATTACCAACTGCCAAGTCAGCTAATTAAGCCTCCCATTAATTTGGAAATAAAAAATCTAATTTTCACTGCACCATCCAATTCCAAGGATTAACTTAAAAGTGAACCATTCCTTGGTATTCTAAGTGTATTCTAAGTGAGTGTATTAGCTTCTTACTTTCAAGAGGGCAAAATGCATCTGAGGACTTATATTCTCATGGGCTCCTTCTTACTTTGGTTTATTTTAGTAGAGGGTTGGACTAGAATTTAAAGTTGTTTCAGGGGCAAATCAAAGCAGATTTACCTGAAGAAGAGTCGTGCGAAGTAGTCATTAGTTAAAGCAAACCAAACAAACAAAAGCTGTTTTGGTCTGGTTTGCTTTAGAGGAGTACAAGTCGGAACAATTCTTCCTTTTATATATATGACTCTCCTAGTTGATTTTCATTTTCTTATAACAACTTTTATTTTCGTGCTACCTGTTGCTCTGAGCAAAAAGCCATAAGTTTCAACCAATTTATTTTATCATTTGGAGTATTTTATTGCTATAATTTTTAGCTCTAAAATATATCTCCTTAAATGAGTGTGCATTTTTATATGTGTATGTCTGTGTATACATATATGTTTTGAACTGTCATATATTTGAACTAAATAATAGTATATGTATTTATTTTTTATACCATATATATATATGTATATATACACAGACATATATACTATCACTTAGTTCAACATAACATAAAATCACATTATTTAAGAGTAAAAGTGTTACAATATTTTATCCCCACTTGATAGTTTAATGCAGTACTTGTGTTTTGAAAATAAGGTGTGAAGAATATATTCCAGTAATTTTCAATTAAGTTCCAAATCCACTAAAATTATAGGAGCTGCCTTAAAGCTCCATAGTATATGGATAGAAGCAAATTTTGTCATACATGAGGAGAAAACAGAGACTGAAGCAAATTCTCAGCAGCAGACATCCGACATGCCATTCTTTTCCTGCCTCAAATGAATCTAGCCTGAAAACACACTCACACATGCTTACAAAAAAGGACAATGTGTCAGAAATACATTCCCTTATTTTTGTGGTATTTGCTAATTAGATTATTTAAAAATCTGCTATTCCACAAATATTTTGGGAGGTACCTCCTAGAGATAATTATTAAAGGATTACTGGCCATTTACTGAGGGCCAAGCAGGATGCGAGGACCTGGGGTAAAATCCTACCGTTTGGTAGAGTGTACAACATTATTTTAAAAGTTTCCATATGATGTTATGCAAACAACTTAACATTTGTACAAAGTGTAAGAGTAATAACAGAACTTCTTCTCCCTATGCTTAGCTCACTGTAAAAATTTATACCAAAAACACCCCTACACATACGAGAGGAACACAGAAAACACATTCACACAAATGTCTTATGCATAATGTAAGACAAATTTGGAGAGGTTTAAGGATACTGGAGAAACTGAGGACCTGGCAAAGTGTTTGAAAATTTGCACACATTTTTTATGTAAATGTTGTCATTAATCTCAGGCACCAGACATTTTTCAGCTTCGAAGATGCTACCCAGAAGGGAACTGCACTCTCAGCGTGCTTTCCCACTTGGAGAGACATATTGTCAATGTAGGAAATTGCCCAGCTAGTATCCACAGTATTTTAAGACAGGGAAGTCTGAAGTGAATAGTGTGGGCCTATGGAATTCATAAGGGGCCAATATGATCATGGTAAGAATGGGCAGAATTAAGGTCAGGCAAGGGGTACCTGTAAATGACAGTGTAAAAAGGTGCGGGAAGCAAAAGGAGATGGCACGAGGAAGAGAAGTAGGGCACAATCACAGTGCCTGCTCCTCCCATCAGCAGCCAAGAGGGCTCTTGCTGGAGCTTCTTCAGCTATGTTTTATTGTGAATTTCCAGCATCAAAGCCCCAGCACCACCTGCCGTGGTGATTTTTAACTGTGCAACTTCTGCTTCCATGGAAATTGTCACTTTTCCAACCTGTCTAGTCAGACGATCAGCCATGGCTGTGTCCTAATTCAGGTGAGGAAGGGATAGGTCAGATCCACAGATGTGAATATGCAGGTCATTGTGGCCTGAGACAAGGCTTGGAGTTCCTCTCTACCTATCCTGTAGGCCAGTTGAGTCTGACTTGGAAGACAGTCCATTAGCTCTTCAGATGACTCCACCTATAGTTTCATAAACAGAGTTAGGTGCTTCTGTGCATCTAGGAGCATGGGTAGCCTGTACAGGTGTTTCTGAAGTCCCTGAGGCAGGTAACACACTTATTTTAGTAATGTTTATCCAAGACTTTAAGAAACATTCAGTTAATTGCAAATGCAGCCCCAGCCATCTTGTGCATTTCAAACCATAACACCACATGGAAGTAGACTTTGAGCAGTAGATTTAGTTGAGAATTTTCTTGTTTGTCAGGTAACTTTTCTCTCTTGATACCAGGGATAGGTAAATGACTTAAATTAAACAAAGGTATTAAGTGAAAAGGAAAGGAAACAAGATAGCTGTGCATTAAATAAAGCACAATCATGATATGCATTTGCTGGATCACAGTTTTGAAGATCTATAGCTGCAGTGGGTAAGAACTCTGTCATGCAAAAAGTATTTATACTAAAAATCTTCAGGAAAAGAAAATAAAAATATGAAAAGATTGCACTGTGAGTCTTAAAAACACCTACTGGAGTCCTTTGTCTTTTTCTTTTACTTGGAGATATATATAATACACGTAATGAAGTATAATGGAGATACATATCTGATGGTCTCAGGTGTGAGTATACAGTAAGTGACATACAGCACAATGTTGGAAATATGTATAGATTTTCAGAACTGAGACAGAGCCAGTCCTCCACTTTCATTTAATACTATTCTCAGGGTTGGAACAATGTTTCTAACTCTTCAAAGGGAGAAAGGAAGAAGAAAGAAATGTGTAACCATAAAGTTCTGAAAAGTGAAGCTGAGAAGACTCATCCAGTTTCTTCCCTGGCAGTTTTCTCTAGGTAGATCATATGGTGGATATGTCAGAGCTTTGAAATGTCTAGTTTAAGAGGATCAATAAGTAAAGTCAGAATTATTTTTTTACAACTCTTTGACACCACTCTGCTCTATATCCTTGGTCACAGAAACCTTTTCTTCATCAGGTTATGTGGTTTGTCTTACAGTGGTCTCTTTACTTCTGGGGCAATCGTATTTAATAGTAAACAGTAATATTTCTAATAACTATGGAGTTATTTATATTTCATTTGTTAATACTGAAATAGCCCAAAAGTACTATTTGAGTCCCAGTAATGTTGCTATTCTACCACTACATAATCTTTGTTGCATCCAATTGAAAAGAAAAGACTCCAATCACTGACATATCTTCAGATTGTACAGTGTGTTCATAGGCCACAATGCTATTTTGCTTATGCGTGTACAAACTTGGCTTTCTCTCTCTTTTGTTCCTTTTCAGCCCCATCTCTTTACTTCTTTGAAGTTGTTGCCTTCTTCATCAAGCAAAGTGAGAATACTTACCTAAGTAGGGCATCACTATTTACCGTTCCTTTGGTGTGCTCTGAATAACAGAACGTGCTCCCTAAGCCAGAGACAGGCTCACTCCATCCTGTGTAGGTCCTGTTCCTGCTTCCCCACACCCAGGCAGTCGAGCTTATTTTATGTCAGAGACGCTTCCTCCCATAACGCTTCTGGAAGTTGAGCAGCGTTACAGAAGTGAAAAGTAGGCATTATTCCATGCTTTTGGTAGCCCACCTTTCTATTCATTCAACTAACTCTTACTGTATACCTAGTATGCACTGGTCAGAGTGCTAAGAGACAGGGATGAAGAAAAAGGCAAATAAGGTATAGTCCTTCTTTTCTAGGAGTTCACAAACTTGTGAAGGCAAGACACACAGACAAGCTAGTGGCACCAAGTCAAAGAGTTAAAAAATTAGCACCTCTGTTGTCAGATGGTCTTAACTTTGAACCCTGCTTACTAGCTGTGTGACCACGGGCAAGCTACTTTGTCTTTTCTACACATAAATAAATGCAGGTGATGTCAACACCTATCTCCCGTCTTTGCTGTGAGAATTTGACAAGCTTATGCAATTAGCACAGTCCATGGCGTGTGATTAGCTTTCAACAGTGATGTGATGTTAGGATGAGACGGGCTCAGGATGGGTAAAGCACAGATTAATACAAAGGCAAGGGAGGGGTGTCCACTTAGAGACATTTAGCGATCACCTCCGGGGGTTGCTCAGGAAGGTCTGGTCATAGAGTGATATTTAACCTGTGAAGAAGAGTTAGAAACACACAAAAACACTTTCATCCCCTTTTGTTGAGAAACAAAAAACAAACAAACAAACAAGAAACATTGGCCTCTTGAATTAAACTTTCTCTCGGTTGATGAAGTTAGCTGACCAGGATGACTCAGTGCAGGATTATCGGTATCTGTGAAGCATCAGAGCACAGGCCTGATGCTAAGATCTTTTGTCATTGGCTCCTACTTGCAGGTGCCTTCTCTACCGTTCAGTCATAGACGATAGCTGGGAAGATAAATGAACTCGGGAGAAGCAGGGAACAATACTGCAGTTTTTTAATCTGTCACAGTTCTTCCCGCACTTCAAAGTTGACTTGACAACTGCATTTATTTCACAACGCAATTGCTACAGGTTAATAATATTGTTTTATCAGGAAACATTTATCTTGAGGAAGAAAGTTATCCTAATGCAGCAGATAACTTATCCAAGGACAAAGAGAAAGGGGGCTATGTCTTGAGGGTAATGCTAATGCCCGGCATATGCTATAAAAATAAATGAAATCTGATGAACACTGTAGGGGAGAATAATAAGTCATAGCTTCTGTGAAATATTATTTGCCTGATTGGAACCATTTCCACTTTTTGTCAGCTTAAAACATTGTATTAAAGATGAGATGACTTTAAAATGGTGACAGATATCTCAAGCCCTGTGATTATAAATGGTTGTTATAGGCTTGTAATCCTGGGGGCTTAGTCTAAAGTATTTTCTCCATAAACTGAAAGAGAAACACACTAGGAATTCAGAAGATTTTAATTAAATTTGTTCAAAAAAATTAAATGGGAATTTTAAAGCCTGGTTCACAAAGCATTTTTGATAATGAATTTAATTTATAGAAGAAATTTCTTAGCAAATGTGGTGATGCCGAAAAAGCCTTCACATGCACAATATATGTTTTCACAGAAGCATTATTATTAATTACCCTGCTTTTACTAATTCACAAAGGTTAGTCCATTTTCAGCTTCGTTCAAAAGTGTGTGCTTAAACCTACCTTCTAAAAAATGGTAACAAATGCTTTTTTATAGGAGGAAAATAGACTACGAAGGGTTGGACGGTACGATCTTATACATGAAACTAATTTCTTTTCAAAAATAGTTCATTAGTGTATATAGTGAAAGCAGTTTGGGCCAGAAATAAAGAAAGAATGCATAAAAGCAAAATTTATTTTGAGTAGGGCAGCTGAAACACATCCAGAATAAAATCATTCATTCTTGTTTTACTGTAAAGTTGCCTGTAGCATCGTGAAGCATCCTCACAACGTGTTACACAACTCTGCAGTAGCAAAACTAAGCCATGCAGAGGACAGTGTGAAAGCTGGGATGGTGCAAAAAACAGTAGGTGCTGGGTAATAGCGATGCAGGTGTGGTTTCAGTAATAAATCAACCCACTAATAATTATAAAATCTTGTTATTTATGCAGATCCTTTCTTTATGAAGCCCAAATGTGTTTTTAAAATACAATTCTCTTAATTCAGAATGCACCCCTGTGATTAGGAAGGGTGCAGGTTTAATTAACTCTGTTCAATGGATGAGGAAACTCGCAGTGTCCTCTCTCTTTGATAATGTGCTGGATTCAGTATTCTTTTCTGTTGCTAGTTTGGCCTTCGTAAGGCAACAGTAGGTCTCAACTGATCACCAAAGTGATGACTGAAAATGCGGACGATGAAGGGAGAACAAAGCGGGTAATTACAGGAAACTGTACATTTTGGTATCAGCCTATCCTTTGCTGCATTTCCAGTGCAATTGGCTAACACAAAAGGTGGAACATTTGCATTGGAAAAATCCCAAAGATGGTGTTACTAAAAACAAAGCAAAACAAAGAAGCAAGGTATCAATAACTGGATTGTTTTAGATGCACCCGAGCTTTGATGTACATAAATCAAACAAGGATAGTCCTAACGTATTGTTATAAAACTTAATTTTTTTAGTCATCTGAAAAGTGGAACACACTTAGTGAAAATTAGTCATTCAGTTTATTATGTGTTGATTCTTCAGTTGGCTCTGAAGCTTCTTAAGAGAGTAGGAAGAGAATAAGATAACAAATTCAGAAGTAGAACAGGTGGTGGTGGGGAACCTAACAACTGTCTGTCTTTCCTCACTCTCAGGGAACTTGGACTCTTCACCCATCCTACAAATGTTCACTTTGTGCCAACCATTGAATAAGAACCCACTGCCCTGCAGGGAGACTCAAGCACTCTTGTTGTTTAGTTTGTTTTGCTTTGTGTTCTTTTTTCTCTTTGAAACTTATAAAATGGAATCCTCTCTGAAACTTCTGTTGAAAATATACAATTTATGATTATGTCACTCTGGTTGTGCGGAGCGCGAGGGTCATAACGCAGAGCAAAGTTGACCATTTCTTTCAAATATGAAGTGAAGAAAGACAGTTTCCACGTTGTGAGCCCAATGGCCCCTTCCTCCACCCCCTGCATCATACCGTGAGGTCATTTTTACAGTTGGTTTTTCAAACCAATTCATTTATTCATTCATTTTTATTCAACAAATACTTAACTGAGTATCTGTTATGTGTGAGGCAGTGTTCTACAGAAGCAACAGCACAGACGTGGCTTTACTCTTATGAAGTTTATAGTCTGGGGTGTGACGTGGCACTTCGACAATAGAATAATTCATGCATGCAGAAGCTTAGCAACTTTGATTCTGAATATCTGGAATGGTATATCAACTGTATACCTAATTTTAAAAAAGTGGTTTTTATAACAAGATTGATAGACTAGGTCTTTAGTTCCAAGCAGCATTAGGAAAGTGCCTCAGTGAATGGTGCCTTCCATCTTATAGTCTCTTGTGAAGACAACCAAAATGTCATTGACAAAAGCAAATTTACCAGTTGAGAACATGGTCATTTCCCATGTTTAAGCAACAGTCTTTCAGTTCTGTAGAAAGTGTAAGAATTTTCTGAGATCTGGGGGTGTACATTTCTTTGTCATCTCGGTATGGTGGCA
Organism: Lipotes vexillifer; assembly: GCF_000442215.2. Classification (NCBI taxonomy): domain Eukaryota; kingdom Metazoa; phylum Chordata; class Mammalia; order Artiodactyla; family Lipotidae; genus Lipotes; species Lipotes vexillifer. The sequence goes on from NW_006792683.1 coordinate 3,092,715, forward strand.
CTCTTGGAAAAAGATACTGACATTTCAAGAAAAAGTCACATTGGTGACCCATTCTACCAAGGTCCCCACTGTTGTACATGGTAGGACTGTTGTAAAAGTCCTTCTAGGTCATTGTAATAAATCACCTGTTTTCAGTGTCAGTTGTTTGGAACATTATTTTCTACAACCATTTCAGAGGAAAAATAAGTTCAGATTTAGGGGATGAGTGAGAAATGGATCAATCAGGATCCAATCAGAAAATATAATCCACTTGGAAATTTAAAATAGAGGGAGTTTGGGCTGGGCAATGGAAAAGCCAAAAGCAAACACGAAGAGTGAGGCAACTGAGAATTTATCAAAGCAGGCAGCACCCTGCCCCCAATATCCCTCCAGACACTTCCTAGTTGGAAGTCAGCTGATATATGGGTATCCAGACAGAGGGGGGATCAGCCCACCTGTGATACACAGAAGAATACAGGAAGAGTCAGTCAAGCCCAGCATTGCCATAGAAAAAGTTAAGAAAAAAAACTTCTTACTGTTGAATAGAGATATCTACACAGACAGATGAGAAAAGTGACTAACATATTCTTAAAAATGTTTAAAAATACTCTGTCTTGAAGGATAATGAAAATATTAAGTAGGAAATGAAAAATATTAAGTATAAAAATTAAAACATGAAAAATTAGCTGAAGAGTTTAATGACTGAAAACAAGATAAATAAGTAAGAGCATCAGCAGTTCTGTACACCAGAAATAACCAGTTAGAAATTATAAGTAAATTTTTAAGAGATCACAGGTATAAGATAAATAAATCAAACCCCCTCTCCACATTATGTTTATTAATTGTTTTTATTTATAAAAAATGAGGGGGGATATAAATAAAGGAAAACACTACCAAAATCCTTATGGGGAGGAATGAAAACAGATCTTAATGAATAATACATACATTGTTTCTGGGTGGCAGTATTCAATATAATTAATATTTTTTTCCACAAATGAATGCATAGTAATACAAATCTGAAGCAAAATCCAAATAATGGTATTTTTGTTTGTTTTAACTTTTGTTTGTGGAACTTATATAAATTTGTTTATGAATAATCTGGAAGAAAAAGTTTTCAAAAATAACTAAGTCATGTTTATAAATATCAGTGATAAAGTATATTAATTAATATTAATATATAGTAAGTAAGTAATAAAGTATATTAAAATTAAATAATATATAAGTGTTATAAAATGTTAGTAAAGACCCCAAAGCTGTAATCACTAAAATAGTAAGATTTCCTTGCAAGACTAATGAGGTAAATCAGTGGAGCCAGATAGGAAGCCCAATGCACACACCCACATATACACTGATATCCATAAAACTTAATATTTTAAAATAAAACGTCACATTACTGAGAAGGAGGAGTTTCAATCAATAAATGGCATTAAACGTGATGGAATATTATGAAATATTAATATTTATAACATTGGAAATCCTTATTTTTATATTGAGTGAGGAAAAGCAGGATATCAAATTATATCATTAAATAATATCTATGTGTGTATAAAAACACATAAGCTCACAAAAAGACAAGAAGAAAATATTTCAAATATATGAAAAGTCTTTAATATTATTAATATTATTAAAGACAGGGCAATTTGTTTTCTTCTGCTTTCCAAGTTAAGCCTAAGATTAAGATTTGGGTCACATTCTTAAAAATAGGTAAAATATGTCGAGTCCTTAATAAGATTTGGCAGACAGTGTTCTAAATCAGTTGACCTGATTGAACTCTTTTAATTCTCTTAACTAACTTGCAAGAAACATATTCCCCTTACCCCATTGTACAAATAACGAAACACAAGTCTAGGAAGTGTTGGCAGCTTGTGGAAGATCCCTCAGTTACAGAATGAAAGATGCAGGATCTGGGCCTGAGGGAGCCGACTCCAGAATTCACTCAACACTGCATGGTACCACCTCCATCAAGAAGGCGGCATGCACATTCACTGAGGAAATTAAGCGCTTAAAAAGTTCTATAAGTTACACGTTCTCGTCCTCACCTAGGAAAACTCAGTTGACTATGTTAAGTAGTTTGATATGTGATCATGTTATTTCTCTGATTCAAAGTGAGTCTTTTCAGGCACCATTTACTCAACATTAGAGGTCAGTTCACTTCTCCCAGTCCAGGTGTGCGTCTGCAGGCTCCTCCTTGACCTTGAGCTCTCACCAGCTACCACCCTTGTTTCCTGAAAGTTGAGTTATTTGTGTGCTATAGACTGTGAAATTAGAGCCAGTTTCTATGGGAACGAGCTTTATTCAATCCAGAAGGGCAGTGAGGAGTAATTTTTAAATGTTACAGAGTGAAGGAAAAGTTAGCCACACAGCATATCCTCAGTAAGAAACACCATGTCTTTCACTTCCTTTTATACTTTCAGAAACGTTGCCTTTTAATCCTGTGGAGCTGAAGGAATTGCAAAGTCCTTACCTGATAAACTTAATAAACTCGCTCCTTATCCATCTTCATGATATCTAAAACCAAGGAATAATTTCTCCTCCCAGAATATAGGTTGATGCACTCTCTAGTCTTCCTCACCCCCTGAAGTAGACATTACAGTTTTAGAATACATAGAATGAATTACTCTAATAGGATGGTCTTGAATCTTTGAGGATGAGCAGGAAGAAGGAATAAGAATTGACAATTGGTAAAACCAGTCATTTTATCCTTGTCTTTATTTCTGGATGTCCATGCTTTCTCTGTAGCCCAATTCAGATTGTAATTCAAAAATTAGGAGGAAAAAACCTAATACATCATATTTTTAAGCCTAGCTTTATACATTCCTATTCACTGTTGGACCTTTAAAATATATTTTCTTTTTAGCCTACATTTTTAAACCTAACAATTGATAAGTATCTTTAAAAAATTTAGAATAAATGATATAATCTCCTGTAGAAACAAATACCTGACAGTATTGCCAAGAAATAATAGTTTCAGTGCATTTTCCCCTAAAAGTATTCCATATATTTGAAAAATAAATATTTGTGTCCATGCTATCAACATAAAAACCACAATGGATTTATAATAATCTAGTAAACTCCTGAAATTAAGGGGATTTGTGGATACATGAAAATCGTTTCCAAAAGTTTATTTTGGAAAATCAAAATAACTATCAAACACATGAAAATAATGTTTTCCAAGGAACAGTCTTTTCCAGTTATCCTTTCTTTACATTTCCTGCAATTTAGAATAATGACATTTAAGAGGATAGATAAATTATTTCATTAAGACATGAAATCAATGTATAAGAGATGGAATTACATTCTTGGTTTATATTAATAGAGTAATAGAAAAGTAAAAATATATCAGCTGATTTATAAATGGAAGTGGTTGTGAACATTTCAACGTAAAAGTAAGAGTTATGCCAAAACAAAAGAAATCCCCCAAACAAACGTGCTTATTACCTTAAATGAACCCAGAATTACATTTTGACATTTCAAGTAACATAGAGAATTGATTTCCCCAGTACATAAAATCTTCCAAACCTATTTCTCTGTGATAATTCTTAAAAAGGACTAGTCCATTCCCCTATTTTAAGGTAAGCCCTTCCCTAAACTATCAAATAGTTGTACCTATTTCTTAAAACTCCCACTTCTTGCAGAATAAAAAAGTGCACAGAAGGATACCTGTATTCACCATGAAGCAGACTGCAGTGTATGCCATTCCTTTTGGACCTTTTTCCAAATGATTTAATTACTAAAGTGCCCCAAGCATGTTTGTTTTTACATTATTGGTTTTGCAAATAAGTAGCACTATGTTCTAATAAACATTATGACAGTGCTTTCAGTTCATCATTTTATAACTTCAAACAGTAAAATCTAGTTTCCAGGTCCAAGTTTATGCTAGTATTACATATTACAAAAATATTTTCCAGCGTTCTCTGTAGTAATAGCACAGAGCTGGGCACACGTTAAACAATCATGAAAGTCAACTAATACTAAAAGAATAGCCAATGTAAGAAGATTTTAAAAATTATACTTAAAAAAATAAAGGTTGCCAGTTTAAGAAATCTACCCCCAAAAGATTTTAAATTTTCATATTCATATTGACTTATACAGGAAACTCAAGTTATGTTCATCATGACTAATTTTAGATTTTCTAAACTTTTTGCACTTGTTTGTGTTGTTCTTATTTTATGGCATTTGTATTCCTAGACTGTATACATTTTTAATTAGCACTGCTATCTAGCTACCTTTAATATGGTCGGTGGCTCTCCTTCTAATTATCTTCTTACAACCGCTATCAGCCTTTTAAATTTTCTTTGATGTCAGTTTGAAAAGTGACAATACATTTAGGGTTAGCTATTATTTCAGTCATTTTGATTACGCACTTTGCCTTTTCACCTTCTGGAAATCACATGACCCTTGCAGACTTAAGACCTTTGCCTAATTACCTATCCAGTTTTCTTATCATCCTCTTCCTTTATATGTTTTTTCTTCTCTTAAAGTTCTTGAGTGCAATATAGCTGTGGTCATTGCCAAAGTCATGGTAACCTTGTTAGCACTCTCCCCAAAGTCTTCACAAGATAACCAATTAATGACTTATTGCTTTATCTCAGGGTCATGTCATTCCTAAAACTATTGTCATTTTTTGTTCTTTAACAAAGTGTTAATTAATTTGACCGTTTCCTTTTATTCATTGTTTAGGAGAGAATAATACCAGCACAAAGTGTTTAGTTCCTATACTTCGTTATGTAGATTACATGACTGTGATAGTTTTTCTATCCCATGAAAATATTTACTGCACTCAGCACTTTTTAAAAGAAACACAGTCACATTTATATGAAAAAAATAGTTGAATTCCACAACAATAGGACTGTATGATTGTAAGATTTTTCAGATATGCCATTTATACTCATGATGTCTGGAAGACTTTCTTGAACTAATGTCTAAGCCAGTGGTTCTAAAAGTATGGTCGTCTGACATCTGGGAGTCTCTGAGACCCTTTCCAGGGTCCTCAAATTCAAAAATATTTTCCTAATGGGAAAATATCACTTGCCTTTTCACTTTTTTGGTGTTTATACTAATGATGGAAAACAGTGGTGGGTAACTGCTGGTGCCTCAGCCTGTATTAAACTGTACTAGGAGTCATAAAATTCATTAAAGATTGTCCTAGATAGAGCAGTACAAATTATTAATTTTATTAAATATCTACTCTTGGGTACATCTTTATAGTCTTGTGCGTAACAAAATGGGAAGAATGCATAAATCACTGTTGCATTTGAAATAGGATGATAATATTAAGGAAACATTTTGTGTGATTGTCAGAGTTACGAATGGAACTAGCTGCATTTTTCATGGAAAACCATTTACCCTTGAAAGAATGACTGATAGACAATATGTGGTATTGGTAGACATTTTCTCAAAAGATCAATAAAGGAAATCTGTTACTTCAGGGAAATTCTAACAGTATTGTTGCCAATGATAAAATTTGAGCTTTCCTGTAAAACTTAGAATTTTGGAGAACTGTATCAGCTGCAGTGAGCTTGACAAAACTCCAGTAATTAAAGAATTTTCTCATGAAATTATTTATAATAATAATGTGATTATTTTGATGTGTGTAAGCATTTGGGAGATCTGCATAACTCAGTGAAACAATATTTTCCAAATGACCCAAGGCTTGATGTTATAAAATCACACATGGGTAAAAGATTCATTCAAAGTTTAAGACAGATCAAAGGATTTTAGTGTAACAGATATGATTTCATACTCCACATTGTTATTAATTTTTAAGAAACTACTACTTGTCTGGTTTGGATATTAGTTCAGAGAAGCATATCCACAAATATCTGAAAAGTTGTCTATTAAAATATTTCTCCCTTTTCCAATTACATATCTTTGTGAGGTTGGATTTTCTTCATATATTTCAACCAAAACAACATATCCCAACAGATTTAATGTAGAAACAAACATGAGAATTTAGCTGTACTCATTAAGCTGGACATTAAAGAGGTTTGCAGACTGTAAAGTAATGCAACACTTCTCACTGAATATTTTTGGCGGGGGAATATAGTTAATTTGTATAAGGAATGTTATTTAAGTTAGCATATAATTGAATTCTTATTTGTAAATGAGTCAATGAATATGTAGTTTGTTTCAATTTTAAGTTCTAATGTGGTAAATATCAATAGATATAAACCACATAAGTAGAAGTTTAATAATTTTTCAGGGTGTAAAGAGGTCCTGGAATAAATGGTTTAAGAAATGTCACTCTAGGGCTTCCCTGGCGGCGCAGTGGTTGAGAGTCCGCCTGCCGATGCAGGGGACACGGGTTCGTGCCCCGGTCCGGGAAGATCCCGCATGCCGCGGAGCGGCTGGGCCCGTGAGCCATGGCCGCTGAGCCTGCGCGTCCGGAGCCTGTGCTCCTCAAGGGAAGAGCCCACAACAGTGAGAGGCCCGCGTACCGCAAAAAAAAAAAAAAAAGAAATATCACTCTAAACGTTGATTTGCCCAAGTCTGGGTTCTGGGATTTCTGTTTCTGAGATCATTCATTCCTGGATAATCTCATCTGTGCTATGGCTTTAAATGCCATCTCTAATCTGGTAACTTGTAAATTCATATATCCAACCCTGGCTTAACCCTTTAACTCCAAACTTATGTATATTACTGCCAGTGAACAATTTCTACTTGGACATCTAATAGGCGTCTCAAAATTAATATTGTCCCAATCCTAACTCCTGATACTCCACTCTAAACCTGTTCCTTTACCAGTCTTCCCTCTTGCAGTACCTGGCAACGTCCAATCTTCCAACTGTTTATAACAAAAACCTTGTCTTCATCCTTGAGCTCTCTCTTCTGCCATATGGCAGAGCCAACTCAGAGCCATCAATCTTATCAACTGTACCTGCAAATCACACCTCAAATCTGACCAGTTTCACCATTTCTCCTGCTACTTCCCTGTCCTGACACAAACAGCATCATCTCTTACATGGATTATTTCAATTAATTTCTAAACTGATCTCCTTTTGTATATGCTTGCTTCCTCAATCATTCAGGCTAGGCTGGGTTATACTCAAGCAACCAGTACTGCCAGAAGTTTGGCTTGTCTATCTATCTATCTGTGTGTGTGTGTGTGTGTGTGTGTGTGTGTGTGTGTGTGTGTGTACACACACACACACGTAACTACACATAATTTGTAGATCTCATAATATATATATCTCAGAGTGAGAAGATACATATACAATTTATCACAGTTCAGCTGGGAATTCTTCTCCATGTTTCTTCACTCAGATCCAAGCGGTTGGAACAAAGTCTCATGAGTTACTAATCTTCATGGAAAAAAGGAGATCTTTAGTGGGTTTCACAACAGTGATTAAATTCTCCAGCATAAAAGTGATAGACATGACTTCCGCTGACAAGTCACTGGCTAGAGCTAGTCACGTGACACTACCCAACTGCGCCAAACCAGATGATCCTTCGTTGTATGAGCCTAGAAGGCAGAGAGCCATAAGTATTTGGTGAATAGCATGCGAATAAGGAGTTCCCATTTAAACTCAAGAAAGGAAAGATGAATTGTTCTTTGAGCATAAACAAGTAACCTTCAAGTGGTTTTGAACTTTTCCCAATAAATCAGTCCATTGTGAACAGTTTATTTTCTTGTCCCAAGAAATGCTTTGTCTTTTGAATGAATAGCTTATTAAACAACATAAAAGAGGATATTCTTTAAAAATGTGTAGGGTTACATAAATGAAGCTGAATTCTACTGAAATAAAGTTGTAGCATTGTTCAGAATTTAAAGACTTAATTTAAGATTTTGCAATTATGTGGTAACTACATGACACCTCCATCTTTCATAGAATTCATGCCTAATATATATATAAATGTTTATCATATATATGATATATTTTATATTTATATATTTCATATATTTATATGCATGTTGATTAAGGAATATACACCATAAAATTCACCCACTTAAGTATACAGTTTGATGATTTTTAGTAAATTTATACAGTTGTGCAGCCATCAGCACAATACAGTATTAGAACACTTCTATAACCTTGTAAAGTTTCACATGACCCTTTACAGTCATTCTCTGCTCCTACCCTGAGCCCTAGGTAGTCATTGATCTGCTCTCTGTCTTTATACTATTGCTTTTTCTAGGCAGTTAGAATACTTGGCATTCCCTATGCATATGTAAACAAAATAATGGGTCCCTAACATTTATAAACATATATCTAAAAGGGACAGTACATAGTTGTCCTCAGTGTCAACTGAGGGCAAAATAAGGAGAAATATGTTTACCCAGGTGGAATTTTAAACATAAAAAGAACTTCCTAACCCCTAGGGAAATATTTTAGAGCATTATGTTAGATAATTAAGAAACTTTCATAGAAAAAAAGTTATATTTCAAGAAAGGCTGAAAAATAATCATGTCTGAGATCTGAGTTTCCTTCAACTTTTTATATCCATTGCATAATATCCAAGGTCATTTTCTTATGCAGATTTTATAGCTGGAAATCTTCCCAGGTAAGAGAACAGCTACCATGCATCATTTAAGACATAGGTGCTGTCACAGAGACTCTTAGCATGATTCATTCCCAAATAATGAAGCAAATGAATGAAGTTAAAGATGTTCACCTTTGATTACTCTAAAATATCTCCCACACTATTCTGACCATTGTGCCTGAAAAAAGTACCTTTAGAATAAAAAAAAAAAATCTTTGAGCTTCAGGTAACTTAAAGATAGGTTATCTGGTACTAGTCTCTCCTCTTAAGAAAGTTATATTTTCTTAGATTATAGTTGTAGGGACCGTAATCTGTTCTTTCAGGTGGATAACCATCACCTGAGTACAAACAATAGATATCCCCAGGAAATGTGAACTCTTCTAGTCATCTGATAATGTGTTTTACAGAACATAGAATCAGAGAGAGAAAGAAAGTAGAGAGGGAAAAAGTGCTGAGTTCTTTAAAATAAACTTAATGTAATCTTTAGGATCATGGCCAATTACTGACATTTGTAAAATGAACTTATTTAAAATGAGGACAAGGACAGAGCTAACTTCTTTGGGGAGAGTTAGTTGAGTGAAGATTATTTCCATTATAATAAATTTTGTAGCACCTAATTTATTTTAGTAGACTTTTTATTAATCTCTCTCTTTAAATTTTTCTTTCTTGAACAAAATGAGACTATTTCTGGAAGAGATGACCATATCCTATCAGGAAACTGTAGTCAATGGGGTAGTAAACTTGTCATCAAATGGCAGTAGTCAAAAAATCCATAGAAACACATTCAGTACGTGTGAGACATTGGATGAAGACATTCAGCTATGACTGAAGAGTCATCTGCCTTAAAGCTGACACATTCATTGTGAGCTCGTGCCAAGACAAATGCAAGCAGAACTATAGCCTGGAAATACTTAAACATATTACTTGAATTCTCAGAAGTATCATTTTTACTTAAAGTAAACATTGGCATGCAAAGCCAATAGTCTGAGTAATCCGGTCTTGAAGTGTAACTTTATTTGTTATGGGGATTTGCTCAGGGAAGAGAAAGGGAAAAAAATAAACCCAACCTTGCTTCTTCTACTGCAGAGAGAAAATAGTTGTTTCTGCAACACTGGAGACATTATTTGAGGCCATGTAAGTGACTCTGCCTCAAGCTACTTTAACAGTTCACAACTAAAACTTGAATTAATTGTTTTTAGTAAAATGTTCCATTGGCACAGGCACCCGGGATGATTGTTGTCTCTTTATTAGCAGATGGATACTAAGCTCTACCAGTGAGAATCCTACGCTACAACCAAGTAGTTGGGTCGCAGTTGCTTTGCACCCAAAACAAGGAACTCTCTTAATTCTCTGATGACTCCCCTCTCTTAAAGAAAGTGGAGTTGATGAGAAACTTAAGATCCAGGTGTCATCAGCTTGGAATCCATGGTCACTCTAAATGCTGTGGGGCCTCTGTGATTGTAAATGAAATCATTTGTGAATGCGTGTATGTTTTTACTCTTCCAGGGTAAAGTGTCCTTGACTTTAATAAGACCCACAGAGAAATCTATGATCATAAAGTCGTTTACATAGGAAGCACTTGTGTTGTAAGCCTCTACCCGTGTTTTGGCTGACTCCTCCCTCATCTCATGGCTCCCCATTGCCTAGGGAACAAGTCAAGATCACCAGTTGCACCACTGACTACCATTTAGCACTTGTCTTCCCATCTCCACATTCTTCTTCACTCCCATTACATTCCCACTGTGATGAGAACAGCTTGGACTTCAAGGTTTGTTTTTCCATTATAGGTATGCTGTAAAGCATTCCTGAAAGTACTCTCTGTTCCTTTCTTACAAACTTTATTCTTTTAACAATTCTTCAAGCTTATTCCGTTTTGAAATTTCCCAATTTGGAACGATTGCTCCTAAATTTGCTACCTGAATATCTTCCCAGCTCTCTGACTACTCCTTGTCAGTCTCTTTTGATGGTTTTCCCTCATCTACATAACCTTTAAACTCCGAAGTGTCTCAGAGCTCTGTCCTCAGGCATCTTCTCTTTTCCATCTGTAGTTTGTGTCTACGTATCTCCTCTAGACTCATGGTTTTAAGTACCTTCTATGTGAAGGTGAACCTTAAAATTAGACTTCCAGCCCAAATCTCTACCCTAAACCTCAGAACTGAAATCCCATTGCCTTTTGATATTGTCTCTTAGATGTCTAATAAACACCTCAAACTTAATACTGTTTGTCCCAGTATATGGTAACTCTATTCCTCTAGTTGTTTTGGCCAAAACTTCAGAGTCATTGTTGATGATTCCGTCCCTTTCTCTCTCTCTCTCTCTCTCTCTCTCCCTCTCTCTCTCTCTCTCT
>NW_006792683.1:3103559-3105804 GCF_000442215.2 Lipotes vexillifer
CCTCTCTCTGTCTCTCTCTCTCTCTCTCTCTCTCTCTCTCTCTCTCACACACACACACACACACACACACAGTCCAATTCATCAACAAACCATGGTAGCTTTACCTTCAAAATACATCCCAAATCTGACCACTCCTCACCAACTCCACCACCAATAGCCTGCTTCAAACTTGTATTATTTCTTGCCTGGATTGTTGCAATAGTCTCCTAACTGGTGTCTCTGCTCCCAGTCTTGTCCTCTTCAGTTTAGTTTCAACGGAGCAGCTGAAGTGTCTGAATTAAAATGTACGTCAGATCACGTTACTCCTCTATTTAAAACACCTCAATGACTTCTCATCATTCTCAATATAAAAGCCAAAACTGTTTGTAGGACCTTTAAATCCCTACATGATTTGACCTTCCCCTTACTTCTCAGACATCACGACCTACTACTCTCACCTTCACTCACAATTTTAGCAACTTTTTTAAATGATAAAAATGGGGTAAACTGTTTTTATGCTTTTTAAAATATGTAATGGCCTATATGGGAAAAGAATCTAAAAAAGAGTAGATATATGTATATGTATAACTGATTTCACTTTGCTGTACACCTAAAACTAACACAACATTGTAAATCGACTATAATAAAAGTTAAAAAAAAATAGAATATGATGATATCAGTTGTAAAAGTTTGGTGACAAAATACACTTCCCTACATTCAAAAAGGCATTTGTTCACACACCGTTCAACAAGCATTTCTGTAAAATGCACTTCCTCTTCTATAATAGTCAACTGCCAAGGTAGATTAGAGCTGGTAAGTTCCTCCAAGGTAGAAAGAACTCTCATGTTTGGATTTCTGGCAATGGTTCATTCTCATTATGCATGCTACTATTGGCATTTGACTTTGGGGGGTAATACAACCACACATATCGTGAACACTTTTGCATAAATGGAGCCTACATATTACAGATGGAATGAAACAAACCCACGTTGCTCCTACATCACATGGAGCGTGTTTTAGCTTGTCTTGGCTTGGGCTGCTGTAATAAAAACACCATAGACTAAGTGGCTTATAAACAATAGAAATGTATTTGTTTCTCACAGTTCTAGAGGCTGAAAGTTCAAGATTAGGATGCCAGCATGGTTGAGTTCCGGTGAGGACCCTCTTCTGGGTTGTGGACTACTGACTTCTCATTGTATCATCACATGGTGAAGAGCAGAGAGGAAGCAAGCTCTCTCATGACCCTTATAAGAGCACTAATCCCATTCATGAGGGCCCCATTGTCACGACCTCATCTAATCCTAATTTTCTCCTAAAGGCCCCACCTTCTAATACCATCACGTGGTAGGGAGAAAGGTTTCAACCTATGAATTTTGGGGGGAACATTCAGTTCATAACAGAGTATCACATTAGAGATTAACTTTCTGCTATTGTGCAATAGTAATCTTGTAGTAACAGGTCTGTTTTGTTACTATTCAGCATTGAAATAAACAGGTAACATTTTTAGTATTGACTTTAGACAAGACAACAGTGATGTAGTAACCAGAGAACTGTGCTTAGGGTCAGAAAAATCTAGGTTGATCTCAGCTGCAGCTTGTTCTCAGTAAGTTACCTTGCCTCTATCAACATCAATCTCTTCATCTTCCTTGTTATAAAATTAAAAGGGAACATTTACATAATAATGTTTTGTAAACTATAATTCATTGCACAGATGCTAGGCATAATTGAATCAATTTTACTGCATGTTTCCTTAAAATAAAAGCCAAATTGTTTTAAGGAAAACTGGTTATATATCAAATTGAATTTTAAACGTTAATTGTAATATTTTAGACCACATACTTTTGAATACTTTCATTTCATGCACTTACTCATATCATCCACAAGAAGATCCTACATCCAAATCCCTGAACTACTGGCCTAGAAACAACTTTCAAATAGAAAACTTGTAACGGAGCAGGACCCTGTGGGCTCTTCCTGGGACAGGCCTTCCCCCGTATCCTCTGCCTTAGCTCCTCTCTGAAGTACCTAGATAATAGTATTTGATGCAAACTTCCTGAGTTGTTTTGCACATGTGAAACACCCCCCCTCCCCATACTTGAAGGCCATGAGCACATAGCCCCAGGCCTCCTGGAGCCTGAGGACTGATAATGTTAGCCCCTGTGACACCACCCTGCTGCCTCACCACCAGACAATCAGAGAATTGTGCACAAGCTTATCACGTACCCTGCGACCGCTCCCCCCCACCCCCCCACGCCCCCCGCACCGC
>NW_006792683.1:3105846-3117353 GCF_000442215.2 Lipotes vexillifer
CCCCCCCCGCCCATCTTGGCCTTTAAAAATGCTTTGCCGAAATTCTTCTGGGACCTCAAGGCTTTTCAGGGCATGAGCCACCTCACCTCCTTGCATGGCCTTGCAATAAACCTTTTTCTGCTCCAAACTCCGACGTTTCAGCTTGATTGGCCTCACTGTGCATCAGGCACATGAACTTGTGTCAGCAAAATGATTTAGTATTTCTTACTCTTGGCAAATCAAAGCTGACTCCTTGATAATGAATACTTTCCTTCAATCCACTTAAAGTTATCTATTCACTATTCATTGTACATTATTTGCCTGAACTTGACATAAAGCTTACCAATTTGTCTTTTCTTCTTGTAAAACTGCATTAGTCAATTTCTAGCTTTCTGGTATTTTTTACATTGCCCATTATTTCTTAAAGATTATTCTGCAAATTCCTTTGCAAGTTTTTATAATGTGCTAAATTTTGTTAAAAGGAAGACATTTTTGTTATTTGAGATTTTAATCTAGTATTAGTAAAAGGTAGGCTCACGGCTATTACAAACAATCCCCAAATCTCAGTGGCTTAACATAACAAAATTTATTTCTCACCATGCAAATTCCAGTGTTAATGTTTACAGTCAGGCAACTCTACTGGAGGCTTTCCCTCAAAAGGTGACTTGGGGATCAGCTTCTTCCATCCAGTGGTTCTTTTGTGCTCTTGAGACCTCAAAGGTTCTGTTGGATTCTTTGCCTCTGACTTGCAGTCAGGGAAACAAGGAGGAAGCAAACTGAGAACCATGCAGAAGATTTTTGGAACCCAGACTCAAAACCCTGGCATGCAGCCCTCTCACCGTCTTGAATTGCTCAGAACTAGATGTGTGCTGGGAAATGTCTTTCTCTCTGTCAGGAGCAGCAATGAAATGGTTGTGCATACTTAGCATTGTCTCAGCTAAAAACGTCTTTCTTGTTAAAGTTTTCTTCTACCTCCTCAGATTAAACACCCACCTTCTGCTGAAGAAACCAGTAAAAATGGAGATGAAACAGTTGTACTTTTTGTAAACCTGTTACAGTTCTTCCCTCAGTCAGACTGTTTTGAAATAACTCCTTTGGGTTGACATCTTCAGATTTTTGAATTTCATTTTATTCTGGGTATTGAACCTTCTGATTCAGTTCTTAAAGGGTTTTGCCTTTGTATTAAAGGGTGTGTGTTCTTCTGTCTTCCATATGTGTACTCTTAAAAACTGGGTTTTCTGTGCAGCCACCAGTTCCTGCACACTTGTTTTAGTCTTTGCTTCTTTACTCCTGTCACCACAGAGATATTCTCAAAATCATGCTCACCTCCACATTTCACACTACTGTATGCTTGCATTTAGAATCTAGTCTGCAGCAGCAAGTACTTTGCTTTTCTTTACCTTCTGCAACATGTCCATTATGGTCCTGACAGGTTATACTGTTCCTTGGCTGTAAATCACATGACCGTTAGCCATAAACACACAATACACACACACCATTTGTCACACCATCTATCCACCCAGCAGCTCCCTCTGCACACACTGTATAGTCGCACACACTGTATAGTCAGGACTCCTCACTCCCGTGCAGGTTAGCACTGCCATCTGTGATGCCTCACTGTTGGGAAGTTCTGCTGAAGGCTTTCTCCATCCTCCATGGAGATAAAAGCAAGTCTCTTGAAAACCCATAGGTTCTTTTATATACTGGCTTGTCTCTGTGTCCCCCAGGTTTCCTCACAAGCTACTGAGACTTCAAAGTTAGAGGCAGCCTTCGGGCGCTGTAATTAAATAGAATGCATTTCACTGAGGTTGAACAGTTGCCCCTAGTAAGCAATACATCATCACCCTCAGTATATATTTGTAAGATACTTTGAGGCCCTTTCCTTAGAGGAAAGTTATAAATAAGGAGACCTTTTTTTCTGTAATCCTTCAAAAGCAAAACAGCATTGGTTAAAAGTGTTCTGTACCCTTAAAATAATAAAATAAAGTTGAGAGTTGTCGAATTTTAATGACTGATTTTAAATTGAGCTGTTACCCAGAAGTAGAGCAACGGTCCTGAAATTTCTGTGTTCTTTTGTTTTCCCAGGTGTTAGCAATCCCTCCCGGCTTAACTGGCTCTGTGTTTATCCCATCCTTTGGATCATTAATAATGACAGTAAATAAAACCCAACCTAGGAAGCTAGTTCTTTTAATCTGACAGGTACTCAAGAAGCAGTCACACCTCAAAATGAAGAAATACCCACAGCCAGAAATCCCTAAGTTTCCCATGTAGTAACTGAGCTATTCAGCAATAAAATTCATTTTTCTTTAGATGCTTGGCAAGAGCCTTGGCAAAGAAGCCCACAGTTCCCAACCCCCGTAACCCTGAGCACCATCAGTACCACTCACCCTCCCTCTGCTGCTGTCACACCACAAATGGAACTTCCCTGAAAAAGATGGCACGGGAACGGTTTTTCTGACTGCTCCTTGGTCTTTAGAAGTCAACTCATTTTACCTTTATTTAATTTTAACATCTGTTTAACAGAAGACATGTATTTTAGAAAAAATAGAAAAATTAGATAATTTTTAAAAATCACTCATAATTCCACCATCCAGAGAAAACTATGGTTATCAATTTAGCATATATTATAATAAAAACTTTCTGCCCATATTATTCCAAATACATTTTACAAGTACATTAATTTATTTACCCAAATGGGAATAATCTATAATTAATTTCCCATTTTTATTAAGAAATAAAATACTGTAGATCATAATAGGCAAGTAAACATCAATTGTCTAGCTAAGAAATAGAATGTCACCACCATTTAATCACCATGTGGGTCTCTTCCTGGCCCCATCCCCCATATCACCAAGGAATTTGACATTCCTTTTTTCCTTGTTGTATTGTTTTCCTTGTGGTTTTACTAAAAATACATATATGAGTATATACATAATGTATTAGTTCACTTTGTTTATATTTAAACTTCATAAAGATGATGCTATAGACTAAATTGTGCCCCCAAAATTCATATGTTGAATCTATGAACAGTGTTACTGTGTCTATAGGTAGAGTCCTTAGGAGGAAGTTAAGATAAAATGAAGTCAAAAAATTAGGTCCTTAATCCAATAGGACAGTGGGCTTAGAAGAAAAGGGAAATTCCTCTCTCTCTCTCTGCCATGTGACGACACAGCTAGAAGACAGCTGTCTGTATGTAAGTCCAGAAGAGCGTCCTTAGCCTATTCAGCTGGCAACTTGATCTTGGACTTCTCAGCCTCCAGAATTGTGAGAAAACAAATTCTGTTGTTTAAGCCAGTCCATGGTATTTTGTTATGGCAGCCTGAGTTGACTAAGACAAATGATGTGATTTTTAGTGTTATTTGTAGGCTGCTGCTTTACTCAACACCATGGCTCTAATGTCATGCCTGTAGCAGAATTCTATTGCTTGACTATATAACAGTTTATTTTTCCATCCTTATACTGATGTATTTAGGTTGTTTACAGTTGTCTGCTATTATAAACATTTTATAAACGTCGCCATTAATCCACATCTTTACCAACACTTGGTATTGCTAAACTTTGGTTTTAGCAGTCTAGTTGGAGTGAAATGGTATCTCATTGCCAGCTTTATTTGCATTTTTCAGGTTATTAAGAGACTGATTCTTTATCTCAGTTTATAGGTCACTTGCACTGCTTTTTCAAGAAATGTGTACTTATGTATTTTGTCATTTTTCTACTAGCTTTTTTGTTTACTTCTTATTGGTTACTGTGACTTACTGTAGTTTCTGGTTGTTTGTAAGTATTATATGATCAAAATATTTTCCCCCAGTTTGTGGCTTCTCTTCTTACTCTCTATGTGATATCTCTGAACAAAAGATTTAAACTTTTATGGAAAAAAATTTATCAATATATCCTTTGACATTTCTGTTTTTGTATTATATTTTTAAAATACTCCCTATCTAGAATGTAGAGAGGCATTTTATGGTTTCAGGTAGAGAATACATTTTCCCCCACAAGGAAAATTATTTTTCCCCAAACAATATAGTGTATAGTTCATATTTTCCCTACTAATCTGTAATGCCATCTCTGCCATATACCTAATCTATCTATATCTATCTATCTATCTATCTATCTATCTATCAACTTCTATCTTTCTGTTTATCTATCTATCATCTGTGTTCTGTGTCGTTTCAGTACCTAATTTTCTATCTTTTACTTGACAGCACTGTCTTTAAAATAATATAGCTTTATAATAAACCTTGATATTTAGTAGCACAATTCTCTCTTCTTCTTTATATATCTTAGCTATTTTTGGTTCTTTGCTCTTCCATCTATATTTTAGAATCAGTTTGTCAAGACCTGAGGGGAATTTGTTGAAATTTTTACTGGGATTGCAGTGAAGCTATAGATAGATTTGTACAATGTATTGTAGTGAGGGAAGCCAAGATGCAGAAAACCATGGATACTCTGATGCCGTTTTTACAAAATAAAGAAAAAGAGCCCTACAGGTGTACATGTACGTGTGTGTGTGGGGGGGTGGGGGGACTTTTCTAGAGCTACTTCCTAACAAGTTATAAGATTTTCTAGTCCCGTTATGGGATTTTGAAACTTCTCCATTTCTCCATCTCAGGAAAGTATCCCTTGGGTAATTATGATCCCCTTTGTCAGGCACAGTAAAAGACCCTGTGGTGGCAGGTGTTTGTTTTGGTCTGGCTTTTCTTAAACTTCCAGCCAGAGAAAGCAATCCTGAGCTATGCCTTCTGCTGCAGGGAACAAACTTTAAGTAGAAAGGTCCCTCTCTTTTCTGGGCCCAAACCCAATGGCAGCCTTCATTCCTCCATAATAAAAGATATTAACAAGGTCTACAAAGATGTGTCCATTTATTTTCCCCGACAATAACCACTTTCTGAGGGTGCTCAATTTCTGTGTGCACATAATAAATTCTCAATAAATATTTACTTAAAGAAGTAATATGACTTAATCTATACAAAGTGTAGTAGACATTTCTTAAAAAAATCTCTGGCATGTGGATGAATTATTCTGCATGCACATAACAAATACTTAGTAAACATTTATAGAAATAAATAAAGAAGAAAGTAATCTCACTTTATACAAACTATAAAAGACACTGCTTAAAAATGTGTGGTATGTGGATGTCTCACATAGTTTCAATGTTAATAAAGGTTTTACCAATCTTTCTTGTCATTTCTTTCAGTTTTTGTGAGAGGGAAAATGAATGCCTGCTCATGCATCATCATCTTTCATCAAAATCATTCATCTGTACTATACTGAACTCCTTAGTGATATACACTTAATCTGAAAATGTAACACAAGTCATACTGGTTTTACTTTTTTCTTTTTGAGCTTCAGTGTGTTTCCCACATTAATAAGTAGCATTTCTTAACCTCGATACTGTAGAATTGCTTTTGAAAGTTTTAAGATTACTGTGGTACCAGAAATTTTTTCTAGTGCCCTCCAGGACACAACTTCATAAAGGGCTACTTTGAGCTCATGGACAGCTACTTTCTCCCCTTTTGGAGGGTGACAAAAGTGACATCCAGAAGAACTTCTCTGAATATCCAGTGTACTCACTGAGTAGCAGATAGAAGAGCTTAACTGTTGATCTGACGTTGTTAGCTAGAAAATAATCTTAACCCACTTATTTTGAGGAAACTTTAATTATATTCAATTTAGTGATAAGTGAAATAACTGAAATTAGAGTTGTCTGTGACCCTAAATGGAAGTTATTTCCTATATGTTATTATATAATTGTTATATATTATATTATTATTTTCCAGATTGTTGAGTCTCATTGCAAATCTTCTAGGGGTGGGACGAAGAGATACGTACTTTGAACAATCTCCTTTGGGTTTCATGCACACTAAAGTTTGAGGACCATTGACCAGCACTGTATAAAACCCAGAGTTAAAGATATAACAATTACTAAATAAATACTTAAATAAAAAAATATTTGGGCACCCTTACTTGTTAATTTTCATTGATGAGAATGGATATATAATTAGAAACAAATTTGAGTACTGGAAAAATTTCCTAAAATATGCTGATTATTTTGAGTTTGTTTTCCTGTAATCCAAATTTTCCAGGTAAATGTATGCTTTTTCTAGGTTTAATGGTCTATTTTGGAAGGAACCATGAGATGAGAAATAGATTCAAAATATGATTTTAACTTCAGTGGAACCACAAAATCTAGACAATCCATTAACCTTTATCAAACATTATCTGAATTATAATTCTTTTTAATTTTCTGTTTAATTATATCTTTTTTCCAAGTTCTTTGTTCATTCTTTCTAGCAACCATCAAAACTTACTTGATGACAATTCTTGTTTTACCAAAACCTTGATTTTTAAAAAAATTTTTATCGAAGTATGGTTAACTTACAATGTTGTGTTAGTTTCAAGTGTACATCAGAGGGGTTCAGTTTTATATATATATATACACACACATACATACATATACACACATATATGTAAAGTTCAGATTCTTTTTCATTATAGGTTATTACAAGATATTTAGTATAGTTCAAGAAAGATACAGTAAGATCTTGTTGTTTATCTATTTTGTATATAGTAGTTTGTATCTGCTAATCCCAAACTCCTAATTTATCCCTTCCCCCTTCCCCTTTGGTAGCCATAAGTTTATTTTCTATGTCTGTGAGTCTATTTCTGTTTTGTAAATAAGTGCATGTGTATCATATTTTAGATTACACATGTAAGTGATATCATATGATATTTGTTTTTCTCCGACTTACTTCACTTAGTATGATAATCTCTAGGTCCATCCATGATGCTGTAAATGGCTTTATTTCATTCTTTTTTATGGTTGAGTAGTATTCGTGTGTGTGTGTGTGTGTGTGTGTGTGTGTGTGTGTGTGTGTGTATCTCAATCACATCTTCTTTATCCATTCACCTTGTTGATGGACATTTAGGTAGCTTCCATGTCTTGGCTGCAGTGAAATAGTGAAAATAGTGCTGCAGTGAAAATTGGGAAGCATGTATCTTTTTGAATTAGAGTTTTCTCTGGATATATGCCCAGGAGTAGGATTGATGGATCATATGGTAACTCCATTTTTAATTTTTTAGGGAACCTCCATACTGTTCTCCATCATGGCTGTACCAATTTACATTCCCACCAATAGTGCAGGAAGGTTCCTTTTTCTCCACCCCTCTCCAGCATTTATTTGCAAACTTTTCAATCATGGCCATTCTGACTGGCATGAGGAGATACCTCATCATAGTTTTGATTTGCATTTCTCTAATAGTGATATTGAGCAACTTTTCTTGTGCCTGTTGGCCATCTGTATGTCTTCTTTGGAGAAATATCTGTTTAGATCTTCTGACCACGTTTTGATTGGGTTGTTTGTTTTTTGATATAAAGCTGTATGACCTGTCCGTGTATTTTGAAAATTAATCCCTTGCTGGTAGCAACGTTTGCAAATATTTTCTCCCAGTCCATAGGTTGTCTTTTCCTTTTGTTTATGGTTTCCTTTGCTGTGCAAAAGCTTTTAAGTTTAATTAGCTCTCATTTATTTATTTTTGCTTTTATTTCCGTTACTCAAAGAGATAGATCCAGAAAAATATTTCTGTGATTTATATCAAATAGTCTTCTGCCTACGTTTTCCCTGGGAATTTTATAGTATCTGGTCTTACATTTAGGTCTTTAATCCATTTTGAGTTTATTTTTGTCTATGGTGTTAGAAAATGTTCTAATTTCATTCTACTGTCTACTTTCACTCTAATTTCACTCATTCTGATTTCATTCTACTGTCCAGTTTTCCCACCACCACTTATTGAAGAGACTGTCTTTTCTCCATTGTATATTCTTGCCTCCTTTGATGTAGATTAATTGACCATAAGTGTGTGGGTTTATTTCTGGGCTTTCTATCCTGTTTCATTGATCTATATGTCTGTTTTTGTGCCAGTCATACTGTTTTGATTATTGTAGCTTTGTAGTATAGTCTGAAGTGAGAGCGTGTGATTCCTCCAGTTCCATTCTTCTTTCTCAAGATCGTTTTGGCCATTTAGGGTCTTTTGTGTTTCCATACAAATAGTAAAATTCTTTTGTTATAGTTCTGTAAAAAATGCCATTGGTAATTTGATAGGGATTGCATTGAATCTGTAGATTGCCTTGAGTAGTATGGTCATTTAAACAATATTAATTCTTCCAATCCAAGAACTCGGTGTATCTTTCCAGCTGTTTGTGTTGTCTTCAGTTTCTTCCGTTAGTGTCTTATAGTTTTCAGAGTATATCTCTCTCGCCTCCTTAGGTAGATTTAATGCTGTCATAATTCTAGAGAAATTAAATTGTAAATATAAAGGTCTAAAATATGATTAATACACTTGTCTTATATAGATTAGACATAAAGCCAGCGTCATTGGCAGGTTTCAGATACACTTTGATATATTTGGAATATCCAAAACAAAGACAATATGTGTGTGTTGTCTTTAATTAATATGTATGTATGTGTGTGTTTGTACACTTTTGTGGGAAGCATATAGAACTATTAATCTCAGAAGATCAATACATATTACAACATCCAGAATATTTGTCAAAAAAGCAGAAAATGGGCTTTCCTGGTGGCGCAGTGATTGAGAGTCCGCCTGCTGATGCAGGGGACACGGGTTTGTGCCCTGGGCTGGGAAGATCCCACATGCCGCGGAGCGGCTAGGCCCATGAGCCATGGCCGCTGAGCCTGCGCGTCCGGAGCCTGTGTTCCGCAATGGGAGAGGCCACAGCAGTGAGAGGCCCACATACCACAAAAAAAAAAAAAAAAGCAGAAAGTTATAATAATCTATCCAACATTAGAGTATGTGTTGAACATGTACTGTGTTTCATTGCTAGTGGGAAAGACTTAAAATAAATTATTATTTTGAAAATACAGTGTGGTAAGTGTTGCAGTGGAGATTGGCAAGCAGAGGAAGTCAAAGGGATGATGGGTACCAATAAAACCAAATTTCATACTTCTAAACTCATTTCAAGACTAACATAGATCACTGAATTCATGAGGGTAACATTAGAGGGTGAGACTGTGTAAGTGGAATAATGATGATCCAGGTCGAGCAAATCTGGTAACTGCTCAAGTTATGTTTTTCCAATTTTGAACATATATTTTTTTAAAACATTCACAGTAACAAGTCAGCTGCCCATCTGTTCTACCAAACTAAACAGAATAGAGTGTGAATAGGTCAGAAAGTATCCAGTGGGACCTCTTAGTTGGTTAAAGAAAACTGGTAGAAATTATTTTGTCCCCTTAAGGTAGTTTTTGTCATGATTCCCAGTAATTGAAATTTTCTATGGTTGTTAAGGAACCATTAAAAAGCCGTTTCTTCATCAATTAGAATCTTGCTGCCAGATTGTATGACATTTCGTGAACCAGATTTAATTTGTTATACATTGTTCCAGAAGGTGAGATGAGATTAGAGGGACTTGTGTGTTAGTTGAGAGATGTATTTTACACTGACTTCTCATGGTCCCTTTCTAGTAATTCAAATATAACGGCATGATCTTGATTAGTTAATCTTTCCACATCAGCATTTTCAGATGGTACTTCATGAAATTTTCACTACAATTAAAAAATGCAATTAAAATGGATTACCTAAATCAAAGTCAATCTTTAATTACTGCATACTATCTAGATCCTTATTTCACGATAGAACAGATAAAATTCTAACAACTGCAGTGCTAATGCCTTCATTATTAAAAACATAATAATACCAGTCTTTTGAGGCTCATCTCATTTCCTATCAGTTCCTTTTTTACGTTGTCATCAAGAAGTTTGCTTCTTTTCACAACCTATTGCCTACTTAGTCCTGAGCTGGTTTTTATATACTTCTCGAAGAAAAATTAAATTATACAAAGTTTATCTAATTAATCCAGGTCCTTTCATGTAAAAGGGGTGGGGTGTCTCAACTGAATTTGCCCTAGTTCTCTTTCACTTTTACATTTTTTGCCATTGTTAGCTATTGCAAAAAACAAGTAAGAAGATTGTGGGGAGGGGGAGGAAATACTTGGTAATTCTACTCACTATCACATGAAGTCTTGGGTTCTAAACCTTGTCAGTTTGCATGCATCGATTCAGTGGCACATTTTGCCAAGTTTTTCAGTAGTGTTAATATTGGATAGTGAGGTGAAAACTAACAGACCTAAAAGTCAAAGGGCCCCAGTGTCAATGTCCATGTATTAGTTATGTAACGGCGGGAAAGTTCCCTAAGCTATGTGAGTCTCTATTTCCTCGTCTGTAATATGAAGATGACAAAAGTACATACCTAGAGGCATTGTTGTAAAACTCAGAAATGATTTATATACAGTTCCTGTTGCATAGTAGGTACTCAATAAAGAGTGGCTATTTTATTATGTCTTAGTATTTTCTGTGTTACTATACAACCTATCTGGATATCAAGATAACTTCTTAGTCTAGGATGTGGAAAACCCAACTGTTCCATGACACAGAGAAGGCTTACTTAGCAATATGGAAATTCTGAAACATCCTGTTATATTGAAGGCAGAAAAATGTAGTAACATGTGGGTGCCATAACTTGAGAGAAAAATTAATGAAAAATGTATATACTGTCATAAAGACTATAGGGGGAATTGGTCTAGTTCTGTGCGGTACTATGAATGACATGGCAATCAAAGGTGAGGATATTGATGTGGAAAAGACCAAGCGAGACATGGAGAAGAAAATAATGACAGTGAAGCTAAAAACAATGATTAGGATTTATCAGTGCTAAAATTATTCAGTCTACAAAATGATAGGCTTGATTAGTCCAAGTTTATGCCAGTGAATTTATGGCTAGTTTTCTCTAGATTGAGCAGTTAATATTTATTTTCTTCACATGGCAGTTCTCTACAGTCAGCTTCAACTTGAGTTAAAGAAATAAGTTAATCATCATTGTTGTTCCTTTTATCATGGAAGAAAAATAGATTCCTTGAGGATTACTGCCTTTTGTATCATGATGAGGCTTTAACAAAAATAAACAGCTCTTTCAAAGTGTCTTACAGATTGACATTTTAGTTCTCATGCTTTCCTTGAAGATTAAATATTCTAAGAATCCAATAGCCAGGTATATTTTATAATGTCCCTGAATGCTGTATAAATACCAAGTTCAATGTTGCATCTCTTCAGTTCGCAGAGGAAGTCGAGAGGCAATATTTTTTTGCTAGAAAGAACAGCAAATAATCAATATACAACACAAAACTACAAGGGTCTCTGAGTACATGAGTAACATGTGGTATCCAAAAATAAAAAAGACTACTTTTAAAATTACAGTAGCTTTTATGAAGAAAATTTTTACAGAAGAATTCCTCTTAGCTTAACTCAATTTGAAAGAAAAGACATTTCATAAATGAGAAAAGTGTGTGAGTAGTAAGTAGTTAATGCATAAATTTCTGATTACTAATTTAATCTTAGGGATAGTTAGTGTAAAAGTAATAACATACTACTTATGTAATAGGAGACGCACCCTTGATTTCTAAAATAAAAACAAAAATGTGTGCTTTTTGGAATGACCCAAATGTTGAGCACTCTTTC
>NW_006792683.1:3117363-3125916 GCF_000442215.2 Lipotes vexillifer
CTTTCCCTCTGGTTAGCTTTAGTAACCTGACTGTGTTTTATTCTGTAGTGTATCCTTAGGTCAGTGTTTGTGGGAGACTCTTACTTGATATAATTTTTCTTTCCAGGTAGGAATGTTTTTCTATTAATAGGGTTTTATTTGAAAAAACAGTTACATAGTTAAACATAGTCAGACACTTTCAGTAAATACCAGTTTTGATAAAATTAGCATGCTTTTTAATCAGGATTTCTTGGAAACTTCAACAGGCTAAGAGGAACTGTGAATCCTCCCCAAACCTGTTATTTTGTTATACTTTATTAGCAATAAACGCCATAGGACATAAAAACAAAAAAACACCACAAAATGAATTCCTAATTTTTGTCAAATGTTTCGCTTGGGATGCTTATGCTATAAGCATGATGATTCATGAATATAAATCAATTTGGGAAAGACCTAAAGATGACCAAGTCTTTCATCACCAGTGTCCTATATCTACGTATGCTCAGTGGGTACCTTCTAATTTTCCAAAGTGACTCAGTTCAGTGATTCTCCTTACCTGTTTTGACGACCACATATATAGGTCTTTTCATAACGAGAAAAACAGCCTTTTGTTTACTTGTTTGCTTGCTTGCTTTTTTCAGGGGAGCCAAAAATTTATATAATAAAGTTTAAATGTACTTGAGTCTTGGGTGGCCTCCTCTGATTTTTAGCGTGCACATCACTGCTCACTTAACCTAGATGCGTGTTTGTTTGCTCAGGATTAGAGTCAGGCGTTGCCCAATATTTCTTAGCTGACTAACACCACCAAGACTTACCATGGATATAAACAGTCATTTTTGAAGATATGGTCAATCTTTTCTGCCTAATTAGGCTAAGAAAAGATTATCAGAGTTTTTCTAAAGCAATTATTATTAGGAAACCTTTTTTAATTAAAAAATTATAGAGCCAAATATATTTTAAAAGGAAATTCTATCTCTTAAGATAAGCACAGCCTGTCTTGGCCTGGGTAGTGCAAACTTAACAAAATACTCTCCACCATGGCCTCCACCATTTTTAAAGGTTCAATTCTGGCTGGCATAGGCCAAAGATATTAAATTTCTAAGCTAATATTTTTAGATGATGTTGCTGGGTGGGCCATACTCTAGCTTTAGGTTATTTCCTGGCACCTACCCTGCAATTTCTGAGACCATTTTAAGCCTCATTAAAAATTTTGCACTCAAGCAACTATTAATCATGTGATTATCTGGCCCTTAAAATGCCACCCACCTTGATTTCAGAATGTTCTGCCCTGACTTTGCTATCACCCTCATGAGGGCTGCTCTTCCCTTTAGCACCAGGCTCCAGGAAGCCTGAACTTCATTTCTGATCAATCTCTTCCTAACCTGTTTCATTTGCCACAAGCATATTGATTTATTGGGGAAAGACTTTAAGGATAATTCTATTCTTCAGTAAAGTTCAGCTACTTCACTGCTGTTGCTAAGACAGTGATAGAAACTGGTCTCCATATTTGCCTTGATATTTTGATTTTGTTCCCTGCAGAACTCCCCCACTGTGGACTTTCCCATAAATAGAGTGACCATAAAATTTATTTTTCAGATGGGAGGACATCTGAGAATGAAAAGAGGTGCTGGTGATAATTATGCCTGGACAGTAACCGTAAACCAGGACTACCCCAGGCACACTGGGGCGTATCATCACCTTGCTTTAAATGCATGGGTACTAAACAGCAGAGTCCTAAAGAGTCCTGGTCAACGAATAAAAGGCCATGAATACTCAGTATAAATGCATGTTTTTAATAAAGGTACATGGTGAGCTCAGAAAAAATTTAAGTAGGAATAGATTGTGTTTACCGTACTCTCCCCCTTCTCCCTAACTCGGCTTCCTGTTGTACCTCCTTACTCATGCTTCTTTACGTTACACTCATGTAGCTGTCCAGTTGAAAATGTACCCGTGCAGTCATGTTAGAATATATGAAATAGAAGAAAGTGCATGCATGTTTTTCAAAATTCTAAATGTGACCTGGGGAGCAGACCTGTTGGGGAGTCTTTGCAGGCACACGGCAGTCTTAGGACAACTTGTAAATTTACCCTTGTCTTTGACAGATGCCAGAGACTGGTTTAGCTGAATTAGTAGTAGATTGTCTCCTCATAATTTGGGAATAGGTTCCTGAAAACTAAGCTTACCCTACGCTAAGAGCATTACCAACCTCTTCGGTTTACTACTGTTACCCACATAGAAGAAATCAGACAGTCTATTCTCAGATACTGGATTTTACTAGTGAAAATAAGGTCTTCGCTTTGCCTCCCAAAGAACCCTCCATACATCACAGCTCATCACCATGTCTGCAGTTCTGTTTCAGATGTGGTGCCTGTGGCTGCATGATGCATAATGCATCCAGATTGAATCTAGAAAGAGAAACTTTAATCCTCTTGGTATCTTTCTGATAACAACCACCTTTGTTTCAAATTTTCGATATCTCCATGAAAGATTTTTTTTCTTTTTGCTACGGTTATGAAATATAAAATCTGATACCTCCAATCAGATGGAAAACCACAAAATTACATGCCAAAATAAATGAACCCGAGAGAGGGAGAATGTGTGAAAGATCATGTGGTTGCACCAAGCATAAAACCACCACAATGTGTGTGCTTGATTCAAAGAAATCTGAATGTAGCACAAGAGAGTGACTAGAACAATTTGTTTTGTTCTGGTCAAGTATGATATCTGTCCATTATTGCTGTTATTTTCTTAATCTCATAGATTAGGAGTGAGCGTGAAATTGCTCTGACCTAGTTATTATTCTGGATTCAATTTTCAGGCTTATGTTAATTATCAGAAAATAAAATAAAAAAAAAAAACACAGTACAATAATCATATGTTTCCTCCATCCCAATTTTCAACTGAACTGGTTGCACTATTCAGATCAAGGTCAATGTCTGGGATTAACAGACCATATCCATCAGCCTCATCTTTAAAATGAGACACTCTCCTTGCTTTATTCTCTGTCTATGTGCGCTTTCGTGTATTTTTAAAGTCATTCATTGTTCACGTGTCCAGATACAGCCTTTAATGAAAAATATTTTTTCTCAGCATCACTGTTTTTTTAAGTAAAATACAAAATCCCTTAAAACTCCTATTCTATTTCAAATAATTTACTGGTTTACACATTCATATTCTCCTGAAATCAAGAGTATATGAACTTGTCAGTTTCCTGCATTTAAAATCCTGAGTGTAAATCTGTGTATGAGATGGAATGGAAAAAGCAAAATTATGGTTGGGCCTTTAAAAGAACAAATAATGAAATGGGAGGATTCTGAAAGAACCCTATTACTCCACATTAAGTCCTAAGTAAAACTGAACCTCTCTTTAATCTAGACGTACTCATGAAAAGTGATACAGAAATTGGATTTTTAGAAAAAAAGTATTTAATCCTCTAAAAATGATTGGTTTTATGTAACATTTTACAATTCTAGTTTGCTTCTGTGAAATGTATCTAGACTCCAGATCCTCTTTTCTTCTTTGGCTACACTTCTGTCTAGGGAATCTCACCAAATCCCATGGATTTAAATAGCATCATCCTGTTGTTGGAGCCCAGAATTACATCTCCCTGAATTCTGCCCTGATCAACAGTGTTTACCTCTGTCTGCATGGGAATGCCCAATACCCCTCCAAATCTGACATGCTAGTGTGGGGTTTTCCATACTACTGATAGGATGACATCCTCCACCTGGTTGCTCAAGTAAAACCTGGGTGATAATCTTGAGCTCTCCTTTTGCTGCTCTTATTTATCTCTCTTCCCCAATTCTCTTATCTGCTTTCAAGTTTACTAGCAAAATGTATCCTGAAACCAAGTTTCCTCTTCATCGAGTCTAAATCTAGTCAAAATCACTATTGTCATCCCTCTTGAACTAGTACAAAAGCTTCCCGGCTGCTCTGCCTAATGTTCCTAATATTTTCCTACTGTATATTCTTCACTTAGCAGCAAAAATACACCTCTTGAAATATAGAAATATCATATTACTCCCCTGTTAAACTGGGAGGAGAAAGACCTATACGTTCATAAAATTCAACCAGTAAAAAGGAAAATAGAGATGTGTTAAAACTTTGGTGATCACCACTAAATCTGTCTAAATGTCCACTGAAATTATTTTAGAGAACAAAGTTTAAATACTATCGCCTTGACAAACTGAACGTTTGTGTGGTAGATAGATACAGGCATAGGTAGAGAGTTGAGATAGAGATATCTAATGATGTTATTACAGATAGGAAAACAAAACCAGAGAGAATTAATTTATTCATTTTATTCATAGCAGAGTTTCATTTGACACTATTGAATCATCATACACCATTTTTCACAAAAGGAAACTTGAAGAAATGGCAAATTTCAGAGCAGGGAGAAGAAAATTACAAGATGATTCTAAAACATTTTGTTGTTCCAAAACATAAAGAATTACTCAAAGAATGAAAATCTAGCAAAATGACAAGTCAGCCTGAAAGGGCTCTTATTGACCAAATGTAGGAAATCTGAGTATAAACATGACAATAAGGACAATAAGGAGTTGTAACCTGTTGAGTAAAATAAGAACACAAGAGCCAAAGCTGATAATAAGTAAACAAACATAGGACACACATACATATGTACGGATAGCAAATAAGGGAGATGAGAGTTCTTTTCTATGGTAGAATGCCAACTAACAAACGTAAAAGGAATAAGTTAGAAAATAAGCATTTTGAAATCATTACAATTATTGACCCATAGTGTATATATAAAAATTGGTTACATATTAGAATAAAAGATCACTTTCAATTCCAAAAAGTAGAAAAATCACATTCAGCAATTTCTGATCGCAGTGCAATAAGAAACCAAAAAATCAATGATAATATTAGAAATGTAAGAGGAAGAGAAGAAAGGGGGGAATAACACCTGGATATTAGAAAGAAAGAAAAAGAAAGGAAGGAAGGAAGAAAGAAAAGAAAGAAAGGAAGAAAGAAAGGAAGGAAGGAAGGAAGGGAGAAAGGAATGAAGGAAGGAAGGAAGGAAGGGAGAAAGGAATGAAGGAAGGAAGGAATGAAGGAAGGAAGGAAGGAAGGAAAGAGGGAAGGAAGGGAGGGAGGATTCTATTTTTATTTTTTTATAATGTTTTACTTATTGTGCCATAATTTTATAGAAAATTTATCTCCCTGTATATCCCCTTACCTTACACTGTTTTTGATATAATTGTCTTATTTTTTCTGCATTAATTTGGAACCATATCAGTGTATTAATTTTTGCTTCAACTGTTAAATATAATTTAGAAAACTCAAGAGGAGAAGAAAAGTTTACTGTATTTACCCATATTTTTGGTTACTGTGTTCTTTCTTCCTTCCTGGGGTCCCAGGGTTCTGTCTTTTATTGTTTTCTTTCTGTGTAGAGAACTTGCTTTAGCCATTGTAGCATAAGTTTCTGGTGACATATTATCTTATTTTTCCTTTATCTGAGAAAGTCTTGACTTCTTATTGATTCCTGAAGGATATCTTTACTGGATATAGGATCCTGACTTGACACTTCTTTTCTTTCAATACTTGAAAAATGTTGTGTCACTTTCTTCTGGCCTCCATGCTTCCTTATGAGAAATTCACTGTCATTTGAATTGTTTTTCCTGTATAGATACTGTTTCTCTCTTGCTGCTTTGAAGATTTTTTTTCTTTGTAGTTTTAAAATTTTTCACTATGATGTTTCTTGTGGTGGATTTCTTTGAGTTTATCTTGTTTGGAGTTTGCTCAAAGCCTTGAATACGTGGTCTTGTGTCTCTTGCCAAAATTGAGATGCTTTCGGCCATTGTTCGTCAAGTATGTTTTTATCCTTGCCCTTTATCCTCTACTTCCAGGACTCCAGTGAATGAGTGGTAGATCTTTTGTTATATGTAGCCCCATATGTCCCTGAGGCTTTCTAAATTTTTTGCCAGCCTGTTTTGTCTCTGTTGTTCACATTGGGTAATTTCTCTTATTCTGTCTTCCAGTTCATTCATTCTTTCCTCTGCCCCTTCCATCCTACAGCTCAATCCTCTTGAGTTTTTTCTTTTTTTTTTCGGTTATTGTATTTTACAAAATTTCTCTTTAGTTCTTCTTTATTCTTTCAATTCATTGATGAGACTTTCTGTTTCTTTGCTGAGATGCTCTCCCTTATTATTTGTTTCAAATGTTTTTGCAATTGCTCATTGAAGCATTTTTATGATTGCTGCTTTAACATCTTTTGCAGATAATTCTAACATCTCTGTCATTTTGATGTTGGCATCTATTGACTGTTTTCTTTGACTCCATTTGAAATCTTCTTGGTTCTTGGAATGATGCATAATTTTTGATTGACATCTGGGGATTTTGCATATTATGCTATGAGAGTCTGGATTTTATTTAAGCCTTCAGTTTCTGCTGGCTTCCTTTGACATCACTCCATCTGGGTAAGGGAGGGGCACTGCCTTATTACTAGCAGCTGTGGTATAAGTCCAGATCCTCACCCAGCCTGGGTTGACACTTTATTACTGCTGGCAGAATAGTCCATTAGGCCTCCACCAAAACCTTTCTGGCTGGTAGAAGTGCATTGTTACTGCTCCACACATAGTCTCCACTCAATGTGGGAGGGATTATTACCACATTGTAGAGATAAAAGATAAGCACCCCTATATATGTCATTCTCTGACCACAACCCAGCAGATGACTTGGGGTAACTCATAACCGTCTGGCTAGGCGGGAATTTCTAGGCTTTCCCACTCAGTTTCTGCTGCTGAGGTGGGGAAGAGTTGTTTCTGTGGTGTTTGTCTGGAGTAGAGCAGTTATTGTCTAAAAGTTTCTCTCTTGCTAAGCTGCCTTTTTCCTGATCCTCTGGATATAGAGAGACTTTTGTTAGATCTTTTACATCTATATCTATTGGTGTTTCTAGGTTTCTGGTTATTCAACTTTTTAATGGCAAAATAAAACCCAGGAAATTTATCACTATGTTATTCCTTGTATCCTTAGCCAATCTCCTTCTTTTCTCTGCCTTTCAGAGTATCCTTATGTTTGTTTTATGTATAAGGTCCAGATTTATTGTAATAGCTTTTTAAAAATTTATTTATTCCTTTATTTTTGGTTGCTTTGGGTCTTCATTGTTGTGTGCGGGCTTTCTCTAGTTGCGGTGAGCAAGGGCTACTCTTCGTTGTGGTATGCGGGCTTCTCATTGTGGTGGCTTCTCTTGTTGTGGAGCATGAGCTCTAGGCATGTGGGCTTTAGTAGTTGTGGCACGCAGGCTCAGTAGTTGTGGCTCATGGGCTCTAGAAAGCAGGCTCAGTAGTTATGGCACATGGGCTTAGTTGCTCCGTGGCACATGGGATCTTCCCGGACCAGGGCTCGAACCCGTGTCCCCTGCATTGGCAAGCAGATTCTTAACCACTGCGCCATCAGGGAAGTCCCAGATTTTTTTAGTGTTACTTAATGAAAGGAATAGGGAAAATACACCTACTCCATATTCCTGGAAACAGGAGATCATACTTTTCTAAAAAACTATGAGTATATTTAAAAATTCATTTACCTCATAAGAGTTTGGTGATAATAAGTACTTTTAAAATAAGATTTATTTTGTTGATTCATATTTCATAATACTTCTATACCCATAATAGAAATGCTTCAACTCACAGGAAAAAAAAAAGAAACTTAGAGATTTATGTAGTCTAATTTCATAGTCTTATTTCTGAAAAATTGTTTGACTCCTTCTAGTAATGATGATATCATTCTCTACCTTCATTCTTTTATTCATTCAGTTTATTTAGCGATTACTATTCTAGACACCTGAAATAAGTCAATGACACGATGATCCCTATACCCAAGAGCTTACATTCTGCAGGAGGTAGGTGAGGGGAGGGATAGAATAGACAATAAGAAAATAAAGCTAATAAATAGGAATATTTCAGGCCATGTTAGTAGGTAATACACTAATATGCTATGGAACTTTTAAAGTGCATGTGTATGTATATATGGTAGGGAGAATCCATAGTAGAGAGATAGACTGCAGTTTTAAAGTGGAATCACAGTGGGATTTGTTGAGAATGTGAGATTTGACTAATGACTTGAAGAAGGAAAGAGTTAGTCACAGAGAGATTGAGGAAAGAACATTTATAGCAGAAGAAACAGCCAGTGTAAACATCCTAAGGTAAGAATCTACCTCTGGTTGAGACCGAGAAGGAAGATCGTGGTGTATAAAGTGGGTGACGGATCAGGATGTCAGAAGAAAGTGAGAACCGAATCACTTAGGCCTTAGGAGATATTGAAAGATTTTTTTCCTTTTACTTTGAAAATGGAAGTCATTACAGTGCTTTGAACATAGGAGTGACATCACCTGTTCTGCCTTCTCACAGCCTCATTCTGGCTGGATTGTTGAGGATAGGCTATGCTGACAAAAGGCCAATTAGGAGGTCATTGCAGAAATCCATGTACAATATTATAGTGACTGAAACCAGAGTAGTATCAGTGAAAGTCATGAGAAGTGGTTAGGTTTTGGATATATTTTGAAGTTAAAACAAATAGGACTTTCAGACTGATTGGATATGCAGTGTGAGGGAAAGA
>NW_006792683.1:3125926-3168677 GCF_000442215.2 Lipotes vexillifer
GACAAAAGACAATTCCAAGAGTTTGGGTTTGAACATCTGGAAGATTGCCTTCAGCTGATATGTAGGAACCTGGAAGCAAGAGGGTTTATGTTTGACAGTCAGGGATCTAGTTTGGGGCATGTCAAGTTTCAGATAACTATGAGACATCCAAGTAAAGATACTGCGTAGGCTGTCAGATAAGGGAGACTGGAATATGGAGTCTAAGGGCTGGACTGTGGGGCATCCCCAAATTAAGAAGACAGGAGGAGAAACTGATAAGATGTGACCAGGGAGGTAGGAGGAAAAGGTAGGCAAATGTGGCAACCTGGAAGCCACAGAAAGACAGTGCATCAACAAGGAGGAAATTATGTACTGTGTCAGATGCTGCTGGTGGTTCCAGGAAGGTGAAAACTAAGAATTGGTCATTGAATTTAGCATCATGGAATCACCAGACCTTGAGAATGGCAATTTTGTTTCAGTGGTGTCAGGGTAAAATAGTGATTTGAATAGATTTATGAGGGACTGGGCAAAGAAGAACTGGAGTCAGTAAGTATAGACAATACTTTCTAGGGGAGTAAAGAAGAGTAAAAGAAATGACTGGTAGTTGGTACAGAAGAGCTTGTCAAGCGAGGTATTTTTTTTTTGATAGAAGAGATAGCAATATTTTTGTATCATGATGGAAATTATACAGGAAAGCCAAAAAACACATGTAGGAAAGAGAGGGGAAGTTTCAGAGTGATGCCCTTTACAAGCAAATGGGAGATGTTTTGTAGTGCCAAAGGAGACATTATGGCTTTGACCAGAAACACGGACAGCAATCTATGGTAATAGACAAAAATACAAAGTGTTTGGGTATAGATGGTGGTAGGTCTGTATATGTGCTAGTGGGGGTTTCTGAAAGTTCTTTTCTAACTGCTTCAGTTTTCTCAGAAAAGTGAAAAACAAGGACACTAGAGGGGAGTGAAGATGAGAGGAGGTGTTAGGTGTTTGGAGAGAAGAAGAATGAAAAAATACGTTTGGAGAATGAGAGGGTGGATTAACCTAGGGACTTAGAATAAAATTACCAAGACAGCATTAAGTGACTCTCTAGGGGTTCAAAATAATGAGTTTAAGTGAGACCAGACAGCATGGTTGATTTCAATTCTGAACAGCTGTTAATTGTCAAAAATTTCTTATTGACTCAAAGTCTGCCTCACCTTTTTCTCTACTTCTGTTCTCTGCAGATTACACAGAAAATATTTATTCACTTTTCCCATTTTAGTCCAGCAAATCGTTGGAAATCATTATTTCAAGCCACCTCTGCCTATTCTTTCCCAGACTAAGCTTACATTTCTTTGACATGTATTCAGACTCTTCACTTCCCTGCAGGTATGCTTCTCATTATTAAAGTCTATCCTAAGATGCAGATCACACTAACTATCCCCACCTCCATTAATACTGTGCATAGGCACCTGGCCTCTCCAGTCTGAAAATATGGGGAGCACCATCTGGTAAAGTTGAACACTGCAGGGGTAAATATGGGAAATTGCCTTGCAAATAATGGCAGCGTTCTTTGCCACTCTTTTCTATACTTTGGTCCCAGGAAATGAACAAGCTACTCCTACAAATAAAAACCATTAGAACTGCATCAGAATACAGTAGAAAATACCTTCTACTGGGTGTCAAGAGAACTGGGTTCTGACCCCAGCTCAGAATAATCTGGTTCATATACGGATTTGAGCAAGTAACTTTCCAGTCTCCTCACTCATATGACTACTGGACCAGATGTCACCATGATCGTTTCTCACTCTACAATCCCACCGTTTCTTCTCTCCCTTCCACTCTCTCACACAGATACCACCAGAATAGGAAATTTCAAACTGAACTAGCTTAGAAGCAGAGTTGACTGTTCCTTTTTTCAATCTGGAGGTATAATGATGCCTCTTTCCTCATAGCATGTCTATTTGAATATGATAGGGTGAGAAAATAGTTTTAGTTTCTAGAATGCCTAGTTTCATATTATGGGTGAATCTGAATCTATCCTCACCTGGCTTACACTAACTGCTGGAAATTTCTATTACAACTTGCCAAAACACATGAGTATACTTCTGCAGAAAGTACAGTTTCATTCTGTATAACTCTTTTTTAGCAGTAAGCATCAAATATAATCCAGGAGTGAATAAGAAATTGATGTGTTAAAATAAATGGAAATTTCCTATGATATTAAAGTAATATTTCTAAATTTTAAAAATAAACAAAATATCCAATAATTGCTTTTGCACCAAGTTTCTTATAAAAGCCCAGTAGGATTTTCTGGCTATTTTTTAAAATAATAGAAGTATTAAGTGCAATTTTATTTTGTTCCAGACTCACATTATAAAAGTTCTCAATATCTTTGTTATAAAAATATAATCAGATAAAGGAGAAGAGATCAACTGCATCACATCACAAGAGTGAGCTCTGTGATTTTTAATTCACAGGAATTAAAAAAATAATAATCAGACCTTGAAATCCAGCCAGTGTTAGCATTTGTCAACCACTACATTTTCTCAATAAATAGATTAGGAAGCACTCTTTTAAAATGATCTTGAATTCTAGAATTAATATGTCTGGAACACTTCTCAACTCATTTTATGAGAGCATTACTAAGTAAGATACAAGCAATGACACCTAAGTTAGACAAAGACATCACAAGGAAAAGAACCAATATGCTTCCTGGACATAGATATAATAATCCTTAACAAAATATCACCAAACCAAACCCAACAACTAGTCTACACAAAAGATTATACCCCATGGCTAAGTGGGATTAACTCTGGAAATGCAAAGTTGGTTCAATCCAAAAACCAACTAGTTGATCTTCCAAAAGGGTACAAAAGCAGTTCAGTGGAGAAAAGAATAGATTTTCAATAAATGGTGCCAGAACAACTATTTACACGTTAAAAAAATAATAATATTAGGACTTATCACCCTACCTCACACCATACACAAACATTTATTGGAATGTGGATCATAGACCTAAATGTAAGAGCTAAAACTATAAAACATCCAGAAAAAAATAAAATATGACCTCAAGGACACAATCCACAAAAGAAAAAATGATAAGTTGGACTCCAGGACAACAATACCAAGTGTTTTTGCAAGGTTGTGGAACAACTTGAATCCTCATACATTTTTAATGGGAATGTAAAATTTTGAAAACACTTCAGCAGTTTCTAAAAAATTTAGACATGTAGTTACATCAACCTCAAAATTTCACTCCTGGAAATCTACTCAAGAGAAGCAAAAGTATACCCATAGTCTTATTTGTGACTGTTCACAGCAGTATTATTCATGCCAAACTGTAAATAATCCAAATGTCCATCACAGGTCAATAAATAGACAAAATGTAATATATCGATACAATGAAATGGTGTTCATCAATTAAAAGGAATGATCTAGTGATCCAGTCTACAATGTAGATAAATGTCAAGAGGAATTTAGACACAAAGGACTACATATTTTATGATTCTACTTACTTGAAATTTCTAGGAAAGACAAACCTATAGAGACAGAAAGCAGATCAGAGGAGAGATTGGTTCAAGATGGCGGAGTAGAAGGATGTGCGCTCACTGTCTCTTGCAAGAGCACTGGAATCACAAATAACTGCTGGACAATCATTGACAGGAAGACACTGGAACTCACCAAAAAAGATACCCCACATGCAAAGACAAAGGAGAAGCTGCAATGAGACAGTAGGAGGGGTGCAATCACAGTAAAATCAAATCCCATAACTGCTGGGTGGGTGTCTCACAAACTGGAGAACACTTATACCACAGAAGTCCACCCACTGGAGTGAAGGTTCTGAGCCCCACGTCAGGCTTCCCAACCTGGGGGCTGGCAACGGGAGGAGGAATTCCTAGAGAATCAGACTTTGAACTCTAGTGGGATTTGATCACAGGACTTGGACAGGACTGGGGGAAACAGAGGCTCCACTTTTGGAGGGCACACACAAAGAAGTGTGTGCATCAGGACCCAGGGGGAAAGAGCAGTGACCGCATATGAGACTGAACCAGACTTACCTGCTAGTGTTGGAGGGTCTCCTGCAGAGGCGGGGGCCGAATGTGGCTCACCACAGGGACAAGGACACTGGCAGCAGAAGTTCTGGGAAGTACACCTTGGCGTGAGCCCTCGCAGAGTCCACCATTAGCCCCACCAAAGAGACTGTAGGCTCCAGTGCAGGGTGGCCTTAGGCCAAACAGCCAGCAGGGAGGGAACTCAGCCCCACCAGCAGACAAGTGGATTAAAGTTTTACTGAGGTCTTCCCACCAGAGAAACAGCCAGCTCTACCCACCACCAGTCCCTCCCATAAGGAAACTTGCACAAGCCTCATCCACAGAAGAAGCAAGAAGAACTACAATCCTACAGACTGTGGAACAAAAACCACATTCACAGAAAGATAGACAAAATGAAAAGGCAGAGGACTATGTACCAGATTAGTGAAGGTGATCCAGGACCTCGGAAAAAGACTGGAGGCAAAGATCAAGAAGATGCAAGAAATGTTTAACAAAGACCTAGAAAAAATTAAAGAACAAACAAACAGAGATGAAAAATACACTAGAAGGAAATAATAGCAGAATAACTGAGACAAAAGAAAAGATAAGTGACCTGGAAGACAGAATGGTGGAAATGTCAGCGATGGAACAGAATAAAGAAAAAAGAATGAAGAGAAATGAAGACAGCCTAAGAGACCTCTGGGACAACACTAAACACATCACATTCACATTTTAAGGGTCTCAGAAGGAAAAGAGAAAGAGAAAGGACCCAAGAAAATATCTGAAGAGACTATAGTCGAAAACTTCCCTAACATGGAAAAGGAAATAGCCACCCAAGTTCAGGAAGCACAGAGAGTCCAAGGCAGGATAAACCCAAGGAGAAATACACTGAGACACCTAGTAATCAAATTGACAGAAATTAAAGACAAAGAAAAATTATTAAAAGCAACAAGGAAAAACGACAAATAACATACAGGGAACTCCCATAAGGTTAACAGCTGATTTCTCAGCAGAAACTCTACAAGCCAGAAGGGAGTGGCACGATATATTTAAAATGATGAAAGGGAAGAGCCTACAACCAAGATTACTCTACACGGCAAGGATCTCATTCAGATTTGATGGAGAAATCAAAGCTTTACAGACAAGCAAAAGCTAAGAGAATTCAGCACCACCAAACCAATTCTACAACAAATGCTAAAGGAAATTCTCTAAGTGGGAAACACAAGAGAAGAAAAGGACCTACAAAAAACAACCCAAAACAATTAAGAAAATGGTAATAGGGACATACATATCGATAATTACCTTAAATGTGACTGGATTAAATGCTCCAACCAAAAGACACAGCTTTGCTGAATGGATACAAACACAAAACCTGTATATATATTATCTACAAGAGACCCACTTCAGACCTAGGGATACATACAGACTGAAAGCGAGGGGTTGGAAAAAGATATTGCATGCAAATGGAAATCAAAAGAAAGCTGCAGTAGCAATACTCATATCAGATAAAATAGATGTTAAAATAAAGAATGTTACAATAGACAAGGAAGGACACTACATAATGATAAAAGGATCAATCCAAGAAGAAGATATAACAATTATAAATATACATGCACCCAACAGAGGAGCACCTCAATACATAAGACAAATGCTAAAAACCATGAAAGGAGAAATCGACAGTAACACAATAATAGTAGGGGACTTTAACACCCCACTTACACCAATGGACAGATCATCCAGACAAAAAATTAATAAGGAAACAGAAGCTTTAAATGACACAATGGACCAGATAGATTTAATTGATATTTATAGGACATTCCATCCAAAAACAGCAGATTATACTTCTCAAGTGCACATGGAACATTCTCCAGGGTAGATCACATCTTGGGTCAAAAATCAAGCCTCAAAAATTTAAGAAAATTGAAATTGTATCAAGCATCTTTTCCAACCACAATGCTATGAGATTAGAAATAAATTACAGGAAAAAAAACATAAAAAACAAACACAGGGAGGCTAAGCAATACGCTACTAAATAGCCAAGAGAACACTGAAGAAATCAAAGGGGAAATCAAAAACTACCTAGAGACAAATGACAATGAAACACGACGATCCAAAACCTACGGGATGCAGCAAAAGCAGTTCTAAGAGGGAAGTTTATAGCAATACAATCCTACCTCAGGAAACAAGAAAAATCTCAAATAAACAATCTAACCTTACACCTAAAGGAACTAGAGAAAGAACAAACAAAACCCAAAGTTAGAAGAAAAAAAGAAATCGTAAAGATCAGAGCAGAAATAAATGAAGTAGAAACAAAGAAAACAATAGCAAAGATGAATAAAACTAAAAGCTGGTTTTTGAGAAGGTAAACAAAATTGATAAAC
This sequence comes from Lipotes vexillifer, assembly GCF_000442215.2. Classification (NCBI taxonomy): domain Eukaryota; kingdom Metazoa; phylum Chordata; class Mammalia; order Artiodactyla; family Lipotidae; genus Lipotes; species Lipotes vexillifer. The sequence goes on from NW_006792683.1 coordinate 3,132,300, forward strand.
ATTTATCCAGACTCATCAAGAAAAAGAGAGCGAGGACTCAAATCAATAAAATTAGAAATGAAAAAGGAGAAGTTACAGCAGACACTGCAGAAATACAAAGCATCATAAGAGACTACTATAAGCAACTCTATGCCAGTAAAATGGACAACCTGGAAGAAATGGACAAATTCTTAGAAAAGTATAAACTTCCAAGACTGAACCAGGAAGAAACAGAAAATATGAACAGACCAATCAAAAGTAATGAAATTGAAACTCTGATTAAAAATCTTCCAACAAACAAAAGTCCAGGACCAAACATTTAGAGAAGAGCTAACACCCATCCTTCTCAAACTCTTCCAGAAAACTGCAGAGGAAGGAACACTCCCAAACTCATTCTACGAGGCTACCATCACCCTGATACCAAAACCAGATGATGCTACAAAAAAAAAATAATTACAGACCAATATCACTGATGAATATAGATGCAAAAATTCTCAACAAAATACTAGCAAACAGAATCCAATGACACATTAAAAGGATCATACACCATAATCAGGTGGGATTTATCCTAGGGATGCAAGGATTCTTCAGTATATGCAAATCAATCAATGTGATACACCATATTAACAAACAAGAATAAAAACCATGTGATCATCTGAATAGATGCAGAAAAAGCTTTTGACTAAATTCAACACCCATTTATGATACAAACTCTCCAGAAAGTGGGCATAGAGGGAACCTACCTCAACAAAATAAAGGCCATATACAACAAACCCACAGGAAACATCATTCTCAATGGTGAAAAACTGAAAGCATTTCCTCTAAGATCAGGAACAAGACAAGGATGTCACTCTCACCACTATTATTCAACATAATTTTGGAAGTCCTAGCCATGGCGATCAGAGAAGAAAAAGAAATAAAAGGAATACAAATTGGAAAAGAAAAAGTAAAACTATCACTGTTTGCAGATGACATGATACTATACATAGAGAATCCTAAAGATGCCACCAGAAAACTACTAGAGCCAATCAATGAATTTGGTAAAGTTGCAGGATACAAAATTAATGCACAGAAATCTCTTGCATTCCTATACATTAAAAACAAAAGATCAGAAAGAGAAATTAAGGAAACGATCCCATTCACCATTGCAACAAAAAGAATAAAATAACTAGGAGTAAACCTACCCAACAAGGTAAAAGACCTTTACTCCAAAAACTGTAAGACACTGATGAAAGAAATCAAAGATGACACAAACAGATGGAGAGATATACCATGTTCTTGGATTAGGACAATCAATATTGTGAAAATGACCATACTACCCAAAGCAATCTACAGATTCAATGCAATCCCTATCAAACTATCAATGGCATTTTTCACGGAACTAGAACAAAAAATTGCACAATTTGTATGGAAACACAAAAGACCCCGAATAGCCAAAGCAATCTTGAGAAAGAAAAACGGAGCTGGAGGAATCAGGCGCCCGGACTTCACACTATGCTACAGTAATCAAGACAGTATGGTACTGGCACAAAAACAGAAATATGGATCAATGGAACAGGATAGAAAACCCAGAGAAAAACCCACGCACCTATGGTCAACTAATCTATGACAAAGGAGGCAAGGATATACAGTGCAGAAAGACAGTCTCTTCAATAAGTGGTGCTGGGAAAACTAGACAGCTACATGTAAAAGAATGAAATTAGAACACTCCCTAACACCATACACAAAAAAAACCTCCAAATGGATTAAAGACCTAAATGTAAGACTGGACATTATAAAACACTTAGAGGAAAACATGGGAAGAACACTTTTTGACATAAATCACAGCAAGATCTTTTATGACCCACCTTCTAGAGTCATGGAAATAAAATAAAAACAAACTCATGTGACCTAATAAAACTTAAAAGCTTTTGCACAGCAAAGGAAACTATGAACAAGATGAAAAGACAACCCTCAGAATGGGAGAAAATATTTGCAAATGAATCAACGGACAAAGGATTCATTTCCAAAATATATAAACAGCTCATGCAGCTCAATATTAAAAGAACAAACAACCCAGTTGAAAAATGGGCAGAAGACCTAAATAGACATTTCTCCAAAGAAGACATACAATGGCCAAGAGGCACATGAAAAGCTGCTCAGCATCACTAATTATTAGAGAAATGCAAATCAAAACTACAGTGAGGTATCACCTCACCCCAGTTAGAGTGGGCATCATAAGAAAATCTACAAACAACAAATGCTGGAGAGGGTGTGGAGAAAAGAGAACCCTCTTGCACTTTTGGTGGGAATGTAAATTGATACAGCCACTATGGAGAACAGTATGGAGGTTCCTTAAAAAACTAAAAATAGAACTACCATACAACCCAGCAATCCCATCCCAATCTCAGGGCATATACCCTGAGAAAACCATAATTCAAAATGGCACCTGCACCCCAATGTTCATTGCAGCACTATTTACAATAGCCAGGTCATGGAAGGAACCTAACTGCCCATCAACAGATGAATTGATAAAGAAGATGTGGTACATATATACAATGGAATATTACTCAGCCAAAAAAAGGAATGAAATTGGGTAATTTATGTTGTTGTTGTTGTTGTTTGGGTTTTTATTGTTTTTTGGTACACGGGCCTCTGACTCTTGTGGCCTCTCCTGTTGCACAGCACAGGCTCCAGACACGCAGGCTCAGCAGCCATGGCTCACGGGCCCAGCCGCTCCATGGCATGTGGGATCCTCCCAGACCGGGGCACAAACCCGTGTCCCCTGCATCGGCAGGCAGACTCTCAACCACTGTGCCACCAGGGAAGCCCCCTGAAATTGGGTAATTTGCAGAGACATGGATGGACCTAGAGACTGTCATACTGAGTGAAGTAAGTCAGAAAGAAAAACAAATATCGTATATTAATGCATATATGTGGAATCTAGAAAAATGGCACAGATGAACCAGTTTGCAAGGCAGAAATAGAGACACAGATGTAGAGAACAAATGTATGGATACCGAGGGGGGAAAAGCAGGGTGGTAGGGTGGTGGTGGGATGAATTGGGAGATTGGGATTGACATATATACACTAATATGTATAAAATAAGATAACTAATAAGAACCTGCTATATAAAAAACAAATAAATTTAATTAAAAAAAAGAAAGCAGATCAGTAGTTCCTTGGGGCTGGAGGTTAGAATGGGATTGACTGAAAAGCAGCTGCAGAGAAATTTGTGAAGTGATGGAGATGTTCTAAAACTGGATTGTAGGGAAGCTTGCGAAACTGTAAATTTGCTAAAAATCATCAAATGATTATAAATGGATGAATTTTATAGTATATAAAGTTTACATTAATGAAACTGTAAAAAGAAGTAGATTGCTGTAATACACCAAAAACATGATTAAATCTTGTGAGATATGTAACCATCAGGGATAGCGTTTGAAATATCATTCCATGTTATCAGTGTTCAGTTAAAATTACTGTGAAGATTGTTTTATTTTTACTGCAAGTGTGGAAAATGGGATGATGGGTGTTTTTCAAAATTGTCTTTGGTGCTACCTTCCTGTACTGCAATAGTGTACAGTTTATCATCAGATTCTATAGAAATGACCGAAGTGTTTATCACTGTGGCATCCCCTCATTTTGAACAAACTGTCATTGGGCAACGATCTTCTCAGGGGATGGGTACCTAATCCATACTATTTTCTGTTTGTTGATTTCAATCCTTTCTTCACATGCCAACAGATCAGTGGATTAATTTGAAAGAGTGGATACTCAGGTTTTTCCACACTAGAGCATAGGAAAATCTATATTAAAAAATATGCAAACAGAGTGTGATGAGGATTCAAAGACACAGTAACTTTTAAAATTTTAATGGAATAGGCATATATAAAATGTTATTAGTCTGAAATTTTCATTTACTATTGATTTTCCAAGAAAATAAAATATAACGAAAAATACATAATCACATATATGTTTGTATATATACACCCACACATATATATACAATTTGTATACACGCACATGCATGTGCCCACACCCACATGCCTATAACTATATATACACCTACATAGATTTGTTTTATTTTCAAGTCTCTGGCTGTTACAGGTTGAATTGTGCTCCCTAAAAGTCTTATGTTGACATCTTAGGCACCAGTACCTCAAAATTGTGACGGTATTTGGAGACAGGTTCTTTACAGGGATAATGAAGTTAAAATGAAGTCATTAGATGGGCACTAATCCAAAATGACTGCTGTTCTTATAAAAAGGGGAAATTTGGCCCACAGAGAGAGAAGATGATGTGAAGAAACACAGAGAGAAAAATGCCACCTATGAGCCAAAGAGAGAAGCCTGCAACTGAGTCTTCCCTCATAGCTCTAAGAAGGAACCAGCCGTGCTCATACCTTCGTCTGGGACTTCTAGCCTCCAGAGCTATGAGACGGTAAATTTCTGCCGTTTAAACCACTCAGTCTGTGCTATTTGTTAAGGCAGCTTTAGCAAACAAATGCACTGGCCTAGGTAGGGCTCTGTGGAATTTAAACTGAAATGTTTTATGTGCAAATAATCTAGAATTCACTTGTTAAATTCAAATTGATTTGCTACTGAAATGCAAAATAGAGTTGGAAATATATTGCAAGAATTGCAATATATTGTAAATAAAAGAGGAGAAAGAAAGATATATTCAATGTGTAACACAAAGTATGACAAGTTTTAAGCTTGTCATCCTATATTAAAATTCTATCTGGCTTTGTAGATCCTATTGGCACAGGAAGCGTTTAAGAGGGGGATTTGGGTGAAAATAAACAAGTCATTCATGTGAATCTACAATAGTTTGAATTCACAATAGAAAGACATTGTCTCTAATTCTGACATTATTGTTTTCCCATGATATATCTCTGCAAATTCCTGTAAAGCTCTGCAGTACAGTACATAGCATTCACCTGGGCAATTGCTTATCTTAGCAGGCATTAAATGTAATATAACGACAAGGGTGGAGACATTACTTGGAAACATTTTAAAGTGTCCCCCTTGTTAGAAAGCTTTTTGTTGTTTGTTAATGCTTAGAAGGGAAGCAAAGGATGCCTTCATGTGTGTACGTGTGTGTGTGTGTGTGTGTATATATATACATATGTATACACATATATATATGTATATATATACACACACATACATATATGTGTATGTACATACATACACATAGACATATTTTTGGGTAAATATTTTATCTGACCACTAAGAAAGAGTAAAAAGTACTCAGAAATCTATTTTAGCTATCTCTTCTTCAGATCATTTGTGTTATTCCAGAGTGGCAAAAGAGGAAGTATTCAATTATTGAACTGAAAACTTCCCGCTCCAAAATCCATTCAATTTCATCCTGTAATAGAGAAGGAAGGAAAAGATAAATTTTAAAGACATTGGATCTTAAGCTCCTAACTAAAATGTAAGATTCTGATATTTAAATTACTTTGGACAGGGACTATAAATGGCCTAAGTGTACAGCAGGCCCTCTGTTATCTGCGGGCTCCAAATCCATGAATTCAACCGACTGCAGATAGAAAATCTATTGGTTGAATTCCGGGGTATGGAATCCAAAGACAGAGGGTCTGAGTGTACTAGCCATTTTTTGTAAGGGACTTAAGCACCTTTGGATTTTGGTATCATGGGGGTCCTGGAACCACTCCCCCAAGGATAATGAGGGATGACCATATTAGGATGGCTGGCCTTACACTCGACTCCAAATCTATAGATTTATCTGTGCATCTCTCTCTCTTCATCTATCTTTGATCGTATTCTCTATGTAACCTAAATGAGTGTCATGATATTTGATTTCTCTACTACTCAGACTCACTGTCTTCCTCTCTCATTTCAGAATAGGAATGTTTTATAGACACTATTGAATTGTTGTTCCATTTTTACTTTGTGAAAATCTCTTGCTCAATGCTCTCCTATCACAGAGCCTCTTATCATATCATTGCCTCCTTGATAGCTCTTGGTGCCTGTCACATAGAGACTTTAAACAAAACGTATACAAAAGCGAGCTTACAGACACCTCCATAGGCCCCCATTCTATCACCATCCTTTCAGCTACATATGTACAATAGAATATTACTCAGCCTTAAAAAATAAGGAAATTCTGCCACTGTGACACATGCATGAATATAGAGGACATTATGCTAAGTGAAATAGGCCAGTCACAGTTAAGATGAATACTGTATGATTCTGCTTATATGAGGAATCTAAAGTAATCAGATTCATAGAAACAGAGCAGAATGGTGTTTTCCAGGGGCTGGGAGAGGGGAGGTGGGGAAGTTCTAACCAAGGGGTATAAAGTTTCAGTTATGCAAGATGAATAAGTTCTGGAGATCTGCTGTACAACATTGTACCTGTAGTTAACAGTATTGTATTGTACACCTAAAAATCTCATGAGAGTAGATCCAATGTTAAATGTTTTTATCACAACAAAAACAAAAAAGAAAAAGAAGTCAAAACTTGCATCTTCTATTTAACTGCAAGATATCGATTGGACACACTGTATGGTGGATTCCATGAAATAGGTTCTCACACAGTAATGACTAGAGGCATTAATTAGACAAATTAATTTTGATTTGATCCGTTCTCAACTTGCAGCACGCTCATTTTAGACATTACTCATTAATCCAAGTATTATTGGGTTAAAAGTACCATATCTAATGGGTCAGATCAAGTTTGGTTTTCATCAGGCATAGTGTTTGATACTTTGCCATCACCAAGAGAAACAGAAAAAGGATTTTAAAAGGGTGCATTATCATTGGAAAAATATACAGTTCCACCACTATAGCCCTAAGAGAAGTATTTCAAAGTCAACACAAAAAATTTGTATAACATTGAACTGGAGCTAGGGCATTTTGAACTCAAAGTAAACTGAAATTCCTTACCTCACGAATAAGCTAGTAGTCCCAAACTCATAACATCAAATAATTTTTCAAATGAGAAATAACAGTGAATATTCATTTGAAAATAAAGACAGAATTTAAGCAGGTAGGATTTAATTAACCAAACTGGAATGTAGCCAGACCTCTTCAGCTAACATCTCTGCTCATTAATAGATAACATTATTCCTGCCCTGCTAAACCCAATGTCAGGAACAGAAAACATCCTTGCTTCCTTTCTTCATTGGTAAATATCCAAAATTAAATACGATATTAAAATGCACACATTTCAAATAAAAAATGTGTTTCTCTGTAAAAGAGGTATAGCCACTTTTCCACTATTAAACTGTTTACATGGGAAGAATTCATATTATCAGCAATAATATCCCCATACTTTAAAATATGAAGTCAAGTAATTTGTTGGTTACTGCGTACTCCGGTGTACTTGTCATGTTTTGTCTAAACAGTTCCTATTCCTTTCTCTGCTTCTCCAACTATCACCCCATTTAAAAAAAAAAAAAAACAACTGCTTCTCCCCCGGGCTTTGAAATGATGTGGTTATAATGGGAGCTGCATCCTTGCCCACAGTGATAATCCAGCAATGCATGCACAATCCAAGCTAGGTTATTTCCCAAGATATTTCAAACTGCATCTAGGAGAAGAGCAGCCTTTCTCGCTGAAAGGGAATTTGGGACGCCGTGTTCCCCATGGAGCTGGTGTGTATTCCAGCCTCATAGGAAGTTGTCCTGAAAGGATAAAGCAGATGCAGAAAATCAGCTGAAGAAATAGCTGGAGAGACAGTCAGAATGGTATGTGAAGATGCGATTCTAGTTCTAAAGTCTCCGGAGCTGCCTTTATTTTCATCTTCCCAGATCTTGGTGCTTTAGCTATTCCTAGAATAAAATTCTGCTAACTGCTCCCAGTAGCTACAAAAAAAAAAAAAGAAAAAAAGTTGCCGTTTAAACTCATTTGATGTTGTCAATTGCATAAAAAAATTGTTTCATCCACAAAGGACATAGGAGCTATATGAATAGGTGACAGTAAGTTCATTCCTATTTTTCAACATAAATGACATGCTGCTTAAGCGTGGAGGTCATGCAGTCACTGAGCTACAGGGTTGCATGGAAAACCACGTAATACACAACAAATCCAACTCAAGTTTACTTCACAGAAATGTGGCCCCACCTAGCCCCATTTGAGCTAACACCAAAAGTCATCCAAAAGAATGCAAATATAATGTCTTTATGCAACAGTTTTCCTAAGTTAAGCAAATCAGACTAAGAATTTTCATAAATTCTTGCAATTTTTCCATGTCCTTGCATGTATGAAGGCGACCTTATCTTAACACATTTCAGTGAAAATGTTTATTGGATGACCCTAAAAGTCTTCAAAAACAATCTAGCATTTTCAAATAGAGTAACATCTTGGGAATTATCAAATACTCATGGATTACCTATGAGTAGATTCAGTGTGGGTTCACCACACAAAACTATTTAAAGAAGGTTAGGGAGATAATCACTAATATGACAAAAATCTAATTTGGTTGCAGACAGGCATTAGTCACTTATTCAATAAATACTTATTCCACATCTATTTGCCGGACACTTTTAGAGGCAGTGAAGTTATAGCAGTGAATAAAGTTCTGCCCTTGGGATATTGATATTCCAGAGTGCTATCCAATAGAAATACGAGAGCCACAAATGCAAGCCACGTATATAATTTTTTTCTAGAAAGAACACTTTAAAAAGCTAAAATAAATTTTAATAAAATATTGCACGTTACACAGTATATTTAAAATATTATCATTTCAACATGTAAACAAAGTTTTTAAATATTAGTGAGATATTTTACATTTTTTTCATTAAGAATTTAAAATTCATTGCGCATTTTATTCTTATAGCACCCTCAATTGGGACTAGCCATATTTCAAATGCCCAGTAGCCACAGATGGCCGGTGGCTACCACATGGGGCAGACAATGAGAGCTAATGCCCTCTTGAAGGTCAGACACAACAACCCTGGGAGGTGTATTACTCTGACTATTGCTATTTTATCAATAAGGTAACTGAGCAAAGGGAATTGAACTTGTCTAAGGTCACACAGCATCTAAGTGTTCCAATGATCTACTGCTATACAACAGATTACCCTAAAACTTGGTTGCTTAAAACAATAATTATTATTATTTCATGCTGTTTTGTGGGCTGACGTGTCTCAGCTGAGAGGTTCTTGACTGTCTGTAGAGGTTGCAGTTGGGCTTGGAGTCATCTGAAGGCCCGACTGGGATGGACAAAGATACTGGCTACTTTGCTCACATCTCTGGTGCCTCAGTGGGGAGGCTAAAGCAGCTGAGACCTTGTAAGGTTTATTTCTCTCACTCTATGTGGCTTCCTGTTTGGCTGGTTTGGACTTCCACATAGCATTGAAGTCTCAGGGTGAATGTGCTAGAGAGTGTCCCCAGAGAAAACATCCCAAGAATTCCAGGTTGAAGCTGCAAGACTTCTTATGATCTGGCCCTGAAAGTCACTTCTGTTGCCTTTTGTTGTTTGAAATATGAGTCACAGGGTCAGCCCAGATTCAGGACGGAGGGGTCTAATGAGGGCTTTCACACTGGGAAGTACGTTTCATTGAGAATCTGTCTCTGGAGATTAGTTTCCACAGTAAGTAAAGGAGTAAGAATTTAAACAGTTAGCTAGGCATCAGAAATAGTATTTTTCATAATGACAGTATATCACCTTTCATTTCAATATCTTACGTATCTTTGCATTCCTCAGTACCTAGTACTGTGTCTGGAACATAACATGGGCTCAGTGGAAATTAAATAAGTAGATGTTAGTTTATACATTCTGTTTATGTTTGTCTGTAGCATATGGGACCTTCATTGTGAGATCAATGTAACAACAAGAATTCCTAAGTCATCAAGGCATTCAAATCACCATATTCTGTGCTATAGGCAATATGATAAAATTTTATACCCCTAGAAATCAGTAGACGGGTCTTAATCTTCTTGGATTTCTCCTTACTGAATAGTGGTGTGGTATTTATTTAGTATGCACTTGATAAATATATAGGATTTTAGAAGGTACAAAAGGAAGTCTAAACAAAGATCCCATAGGCAAGACATATTGAGATACAGGCTGGGAAATATTGATTCAGACTTCCAGGCCATTGTATAGGGAGACCTTAGATCGGCAGGAATGGTGTATATAGCAACAGATAGCAGCATATTATATCACCTTTCCTACTCTGCATGTGTTTGAAATATCTACCTATCCAGCAGGCATCTGGAGAGATGCTATGATTCATACAGCATATATAGTATATCATGTGTGATATGGCCCCCAAATTCTAGACACCCATATGGTTTGTGTTGCCAGAGGTGCCTCAACTTTCTATTCATCTTATAGTAAATGAAAGGGAATTGTGGCTATGTTATTTTCTTCCAAATATTAACTAAAAAGACTACCACTCATCTTAAATAATTATCACTCTAAAATACATATAGGCATAAGACATGTAGATATGCCTTGAGGGCTTTCTTATACGGAAAACATAATAGCATTTCATAGAGACAAATGGCAACGTTATTTTGACTGCCTATAGCAATAAGGAAAAACTTTACTGAAAAATTCCCAGTTTCCTAATTATCACTATATACAGACAGGAGCTTCTCCTGGATGGTTCCCACTGGGGTTTCATGCTAGAGCAATACATGAAATCTTGATTTGTACCCTCTTTCTTTTTAATATCCGAATTTTTCCTAATGGTTTTCAGAGAAACACTAGCTAACAGACAAATATAAATTTTCATACAGGACCTGTATAAGCCTAGCATAGCAGAAAGCTGTTACCCATCTTCTGATTTCACAGACAGCTAATTAGTAGCACATGAAAGTACGGAATCTCTTCACTCAGGTAAATTCAAGTAATTTAAAACAATCACCACATCTATGAATATTAGAATCTTCCTCATGGTGTCACTGAGAAACACTGAGTTTATACTTTTAAACCACTAGGAACAGTGCTTGGCCCATAACCATTAATAAATATTGAAAGTTATTATTATCATCTACATCTTTAAAATCATGTCTTCTTTAACAAGGTTTAGATTTTTCAGTACAACTGATTTTTTTTTAATACAGGCATATTAGTATTATTCGCTATAATTTTCTTCTTAAAGCACTGTCTTTAAGTCAGCATTGCTGAATTGGGTTTTAATTAAATACCCAAAGATGATATCCCATAATCTTCCATTTTCCAAAATGTAAAAAAAGTATGGTTTCAATCACAGTCATTGTCAGTCTGCACTATTGTCTGGAAATAAGCTTTCTGTCTAAAGCACACTGGCCTGACGTATGAAAAAAATAATCATAAGTAGTTTTTCACGGGTCTCCGCAAAATATAACCAATTATTGATTTGAAATCCTGCTTAGCTACAACAGAATACTCTGTAATCAATTACATTTGGGGGTTTAATCTGTAGATAGAAGACATGAAAAAGCTGAGTTAATGACTTTTTCAACTGGCCAATTGATATCCCTGGCAGGTAAAATGTCATCCTCAGACTGTCAGTAAGGTCCAGTTGTCGCTGCCACACTTGCTACTGGGAGAGCGGATCTTCCTATTACTGAGCCAACAAGCTACTCTAGACCATCACTTATGTTTCCAAAATAAAAGACCAATGCAAGCCATCTTTTTGTCTCTTCCAAATACAGCTGATCTTCATATTTCCATGGTAACCAACTCCTGCTGGCATGATCAAGAAAAAACTGATTTGGGATTTTAATTAATTGCTTAGAAATGGAAATGTAACAGGGACTGGCAGTTCAACTAAGCACATTTTGCAAAGTGAATAAAAATAGAGTTTCTGAAATACTTGAAATTGTTTCAGTGGCTGTAGCACATCTTTTGCTAGACACCTTAATTTATTCCATCCTCCAAAATAAATCTGCCAAATGTACTAAGCCATTTTGTCAACACAAATCATTTTGGCAAATACTTTAATCCCTCTTCAAAACAAAATGCTTTGTAATTTTAAAAATCTAAGCCATCGGTGTGAACCCACTGGGTCCCATCTGAGCTATTAGTAGATCATGTTTAAAGGAGCTGTCATCTCCTATATGCAAAGAAGAGCCCCTATTCTTGCTGCCTGCTAAGGAGTAAATTCCTTGAACTTCACCCAGTATTGCAGTGGCTCCTACCACTAAGGGTAGCCTTAAAGACACTTTTTGCACAGAAGTTAAGAGCATGGGCTCTGGAGCCAGACTGTATACAGGTGAAAATCTTAGCTTCTCAACTTACTAGCTTTATTACCTAGAATAAGTCTTTTAACCAGAGCCTCAGGCTTCTCATCTGTAAAATGGGTAAACTTCTAAAAGATTGCTGCAAGGATTACATACATTAATAAATGGAAAATCCTAAAATGAAGTCTGCAAGATAGTAAAGAATTAATAAATGTAAGTTATTATTATTTGTATCTTTTAGTCCATATGTAAACTCTGTTTTGTATTTCTTATAATACTTGGTTTTAAATGTTTCCTTTAGAACTATAACATACCAAGAACTGGTCAAAAATCATTTCTCATTGCAAGGTATAAACCGTCTTTTCTTTAGAGAAATATTAATTCGTGCTATAAGATATATAAAACAGTGTCATCTAGGGCCAAGTAAATAATTATTACAGATTTCAGTGTAAAAATTTCTCCCATGAAAAGAAGAGAAATGATGCAATTACAAGGTATTTCTGGAATAAACCTCACTCTTGCTTGATTTTAAAGTGTTTTAATTGTGCAAAGACACTAAATTGTCATAAGCACAAAGAAAACAATAGTCATTAAACAAATATTATTATTTAACACTGTCAGTTGATGGAATAATCTGACCAAATGCTCTTGCGAATGGAGAATTTCCATAGCTCATACATATATTAACATGTGCTTGAAAATGTATGCAATAAGCTCTATATCAAAGATAATTTAATATGTTCATAACTACTTGGAAGGACAGTTCCAATTAAATACAGCCCTCCTCACTTGTTAGCTGAGAACCTTGACCAAGACTTCTGAGTATCAGTTATTCCATCTATTATTATTATCATCATCATGAAACAAAAATAGGAACAAACCTATGGATCTAGGCACTGTAAGGAAAAACATACGAGGGTGAGTAATACGTGCTCACCATTAAAAGAATCCCCTGGCTTTAGAAGAAATGTGCACAAACATTGTAGACAAGTGAACCAATGAGAACAAAATTGGTAGGTGTTGAATATGGGTTAGTTATAGAACTAACCATCACTCAAGTATTGGCTTCATCCTTCAAGTCATCTCTCAGAGTAGATTTTATTTATTAGCCAGTATTTCCTTTACCTCAAAAATCAGAGAAATTCCCTTGCTGTGTGTTTTCACAGAAATCTTATACTTGTAACTCTGTAACATTTGTCACGCTTGTAATTGCTTATCTAATGTGGATCTTTGTTGTTGAATTATCTCCATGAAGCTAGATAAAATCTAGTTCATTTTTGCATCCTGTCTATAGTGCCTGGAAGAGAGTAGGGTTGGAATAATTTTTATGTGAAATGGAAATTGAATGATTAACCAGTCTCCAAAATCTGTCTTAATAGGCATCGCTATTAGTTATGCAGTATCTTACTAGAAGATGAGCTCCATGTATCCCAACTTCTAGAATAGGGCCTGGTGCAAAATAGGCACTTCGGATACTTATTGAATATATGAATAAATGAATGAGCATGAGACATATGAAAACACTGTCAGTATTAGAAGATGAAATCCCAAGCCATGAGGTAAGAGGTAACTTAGATTCATTGTAACTTAGATAAAAGGTAAATTTCTTCTTTTCCTCCATGCTATCAATACTGCAATTTGTTCCTTTTATTTATAAATACGTAGGTTAAGGACATATTCTAGTGTATTCTTGGTAGCCTGGAAATCGAATTGCTCTTATGAATGTGCCCTAAGTAATACCTCTTTCCACATGTAGGATAACGATATGGTCAAGCAATTATATTATTGACTTGTGCAGCTATGTTTGCCTCCCACCATGTGATGGAGGGAGAGGCAAGAACGGGAAATCTCCAGGTAATTTTGGCATTTGAGAAAGGCATAAAACTCTCCCAGGTCATAGCAATGATGAGCCTTCTAAACTCAGTTTCTTAAAGCCTTACTTATTGATAAAAGGATATATGTGGTTACATATCCTCCTTTCTGTTTACCGTCTCTAAAAAGTTTTATTGAAGTGTAATTGACATACAATAAGTTGCCCATGTTTAAAGCATACAATTTGATGTCCTGACATATGTATGCATCCATGAAATTACCATCAAAATCAAGCTAGTGAGTATCACCCCAAAAATTTCCTCATCCCCCTTTGTAATCTCTCCTTCTACTCTCACCCCTTCATCCCCAGGCAACCACTGGTGTGCTCTCTGTCATTGTAGATTAGTTTGCATTTTCTTTCACGCAGTATAATTATTTTGAGATTCTTCCATGTTGTTTTATGTATCAATAGTTCATTCCTTTTTATTGCTAAGTAGCTTTTGACTATATAGCTATACCACAGTTTTCTGACACATTCACTTGTTGATGAACATTTGAGTTGTTTCCAGTTTGAGCTACTACAAACAAAGCTGCTATGAATATTTCTGTACACCTCTTTGTTTGGACTTATGTTTTTATTTCTTTTGGGTAAATAGCTAGGACTGAAATGACTGGGTTATATCATAAGTCTATGTTTATATTTTATAAGAAACTGCTAAACAGTTTTCCAAGGTAGTTGTACCATTTTTTAGATACTACTGTATTCTTTCAGAAGCACCTGAAAATAAAAGTGTTTTCAAATTATAAAGCTAAAATAAAAATTTTTAATCTTTACATTTAAAATTGCATAATACCTTACTTTAAAAAGTGTTTTTCCAAGGTTTACCGTTCAGCTTCTAACATTACTTAGTCTGTCAGGCACCAAAGAGGATAAAAATGCTTTCCAATTAACCATATAATAAGTTGTTTTTTTTAATTCCCAAACAAAAATTATATGGAGCACTTGCAAATGATTGAGGAATGAGTCTTTTAACTCTTCGAATTGTCCCATCAGCATAATTATCCACTCCACTCTGCATGCTCAGACACCCTACAATATTAAATTTAAAAATTTAATATTTTTTGGCAAGCACTCTGTGACTAAATTTTGGCAGCAAAGAGACACAGCAGATAAGAATATGATTATTTACTTTGGTAAATTAACAATACATGAAGATTATCAGATGAATCTAACTGCAGTACATTGAGGTAAACTGAGTAAGAGTTTTAAAGAACCAAAGTTATTGGCTATAGTTAATGCCTTGTAATCTAGATGTTTCACCTCTATGGTCAGGAGGTAGAGAACACAGCACAGGAAGAATTTCCAAGCAAACCCCTAAAACACCCTGTGATAATAGATGTAGGTGATAATAGGTCTACTGAAATTCGGAAAGACTCGAATCAGATCCCATCACAGCCCCAACCTCTAGTCAATTGATAGAAAATATAAGATGAAGAAACTCCAAGGTGAATTGGGATATAACACTGTGGAGATGAGTCACCTAACTTGCAAAGCAGGCTCGTCGACTAGGCAAGAGTCCAGTTCAAGTCATTCATCTTCTTTTTTTTCTTGTTTTTATGGAGTCACTGCTAGAAAGTGAGCAATGATAATAACTAATGTCAAAAGATGTTGCATCTTGAAAGCAAGGAAGCTACACTTCAGAAAATGATTATTGGCAAAGTGAGGAAAACTTCCAGAAGTTACACCAAATTTTTGTATGTGTTTCTACTCCCTGTGAAAGACACTTAAGAGAGAGCAAAACAAAATGAAATAGAGGGTTTGACTCTTGAAGTGAAAGAAGACAGTTCTTGGAAAGAACAAGCAAATTCCCAGCAACACCACTGTGTGGACCACTGTTTAATAAGAAACAACGGGACCCTGTTGACTAGAGACAGGAGGTGTAGACTCTGCTCACGCTGTGCTCTGTGTTATGCCCCTTGGCAAGAACTAATGCATATAACAACACTACTGGATGATGCAATGGAACAGGAAACTAATGGGGGAAAATAGACAAGGTGAATGAAACTGTTCCACATCTAAAATATTCTGGAAGGTAACATCAGTAGGGTCCATATTTTAATAGTACTCATTTTTATATTTTCAATGTGTTACGGTTAATAAACCAGTTTTTAAACAAACCCAGAACTTTAAAAAGAAAATATCATACATGCTTTTAATTAAAATGCTTATGAAATAAAACCTTTGAATAAAAACATCAAAAGTTGATAAATGGCAAATATTAAAGATATAGGAACTAATCAATAAACATATGGCTGCAAAAAGCAAAAAGAATGATTATCCAGAAATGACAACAAAAGTCTTGAAGACATGGGGCTTCCCTGGTGGTGCAGTGGTTGAGAGTCCGCCTGCCGATGCAGGGGACACGGGTTCGTGCCCCGGTCCGGGAAGATCCCACATGCCGCGGAGCGGCTGGGCCCGTGAGCCACGGCCGCTGAGCCTGCGCGTCCGGAGCCTGTGCCCCGCAACGGGAAAGGCCACAACAGTGAGAGGCCCACGTACAGCAAAAAAAAAAGTCTTGAAGACATAAAACTATTTTTTAACATACAATCTTTGTTAAGAACTATATATGTAATAGCTCCCATAGGATTAAATACATATAAATATATATAATAGTATGTTTCTCTGTGTGTATATATGTATATATCCATCCATACTATACCTGTGTAATTCCAGCCTAGGTCTTAACACACTGTTTTGTCTAATCCATGATGAGCAGGTAGATAACATTACAATCATAAGAATTAATGATGTGTTTTTATTCTATACTTAACTTCCCCTTATAGCCTGACATAACTTTTGGTTTCACTCCTATCTTTGACCTGGTAAACCTTTGGATTTCTTCTTTTCTTTTTTTTTTTTTTTTTTTTTTTTTGGGGTACGTGGGCCTCTCACTGTTGTGGCCTTTCCCGTTGCGGGGCACAGGCTCCGGACGCGCAGGCTCAGCGGCCACGGGGTTTTTTTTTTTTTTTTTTTTTTTTTTTTTTTTTTTTTTTTGGCGGTATGCGGGCCTCTCCCGCTGCGGAGAGCAGGCTCCGGACACGCAGGCTCAGCGGCCACGGCTCACGGGCCCAGCCGCTCCGCGGCACGTGGGATCCTCCTGGACCGGGGCACGAACCCGCGTCCCCTGCATCGGCAGGCGGACTCCCAACCACTGCGCCACCAAGGAAGCCCAACCTTTGGATTTCTGAACTTTATTTTACCTTTTTTCGTTTGTTTTCCTAGAGGGGTTTGAACCTGCTTGCAGTCATTGTCTTTCACAGGACGTATGTGTGAGAGTGCGTGCGTGTGTGCGTGCGTGTGTGCGTGTGTGTGTGTGTGTGGAGGGGGAGGGGGAAGAGCATGGGTGTCAGAGGAGAAGAGGGAAGAGAACTACAAATTTGGGGTGCTGCTACCATGCTAGGCCCTGTGACAAACCACGCATCTTTACTCAAGTATCCACCTATCAAATTCTACTTAAAATACTTAAAAACACAGAAGTTTTCTCTTTCTAGCATCATCATTTGACCTGAACTCTGTTTTGCCTGGTACAATAGAATGAGCTTACATGTAGCTTTTAAATTTTGGGCATTCATTAACATATTCTTCCTAAAAATCACACTTCTTAACCAAAAAGAGCCTGTTTGGAATTAAGAAATTTTCTTTGCTGTGATTTTTCTTTTGTTTATTCCATTTTTCCCCTGAAAGTACATTTTGAGAGTCAAAAGGAGGGAGTGTTCATTTTGGATGACTTTTACTGTAAGAGGAGGCTGCCTAGTTCAAAATAAGTTAGGGAGTAAGGGTGGTATGTGCTATGGGTTTCTCAGACCTCTGTTTGCATTCCTTGTTCCATCTCATCTCTTTCTTCTCTTTGCCTTGATTCACCGTAAAACAAACACTTGATAAAGGTGAGGTCAGTGAAGGTGGCTGCTTTGTGGACTATGTCAGGAGAAATCTCCAGTTTCCATTCCAGAGCATTCCTAGAGCTCTTGGTATTCTCGTGTAGTATAACTTTCCAACTTACGCGTAAGTATCTATTATGCGGTGGATTACTGACTCTACAATTTAGCATTAATTTTAAAATGGAATACCCTGTGACATTGCTTTCAACAGTCTGTATTATCCGACATTATCTTTTAGTCTTCAAGTTTAAAAAAAATAATAAGAACTTGGCTCTACCTAGAGTTAATAACTAAAAATTCAATATACTCCTACAGGATATAAATGTATGAGTCTCCCTGAGAAAGATGAAACTAATTTAAGAACTTTCCACATATTGAGAACAGTTCACAGAAATTTACCAGCTGCTTCTTTATGTAAGATAGGATCTCCTGGTTCAGTGTATGTGCTGAATGCCAATTAAAACATTCCCTACCTTGAGGGCATTAATATGGAGCAAAAGAGGATGACTGATGGGAAGGTCAAAATAAACTTAGCAAAAGAAAAGTAGTGTCTGATAAAGAATAACCTGCATTATATTCTACAGCAACCCACCAACTTCCTGAAAACTATTGTATAAAAATATGGATGATGATAGTTGAGCTCTTTTCCAACCCTCAAGTTTCTGCGACAGTCAACTCCTGAACATAAGCAAAGCTTCTTGGGAAACAAACTACACCCGCAATTCCTACTGGGACAATATAACCAGGTGTCTTGGTTCCAGAAGGAAATAAGACTCAGAGCTTATTGAATTGACAAAAGTTGAGAAGTGAAGAGTAGGAGTTCATCATATTCTAGTTGAGAATTTTCAGTAGCCACAGAATGTATTGGCATTCTTAAATTAAATGTGTCTGCATTTAGTCTTTCCTGAAATAATTACAAATTTATATGATCCATGATAGTTATACTTATTCTTTTTATGAAGTCCTCCACATCAGCACATTAACTTTGGAAAATAACTGCATATACTTAAGCAATCAGGTCTTTGGTAATACAGCTGAAAACAGTGGGTGGGCCTTTTTTTTTTTTCCAGGTGAGAAAAAAACAGGCTGAGAAGTGAACACCTCAGATTGTTTCTGTTTGTTTGAGGCTCTTATCCTCAGGGCTGCGTTCTCTTGGCTGGGTGTACCTGTTGATCACACTGCTTAACAGTAATTATTCCAGACAGCTTTTTGGCTCATAGAGTTGTTTCATAGGCTTCATAAATCATAC
Organism: Lipotes vexillifer; assembly: GCF_000442215.2. NCBI lineage: Eukaryota > Metazoa > Chordata > Mammalia > Artiodactyla > Lipotidae > Lipotes > Lipotes vexillifer. The sequence continues at coordinate 3,151,406 of NW_006792683.1, forward strand.
AGATTATTACCCAACAGAAAACTATAATTACCCACAAACCCTGACATGCCAAAATGTGTATTAATTAGATAAGGTAATAAATACTTTACTGCACATAGCTGTAATTATTACCTCAAAAGTGACATATATACATATACCATCTTGATATTCTGAAGGAAATGATTCAATATGATGCGCAGTTCATAAAGAATTGTTATCTAATTTGATTAATTAGTTAATGCTTTTGCAAGGTGTTTCAAATACAAGAAATGAAGTAGAATTGTTAAGTTTCAAACTTAATATTATTATCAAATGAGATCTAAACTATAATTTGCAGAGGAATTTCCTATGGGGATAATTTATAAAAGTTTATGTTTCTTAGTTCTAAATTTGGGTGTGTGTAGGAAGTCTTAAGAATGACAGCTACATCTAAAATTTTGCTCATTCCATTTCTATAATAGTATAAAATGATTTATTCACTATTAAAATGAGAAAAACTTTCTGATAGAAACAAGCGTAATATTTCAAAGCATATACTTTTTATGCACCAATCTAGCCTGAAATTTCAATGTAGAAAGAAATTCCAGAGTAGATTTGAAAGAACACACTTGATTAAGGAACATTCATATAAATACGCAGTTCCTATCATATTGTTCTTACATATTTTAATGATGTGTAAGTTCAGACCTATAGGATAAATGAGGTAGAGGAGTGCTATTATATTCAAGCCTCTACTATATCCTAGTTTATTCAACACAATCTGTTGTTTTTCAACTCAGTCTTTTCAATATATGCAGACAAAACTGGATCTTATTCTTAATGTTCTAAGTACTGTGTACTGTATAGTAATCTATTTATAGCTCAACTGATACATGTGACACATTACATTGAAATAAACATTTTCAGCCTGAAGAGCAAAGAGGAACATTAAAGATTATGGAAGTAGGAAATAAGTCAACTCAACTGTTGTTTGATTAAATCTGCCCCCCAAAAACGTTAATACTGGCAGCTTTCATTTAAGTAGAGGTATTCTTAAGCAATCTTTAATATGTAGAAATGAAATATAATGTATCCCATATTTTCCTGTTTAGATAATTATCTCCATGAATCATTTAAAAGTGAATTCAAAGACAACTGACTCGCTTGTCCTCATTTGATTATTATTGGGAAATTATTAGGGAGCGTCATATGAAAAGGAAATCATGTTGAAGGTAACACATTAGTTATTCCACTGTACAGTTTTCTCAAAAATAATAGAAAAGAGACTCTGATGAAGACAGTTAAAGTAGTCTAGCCGTGTAACAAATTTCCTGTATCTAGCCTACTTGTCAATGTCTATCATTACACCTAACACATACTAGGCATCCAATAAATACAGGTTGAATAAACTAATGCAACTAAAGGGCCTTTATCCTGGAGGAGAGGGATTAATTGACATTGTACTTTATTTGGATAAAGGTATCATTACAACACGATGACTTTGGGAAAATGCAAATAACTCAAAGATGCTGCTAGTTCAGAATGGAAAATGGCGCTATAAAGTGTTATGGAAAGAATGAGGAAGAACCAGTTAAAGAAGATTTTGCTTTATACACTCAAAATTTAGTTGATGTTCTGGGGATAAATTTGTTCAAAGCTCTTTGCATATGACAGAGAAGACATACTATTAACGAAGGAACCAAACTTTGTCAATGTGATAGCAGAATTTTTAGCATATTCTATATATGCTGATAACTATAAATATTAGCATATTTGTTATTTATTTATTATAAATATTAACATATTAGTTATGCAAATGTAGCCTATATGCATATCTACATACTTGTAGTTTCTTATGCATTTTGTAAAAGCCCAGGATACAGAAATTTTAAGGCATGAGCCAGTTCTAGGGTAGAATTTCTCTTAGAGCATCTTGTGGTAATTATCATGCTGACTATCACAGGAAGGTGCAATCCAAAAGAACTCCATTAAGAAAAGCTATTGATGATTCCAACTTCTGTTTCTGGGATTAGGTGAGGTTAGGTTATTCATACCAATCCTTCTACTGAAAACAGAAAAGATACTGGATAAAATATATTTTTAAAAATTTTCTTTGGAAGCATTAGAAAGCTATCAGAATAGTAAGAAGTCACCAAGCCAGAATCTTAGAACAGTCAGTAACCCAGAGGGGAAAGTGGAGGACTGAGAGCATATGTTAACTCAGGAAAATTTGAACTTTAGGGTAAGAGGAATAGAAATAAATAAAATCTCTACAACCACCCAATATTCAGAGTCTAATAAAAAGCATCCATCCCTCCATTAAGTTGGGTTCTGAAAAAGCTGTAGCTTCAGAAAAAAATGTAAAGCAGAAGAAAGCCACCCTCCTCATACCTGGACAACTGCAAGTTTTCTTGAGCAGAGCAAAGCAGGAAAAGAAGGGAGGGCGGGGGAGATACATGGTATACTTATTCTAAATAAAGTAGACTCACCTCTTGGCATCACACATGCCATAAGTTATGGCATTGCAAGTCATGTCTGGAAATCTCAAAGTCGGGCTTGATGTTCACACTTTTCAGTACTCCTGTTTACTCTTTTAAGAGGCATAATTTATTCAATCAACCAACCACTTGTTCCATATATGGCCATAAAATGCCCTCTCTAAACAAAGTGCTATAGGATACAAAAAAGGTGGCAATTCCTACTATTATTCTCAAGATAATCTCTCATTTTTTAGCATCTAAGCCCAGTTGTTCAGGATATGGCAAGACTTCAAACAATTTCTAGATTGAGTAAATATAGATGTCCTTCCTGTCTTACTGAGAGACATTAAAATTTTCCTAATTTAATTGAATTCATCTTATTTAATATTAAGAATCAGCTGGATTCTTTGGTCCCAAGTTCATAGCTGTCATGGTTTCTGCACATTAATTTATACATTTATGGGGTCTGGTAGAGAATCCAGGTCTAGTCATAAAATTCAGAGAGCTCAAAGTCACCCAAGAAATGGTGAACCTCCCAAAACACATTTATTGTCTGGGAGCATTTTAGTTACTGGCCATAATTTGGCTTATAATTGAATAAAGACCTTTGTCATAAGCTTAATATAGGACTCAAGAAACTAATAGGTGGCATTTAGAAATCTAAAAAGCCAAAGATTTCATCTTAGTATCAACCGAGATGTCATCATTAAACACATATTAGTTCAGCTTCTGTGTCAGATACAACGCTCATAATTCTTACAGAAGACAAGAAAAAGTATTTTCCCAAATAGAAGCCTATTCAAAATAGGCTTACGTAATCAGTGTTTGTGTCACTCTGTTTTATAGTTAGTTAATTGTTGAAACAATATCATTTTTTAATTAAACAGTTGTTTAGTACATGCCTATTTTTTATTCATTGCTATATCCTCCACACCTACAATACTATTAAGTGCATAGAAGATACTCAATAAGTATTTGGAAAATGAGTGAGTGATTTTTAAAAAATGAATGAATAAAAGGAAAGTCTCCTTCAGACACTGGCACCTACCTATAAACCTTTAAAAACTGTAATGTTCTATCGGGAGACACATGAAAAAGAACACTGTAATTATTCAAATTCCATCTAATGATTGCTCATATTGTGGCTCTTTTTAATGATGTTAATGCTAAGTGATTATTTCATAATGTTATAACTGGCAGTTGCTGACATGATTCATGATTTCTGATTGTTTATCTAATCTTTGTTTCTTTGGGGGTCAAAGAAAAGCAACAAGAGATGAAAATAAAAAGAAGGAGACACGGGTTGTCATTCAGTTTTATGCGAACTGAAAGGTTTATAGTGAGGAACTGTTGGATGCAATTTCAGTAAGCAAGGATTTTGTGGATAGATTAGATCAGTTACAAATTGCTAAATCTGATGGCTTAGATAAAAATTTTACCAGAGGCTTTAAAAGAAGTAGAACACGTTTTGGGGAGAAGCAATTGCCTTTCTGGAGAGCGCACAGAGTATATATTTTTCAAAGCAAATGAAATGTGGGGAGATTGTGTAACTAGATCCTCAATGAGAATGAAATGATTGCATTTTCAGCTAGAACAGGTAAATCATCTTTAATGTGTAGTTAGGCTTCTTTGTTTGTGATCACTTTCCCCTCCTGCTTCAGCATATGGCACTTAGCAAAATACAAAATGTACATTTTAAACATTAACTAGAGAAAAGTAAAGCATGTATTATTCTTAGAAAAGTCTATATAAGGTATTTTATAAGTAGAAAAACAATGAACACATACATATGTGTGTATATATAAATACATAGATATAGGTGTATATCTTACCCTTTCTTCCTTTCTAAGTAACTACATGCCATGTTAAGTTGCTGATGTACAAAATATCTAGCATACAAAAGGCTTATCATTTTTGTTTGAATTTTCTTTTTCTTTTTCATTTCTTCAATCCTTCACTTTCAAACAATCTTTCGGTGATCTCTCACCTCCCCTGCTAAACTGTGTTGGAATAACTAGAAGATATTTCTTTAGATCCCTCTGAACACTTCAAGCATTCAACTGCATTGTGTCTGGTTCAGAAATTTTTCAAAATGTCAGAAGTGATCACGTTTTGGAAAGATAATCTCTTCTTAAATTCTTATTGGAGTGTGCGTGTGTGTGTGTGTGTGTGTGTGTGTGTGTGTGTGTGGTCTGAATGGGGAAGCAGGAGGAGGATGGCATGAAAAGTCCAAAATCCATTTCTTCCTGAAAAGTGGCCAGTGTTCCACAACCATTCAGAATAAAATGTTGTTCAAATTGAGCAATTCGTCCTCAACTCATAAGAACGTCTTAAATCTTCCTGGAACTGGGCACAACTTTATATCACATTCTCGGGCTTCAGCTTTGGCAGTTAACGTGCATTTATTGGCATGAAAAAAATGCCATTAACCTTTACTTATAGAAACCTTTTTTAAAAACTTCCTTAGTTATGAAGAATACTGTGAAACTTTTCACCTTGCAAACTAAAGAATCAAGTGGGTCTTCTTCATACTTAAATACAGCAAGTTGAGAACATCAGAGAATTTCAACAGTAACTGTAACTCAAGAAAGCATATTAAGTGTATTAAATGCACTCAACAGAGACTCATCCTTCGTTTGCATTGGTGTCACGCTATGGCTGAAGCCCTTGGGCCAGTAACTTAGAGCACTATTTCGCCATTTCTACTTTTGATATACATACGTAGCCTAATATGTATCTTACACATATCAGCACAAGCCATCTCTATGCATGTGGTCAAATTCAGTGGCACAACTGAGAAATTTAAATATTCCAAAATAAAAAGAAAGTGAATTCATTTTAGAAGTGCACTAAAGGCATTTCAGTATGTCCTGCAACTCTTTTGAGTTAAGGACAAATGGGGTTAAGTGATATGCTTGCCCATAACACTCAGCACAATATCAGTAGTTACTTATAGTGAACATACTGATAGGAACAACATTAAAGCCAAATACATTTTTTCCAAGAACTTTTTTTCTTCTTCCTTTTTTTTAGTGTGTAAAGTCATTAAGAGCTAAAGCTGGTGGAAAGGGGAATAAACTTTAAGTCTGGATAGTCTGATACATTTTTGTTAGTTATCCAATCCTCATTTATACTTTTTTTTAATGTAAGAAATTACTGTTTAGGCTTAGGTATGATATCATCAGCTCAGTTTGGGGTTTCCACAAAATTTAATTGGAAATTGAAGGGACTTGATCATTTGAGTCATCAGGTCTTTCTGTAGACCATTAGTAATAGCTATGCCAAAACAGAAGATACATAGAATTGTTTATTATGTATATAATCCTGATAAAATGCCCAGCAAAAGAGTCATGCTTGTTTTCACAGGAGTGGCTAAGTATCTATCCCAGAGTTGCCCAAAGAAGGCTGATAGCAATCAGCCAAGTACAAATCTGAATGTTTTCTAATGCTCGCATTTCTGGTTTCTTTGGACATACAGAACTTTTCTACCTCTGCTGCCCTGGGACTATGGGCCACAACAAATAGAAGGAACCAGACTCAGATCATCAAGGGAAGGTTAAGACTAATAAGATCATTGAGATCAAGTCTGTCTATAAGTTAGGCAGAACTGATTACATTTAGAGCCAGGAAGGAGTCAGGGAGCCCAGGCAAATATGTGCAAACAGGAATTAAAACCAGGCGATTCAGTTTCATAACGCAAATGGGCTGCTAGAGCATATAAGACAATTTCTGGATTAGCCATGAAGCTTCTTATATGCTTTCTGCTGAGACAAGAACCAATTGCAAGAATTGTCCTGCAACTGAGTACAAGCAATCCCCATTACAGAGGTGTTAAGAGGATTAATCAAGCTTGACTAAGGGATGTGAGTCTATATTTAGGTGAGAAAATGACAATCTCTCACTCCTCTTGCATGTTTTACAAAGGAGGATGGGAAGCAAGCAGATTTCACAAGTTAAATCTGTGGGTCTAATGAACTGCTTTTCAAGAGACTTTGCAACAAGCCTACTTCTCCCATTAAATTCTAAGGACACTCCAGAACAGCTATATGGTGTCCTGTACCTATACTCTGTGTATTTTCTCTGCAGAGAACTCAGCTGAGACTATCCCCACATACAGACCGTGCTCTTGCTGCCTAAGTTTATAGCAAGCTTTTCTTAGACAGTACTTAGAGGCTGAGCTGAGTTAGTCCCAGTGGGAAGTCACTCAGTCAGTTTCACTGTCTCAGTCTCAATACTTTTTCTAATCTAGTTGCAAATAGGAAAAGTTAGACTTTTCCAAAATCAGCAGGTAAGAGTCCCACATAAGGGTGAGGCAAATTGAAATTAAGATTGTGAAATAGATGCCTTGAGCATCAATCAGAAATGTTCTTAAAGAGAAAGTATGAATAAGGAAGACTGAAGGCTGGAGGATTCTTCATTTGTGTCAGACTCTCTTGGCAAGAGCTGTTACAAGTTCCGAAATTAGGTCATGGGAGTTGGCAGTGGTGTCTAATATAGAATGAGGTTTTGGGGATATGGTGCCCTCAGAAACAGGAAGAGTATTTATAGATCTAATAAGGATTAATAACTTGATCTGAGCTTTATAGATTACCTTTCATCAAAGACCTCACATATCGTAATAATGAGCTCTTCTTTTTTACATACAACATCCTTGTGAAGCAAAGAAGGCCCACTATCATTATACTGGTTTTAAAGAAAGAGAAATCAAGATCCAAGTGATTTAATAACTTGATCACACTTACACAATGAATCAGGGCTATTCAGACCCAGCTGGTTCATAATTTGGTGCCGTAGCTACAGAGGAAGAATCTCAATCCTGAAAAAGAAGGTTGTCCCAGAATTAAAATGAAGCCCCATTTCCTAATCCCTGTGGCTATAATCTGTGCATCCATTTATGTTTGTTTGTTTGTTTTTTGATGTGGGCCATTTTTAAAGTCTTTATTGAATTTGTTACAATATTGCTTCTGTTTTATGTTTTGGTTTTTCGGCACAAGGCAGGTGGGATCTTAGCTCTCCGACCAGGGATCAAACCCGCACCTCCTGCATTGGAAGGCAAAGTCTTAACCACTGGACTGCCAGGAGAGTCCCCATCCATTTATCTTTAATGTGATCTCCTTTTTTAAAACTGTATATAGGAACAAGGAACATTATACAATATAACTGACCTTCATTCTTCAAAAATGTCAAAGTCAGGGAAGACAGAGAAGGACTGAGGAACTTTCCTAGATTAAATGAGACTAAAATCTCATGAAACGAAATGTAATGTGCCATCCTGGACAGGATCCTATAAAGAATTTCACTGGGACAACTGGATTTGAATATAGACTGTGGGTTAGATAAGAGATTGTATTAACGTTAAACTTTCTGTTTTTAATAATTGTACAGTGTATTAGAGAGTATTCTTATTTTTAGGAAGTACAATACTTTAGTATGTATTTAGGGTTAAAAAAGCACAATGTCACCTTCATCTTTCTCTTAAATGGTTCATATAAATAAGGAGGAGTTAGAGAAAGTGGCTGCTAAGGCAAGTGGGGCAAAGTGTAAATAATTGGTCAATCTAGGTATTTATTTGTTGAATGTCTCAAGTCTAGGAAATCTTCATTAAAAAAGACTTGAAACATTCTACTAATAATCACCAACTCCCTGTTATTCATCAGAACCTTCTGTGGACACAAGGGATATATTGGTGAGCAGACATATAGGGCTGCTCTTAGGGTTTGAAAATGTTTACCTGTTTCCCAAAGGATATCCTCAATATTGAGTTCTCCATTTATACTAAAATATAAAGTAGGACAGAGACCAGAACTCTTTTTCTTGAAGCCAATACCCTATTTCTCAAGTTCTAAAAGTAAACAAGTAGCCGAGGCAATAGAACACACAGATGTCTTTACTTTATGGTCTGTTCATCTCTTGGCCCAGGCTCTATCTGTTGAGTAACAGTTGGTGTTTTATATTTTCTTTCCTCACTAAGAAGGATTCGTTTTATTGTTAAAGTCTGTAAGTGCTGTTTGACCGTGGTTCCTATCATGTCCTCAGTCTTGATGTGTTGTATGCGAGCAGAGGAAAGGATCGTATACATTTATATGCCCCTTCCTCCGTCCACTCAGCTCTCCATACATAATCTGAAGTAATTCAGAGCAGTGGTAATTTCTGGATAATTCAAACAAGAATTGAAAAAAAAACATAGCCTTTACTTAAAGTTCCAGTATCGAAACAGTCTCATAAAATCAATGATCATTTGTTACAAGGTGACAAGACAAAATTTTAATTAATTAATAACAGGTAAATACATGAACTTGATATTATCATTATTTTAAAATTATCTGTTCAGTATTCTGTAATCACTTAAACTAATTTCTAGACATGTACAGGTGTGTGTGTGTGTGTGTGTGTGTGTGTGTGTGTGTGTGTGTGTCACGGTTTACCAAATTCCACAAAAGTAGCAAATTGCATTTAGTATAATATGAGAAGCTGTATGATTTTTAAACTGATTTCTTGGTCAAAATATTCAAAACAATGATTGTAAATGTAGATAATTCAGGTAGAGAATCACTTTGTCCAAACTTGCAACCTTGATACATACCTCTCTCCAAAGGTTTATAATAATTGGTGCCAAAAATAATGTTCATAATAATAATTACTATTATTATCATTCAACAAATACTTACTGATTTCTTATAAGTGCTGTGGACTTTTCTAAGTGCGGGACATATAACCTATATGGTCCACTACTCTCATGGGACTTAGAATATGGTGAAATCATTACTATCCATTTCTTATTCGATACATATTTTTAAAGTGATTAATATGAGCAAGGTGCTATTCTACATCTTTATCAAGTGCAAAATTGTAATCTTCATAAAAATTCTTGGAGGCTTGAGGTATAACTACTTTCATTTTAAAGATGTATAAAATGAGGTACAGAGAGGCTAATGATTTCCCCAAGGGCAAATAGCTAGGAAGGAGCAGAATCGGGATTTGAACCGGGTGGTCCAGGTTCAAATTCCATTCTGTAATCACTACGCAGTGTTACCTCTCATGGTGATGATGATCGTCATCATTATCACCATTATCGTCATCACTAGCATTGTGCTAAGCACTTCATATACCTTATGTCATTAATGAAGCATGTGACACAGTGTCTGGCATATAGTAGATGCTCAATAAATAGTTGCTTAATGAATGGATGAAAACAGTGCTTCAAAATTCCAGTGTGTTGTCCTTGAAAATGATGACGCTCATTAACCATACTCTTCTTGTTTTAACCTTCTAAAGCCTTTACTATATATGCCACATAATTTAGCATCCTTTATTATAGCATCTGATTCTTTAATTATTTAGTGGTAATATCACCTGTCTAGTATGCTTTCAAGTTACTTGAGTGTAGTGGTTATCTTATACATCGTTTTATCTCTTAAACACCTATCAGGGTACCAGAATTCATGCAGAATTTAGTCTACATTACGCACGTACTTATGGACTGATGGATCATAGTAGACTCTTAATTCTTGAATCCTTCCTAGAAAGTGGTAAGCATAGCCATCATCCTGCTAACCTGAGAGAGTTAACTGCCCTCTGGGAAGAAACACTGAGCTACCAGGAAAATTGTACTCACCCTGGCTCACCAGCGAGTCAGGCAATCAATCTTACTTGATTCCTGCTTCAGATTCTCATCACAGATATATTCATTCTCTTTCTCTCTCTCTCTCCCTATCACTGCTTCCTTCCCTCTTTTAAATTTTGCTTATCTTCCTCTCTATTTTTTAACAAACTAGAAAAAACTTCCAGGAGTGATAATCACAGACAGGTTTTATGAAAGCACCTCCTTTTAATCCTGAATTTCAGAAGTAACTTGATCCAGCTGTCAATTCCAAGGGAAGCAAGTAGTGGTCCGGGGGACAGAAAGAAAGAGTGGAGTAAAAGTAAAAAACAGATACAACAGCTTGGCAACAACTCAGTTATATCAGCCAGAGAGTGGAGAAAGGAGAAGGAGAAAAATGTCCTACCAAGACACCACGTTTATCAAGGAGGCAAACAGTGTCATCTGAGAGCGTGTCCCTCACTTTCTTGTCTTATCCTCGTCTCTCAGGCTCTCACCTAATCTGTGAGGGTCATCATTTGGTTTTCTATATCCAAAATATTACACAGGCCTCAAAACATTTAGGAAGCCAAAGAGCACATGAATGACTCAAGGGAATTAAGTAGAAGATGGAGAACAGCTTTCGAATCATCAGACCATCAAGTTCTAATTCCACAAGAGAAGCAAGAAGTATAAAGAACTGGGTTTTCTCTATGTAGAGATATTATTCAGGACAAAAGGGGGAAACTATAACCATTCAGCTAAGATTGGATATCCAGTATGTATCAATGATTAGAAAGTGAATCATCTGACTCTGCAAAGCTGTTGGTGTTTAATAACATTAATAACAGTGAAATGGTGCTTTGTGTTTTTCTATCTCATTTAATATTCACAGTAACAGTACGAGGTAGGTATTGTATTACTCTCATTTTATAGTTGAGAAATCAAAAGCACAGAGGGCTAAAAGGCTTACCCGAGTTACCAAGTAGTGAGAGGCACAGTAGAAATTTGAATCCTAGGAGTTTGTCTCCCAAATCTGCAAGCTTAATGCATGCACCTCCTAAAACACACATCCCAACTCCATACATAGTAATTAGATATCATATACTGTTATTATTTTATACATCGTATACCGTATATCATACGGTATACCATACATTATGTACCATAATGATTACTGATAAATCCTTTAGGGTTTGTTGCCAACTTTTATAATCAGTTCATGGCCATTTTATTCTGTTTGATTTTAGCAAGACTGTTTTCATCTACTTTAATCAAAAAGAGAAGCTACCTGAGGTCCACTTAACTTAAGCCTTCTCTCTTTGCCTCCAGCTGTCCTGTCAGTTTGTCATACAGGGATTGCTGAGAAATTCTTGACTACCATCCATCCTTCACGGGCTGGCAATGAAGGGAATGACGAAAGCAACTAGGGAAATCAGCAGCTTTGGCAGGATTTACCATTGCATAAGTTTTATTTTAGAGATGAAATAACAATGCCCTAGTCATATCATAAGAAACTTGAGTAATATCCAGATGCCAGACCCTCATTGAATTCTTGAAGGATGCATCTATTTTTTAGCATATTATAGAAGTTAATATACCTATTTTGGAATTCAGCATTATTTCCTAGAAATAAGAATTCAGTGTATCATATATATTTATCGTCATACAATAAATATTACACCTACTTTTTACAAGATGCTAATACAATAAATATTGTATTACAATAAATATTACACCTACTTTTTACAAGATGCTAAAGCTACAATTATAGACAAGTCTGAGACCCTGTGTAAGGGAGCTCATGGTCTTATTGGGAGATGGGCTAAGGAGTTGCGGCGGGCAGGGAGGAAGACACAGTAGAGTAGATACTAGCAATTAAGTACAATTAAACTAATTACAATTGCAAATACAATATAATTAAGAGTGCAAAGAGAGAAATTCCAGGAGGTTATGGAATTAGAGGAGGAGCTTTTAATTATACCAAGAGCCAAGAATGGCAGAGAGATATCTGGGGACACTTTTAGAGAGGAAACTCCTGTGTAAGACTTGAAAGGTGAGTAGGAGTTCCCCATGTGAAGGACAGGAAGATGGAGGATGACTTTTAGTTACTCAGCAAATAAATTTAAAATTCCATTATGTATGTCGTATATAAGTTAATACTTGCGGAGTGCTTGTTTTTGAATAGTGTTTGTTGAATACTATTGGAAATATTAGTTGAATGAGTATTTATTGCCTGTTGCTTCTGCCTGGAATATGCCATCATCCACTCCTCTCAGTGGGCCCTCCATGTACAATTGACTCTCATAACAATCAGGACTGCCATCTTCAGGAAGAAAACTATTGTAAATACTTTTAAATTATTGGGGTCTACATCCATTGAAACTCCTACCATAATAATAGTAGGTATGTGACTCCTACATTATTGGTTGATGGCTGTGTAATAAATCTTATGTATCACATACAAAATAATGACAGGTTCATCAAGTCAGATCTATCTATCCTGGCCCCATGAACTATCTGGTTCTTACCACAGGTATGAGAGGTAGACCAAGGAGATCAACCACAACTAAATGACAGAAAAGTTTAATCCACAAGAGATATTTGGACTAATTGACAAGTACGAACCATAATTGATCCAATAAATTATCTAAATATATATTCAAATTCATTATCTATATCAGGCTTTCTCAACCTTGGCACTATTGATATTTTGGGTTAAATAATTCTTTGTTTTGGGGGACTGTCCTGTGAACTGTGAGACGTTTAGCAGTATCTCTGTCCTCTACCCACTAGATGCCAGTAGCAATCTCCCTTAATGCAAGTGTGAGGAACAGAATGTCTCCAGATATTGCCAAATATCTCCTGGGGGTTAAAATTCCCACCCTGCTTAAGAGCCACTGTTAAATTATTAAATTTCATAAACTTCTAAGTTAGATACTCTAATTATCCCATATTTTACAGATTAAAAAGAAAAACCTAGAAAATTCAACTTACAAACCCAAGTACCCAATTATTTCCATAACATCAATTAAATGTCTACTCTAATGGGATTAAGGAAAAAGTCATACTTACATGCAGGTTAGAAGTTTCCAGCAAATTTTCTCTATAACAAGAGATTTTTGAGGACACAGTTGGGCAGACGGTAGATGCCCCTTGCATTACATTGGCAAGAATAAACTTAAAGATCCGTGAAACTAGTAGCATAAAAAATTCAGCACATTCTTTTTTTAATTAATTTTTATTGGGGTCTAGTTGATGTACAATATTGTATTAGTTTCAGGTGTATAGCAAAGTGAATCAGTTATACATATATCAGCTCTTCTTTAGATTCCTTTCCCATATAGGTCATTACAGAGTATTGAGTAGAGTTCCCTGTGCTATCCAGTAAGTCCCTATCAGTTATCTATTTTATATATAGTAGAGCGTATACATCAATTCCAATCTTCCAATTTATCCATCCCCCCGGTTACCCCTGGTAACCATAAGTTTATTTTCTACATCCATAACTCTATTTCTGTTTTGTATATAAGTTCATTTGTACCCTTTTTTTAGATTCCACATATAAGCAATATCATATGATATTTATCTTTGTCTGTCTCACTTCACTCAGTATGACAATCTCTAGGTCCACCCATGTTGCTGCAAATGGCAATATTTCATTCTTTATTATGGCTGAGTAATATTCCATTGTATATATGTACCACATCTTCTTTATCCATTCCTCTGTTGATGGACATTTAGGTGGCTTCCATGTCCTGGCTATTGTAAATAGTGCTGCAGTGAACATTGGGGTACATGTATCTATTCGAATTATGGTTTTCTCTGGATATACGCCCAGGAGTGGGATTGCTGGATCATACGGTAGCTCTAAAAAATTCAGCACATTCTAATAAGTAAAGTATTTCCTACTTCCCTGGAATGAATGGCTTTAATCGGGCCATGTTTATGAGTTATCCCTTCATCAGAAATTATTTCTTGAACATATCTTTTGTGAATCATTTTTCTATGACCTATGGGGACAAGATGCATAATTACAAGACATAATTATAAGGAGAGGGAAAGTCAGTCTGTGTGGCTCTCCTCCAGGAAGCCTTCCAGGACCAAATGAATGTGTATCACAAGACAGCACTTGACTAATTACCATTTGAATAATAGAGAAAACAATAGTTATGAATGCCAAAGAAGAGGAAATATTTGAGAATTTGATATCTGATAAGGCTTCCCAGAAGAGGTATGACTTGAGTTACTTATTGAAAAATTAAAAGATATGGGTAGGAAGAAATCTCGGTGATTTAGTGAGCAAAGGGACAGTGAAGTGAGAAAATTTTAGGGGAATTTGGAGAAGAATGGGTAAAAATTTAGGGTAGAGTGGAGGATTAATATAGGAGATTCATGAGAAATGAGGTTGAAGAGACAGGTGGATTCAGCCCGCAGAGTTCTAAATAATAAAGTAAAGATTTTGCTTTATTTTTTGGGAACTAACTTCTATAAAAGATTTTCTGGGAACAATATAACACAATGAACGTAGCTTTTCAGAAGATTAAACTGGTAACTGTCGTGTGGAAGCTATTACAACAGAGGACTCAGAAGTGATAAAGGCTAGGGTAATCTGGAATATAACCCAGAAATAAGATTTTTTAATTTAGAAAGGTAGTGGTAACAGTGAATAAACTATGGTCATTCAAAGAATGTCTGTATAATTAAGTGGATCAAAGCACCATTAATTCATTGATTCTGATCCAGTTGCAGTAGAACCCATTGAGTGGGCCCTCAATGTACAATAGGTATTTCTTAATCAATATACAGCAAGTGTTTACTTTGTGAAAGACAGATGTCAAATGATGTAATTTATGAAGGCTCAGTGGATGAAGTGGGAGGATATGAGAGGTAAAAAGATGTTTGGATAAACCACAAACTCAGAAATCAGAACATTCTGGATTAAAATCCTGCCATACTGTTTACTATCTACATAACCTTAAGCTACTGGTTAAAAGCTTCTGAGACTCAGTTTCAACATCTAAAACATGAGAATAGTACTTAAGTATAAGATTGTTGTGAAAGTTAAATAAGATAATGCACATGAAGCACCTAAAAAAATGCCTCATGTACAGTGAGCACTTAAACACTACTCTCTTTCCTTTATTTTCCTCATCTGAAGTTACAGGAACAATGACAATTAAATCAGAGATAGCAAAAAATCCCACAAATATCCTATTTAAAAATGGGCAAATAACCTGAATAGACATTTTTCCAAAGAAGACATACAAATGACCAAAAGGTATATGCAATGGTGCTCAAAATCATTAATCATCAGGAAAATGCAAACCAAAACCACAATGGGATATCATGTCACACCTGACACTTGGTAGGATGGGTTTTATCAGAAAGACAACATATATATACATACACATACACACACAAGTGTGTGTGTGTGTGTGTGTGTGTGTGTATAAAATATCCATAAGAATGAAGGAGACTCTAACATTTGCAAAAACATGGATGAATCTGGAGGACGTTATACTAAATGAAAGAAGCCAAATAGAGAAAGACATTTACTGCATAGTCTCACTTATATGTGGAATCTAGAAAAGTAAAATGTCGAGGGGCTTCCTTGGTGGCACAGTGGTTGAGAGTCCGCCTGCCGATGCAGGGGACACGGGTTCGTGCCCCAGTCCGGGAAGATCCCACATGCCGCGGAGCGGCTGGGCCCGTGAGCCATGGCCGCTGAGCCTGCGCGTCCAGAGCCTGTGCTCCGCAACGGGAGAAGCCGCAACAGTGAGAGGCCCGCGTACCGCAAAAAATAAAAAAACTAAAAAAATAAAAGTAAAATGTCGAATGCATGGAAACAAAAAACAGAATGGTGTTTTTCAGGAGCTGGGTGTGGGGGAAATAGGGAGATGTTGGTCAAAGGGTCCAAACTTTCAGTTATACGATGAATATGTTCTGAGGATCTAATGTATGGCATGATAATTACAGTTAATAATACAATATTTGTGTACTTGAAATTTTCTAAGAGAGCATGTAGATCTTAAATGTTATCACCACAAACACGTGCACAAAAGATGAATATATGAGGTGATAGATGAGTTAATTAACTTGATTGTGGTAATTATTAAGTAATGTATAGGTATATCAAACCGTCATGTTGTATGCCTTAAATGTATACAATTTTATTGGTCAAATATACTTCAGCAAAGCTGAGGGGAAAAAAATATAAAGTAAGGAGTCACAGGGCTTCTATGTGCCCTGAATAGACTAGTTGGCCAAGAAATGAAGGCTCATTGATTGGGCTTAGATACTCTGTCTGTGCCTCTTCTGCCTCAGTCCTCCTGAGCTCATAGAAGATAGTTGATGCACTACAGTGAAAGTGAATACTTCCAGAAGGGCATAAGCCTGCGTGAGATATACTCTGACTGCCCCCAAAGAGGTGGCACCAAGGGAAGCCGGAAGTGTTGCCAACCAGTGTGTTCTTACCAGACTCCTGGGATCTGCTCTCCAGCCCACTTCCTCCTTACTGCTGACAGAAAATCAGTGGGGTATGGTGGAGATGGGCTAAATATTTATCCATCCGCTTTGCTGTCTTTCCCCCTTGGGAAGAAGAGCTACATTGCCCAGCTTTTCTTATACTTAAATGTGGCTACAGAAACGAGTTCTGACTCAGGTCTAACTAATGGAATATGAACAGAATTGCTTGGGACCCCTTCCAGCCCTACAAAAGCCTTCTTCAATCTCCATCTTGCTCCTTCAGCCAAACAGTGCAGATGAGCAAGGTGACTCTGAAAGCCATGAAGAGAAGGAGCCTGGATCCAGAATTATTGATTAAGAGAAGTTCTTAGATATCTGGACGAAAATAACAGCTGGTTATGACCCTACACAAATGTAGGAGGAAAATATTTTCCTTGGTCACTACTCAAAGCTGAAAAGGCTATTTGAGCAGTTAAGGACTGGCTGCTGTAAAGAATTTGAGAAGGAAATTGAAGGCATACTCCTGATTAATTTGGGCTTTCTCGTCAGTGTTCACACAGACAGGACAGGAAACAACAGCAGCAGAATGATTTGAACAACAAAAGCACTTCCAGCCTCTAAATATGTCCTCAGTTCTCACCCAGTAGACTTTTAGCTTCCCACGTTGAGAATGTTGAGAAGGAGATAGTACCGCGAAGACAATGCTCTTGCATTTTCATTCCCGGCACGTGGTAGGCACGAAATACATTCTTATTGAGTAAAAAGATGAATGAGGATGACTCTTTCC
>NW_006792683.1:3169356-3182688 GCF_000442215.2 Lipotes vexillifer
CTCTTTCCCAAAGCTGTCTCAGTGTCTATCCCCTGAAATCGAGAGCAAAACTATTTTTATTCACAAATGAATACAGAGTTGCTGACATTTTGTGACAGTCCAGGGATAATAAGCCTCAGGTGGTGGGAGATTAATACTACGTGGCATTCCAGGAGGGGCAGGGTTCAGTGGGAAGCTCCGATGGTGCCTTTCTCTCTCTATTGAAGAAGCATCAGGTACGAAGAGGGCAGATGTCAGAACGAAGTACACTCAGGGAATACTCTGCCCGTGGAGAGAGTTACTAAGAGTAAAGGCAATTTCCTCCTATAAAATTTAGCTTCCAAGTGCCTTGCCAGCAAAGTGTTGAGAGTGGTAAACAAATAGAAATAAACCCAGTTAAATAAGTTTGGATAGCACAACACTGAATTTAGGCCCTAATATATCAATTATTGCCATTCATAATATTGCACACAACTTGTACTGAAAACGAAAAAGTATTAAAGAAATTTCCTTAGGAATGTGTATTTGGCAAAATTCTTTGATCTTACATTCTAAATCCAGAGTTTTAGAATTTGAATGTATTTACTTCCCCATTCTGTGAAATGAACAGAGAACATTCTGTTAAATGATAATGTGGGATAGATGAATTAATAAATATCAGGTTTTCAGTCTACTTGGAAGAAAGAAGAAAGATAGGGCAAATGCAAAACTATTGATATTCAAAGGAAATGATAAATGCTTTACTTCAATATACCTTTTTGTGAATAGGAAACAGGCAGTTGCTTTTTTTTTTTCTCTATCATTTATAGTTAGAGGAAGTTATCAGCACACCAAAGGCAATAGGTCACTCTTCAAAACTGACTCGTTTCCACTTTAGCAACAAGTCCTTGAACTACAGTAATTCCATAAGTTGTCCTCAGAACCAATTCTAAAATGAATTGGTTAGAAGCACAGATGTAAAAGATTTAAAAGCTGAACTGAATCCAAAAATATTACAACAGTCACTTTCATTTTGCCAGATTCACCTGACCGCCTTTGATGGCTTTATGCTTCTCCCTGAGCTTGTGATCATCTATGACTCTGATACACAACGATGAGAGTCAATAATCAGCTCTCTGGTACCAAAATACACCAAACGCCCTGAATTTTTATTGTTAAAACTATGGACAAGGACTTTTAACTACTCTGGCATTCAGGAATCAGCTAGATCTGGTCCCGAATAACAGCTCCAACTGCGCCTTCTTCTGTTCCCTCTCACATGTCTTCTAAGCATCATATTGTAGGTTCCAAATATGCCCTGCTTTCTCTGTAATTTCATACCTGCCATTGCCTCTGCTTACCTAGAGTAGCCTTTCTCTTCCTCCAGTTGCTTAATTCCTACTACTCCTTGAAAATTTCCCCAAAACATCTTCTCAAGGAAACCTTCTTGAGCAGCCAGTATAGAAGTTTCTCTCCTGTCCTGGTTCTGTCAAAGCACCGATCACAATGTGTAGTAATTACTTAGTAGTTTGATGGTAAACTCCTAAGGTAATAATGGGACTCATTTAAATCTTTCTGAATGAACTGATGAATGATTGCAGAAATATCAATTTCAAATTAGTCTGAAGTATCATAATAAACTCAATAATAAATTGAAGTGTAATTTTTGGATTAAAATATGCATCTTCCACAGGACCGAACCCCTGGAAGACACCCTACCAAGCCCAATACCCAGAATAGAGAATGTATAAATGTTCAGTAAATGAATGTGATCACTTATCTTATTAGATGTAACGTTATTAGTACTACCAGCAGTGGTTCAGAAAATAAGTGCAATCTTCCCCCTCATGTCTATGCAATAATACACCAACTCTTCTCAATATTTTATTCCATTTGCCCTTTGGTAAATAACACATCTACAAATCTTATTCCAGGGAGCGGTTTGATTTTTGATGCTCTACTTTTATTAAAAACTTCTCAAACAGAAAATATTCAAGCATCCTTAAAAAGTGGAGTTAGGAAACTTTGCATCATGCTACTTTCTATGTAGTCATCTAGTAATGCATTCATCTATTTATCTAACGAATTTTTATTGAGTGTTCAATGCACTATAGTAAGCTGTGAGGAATAAAATTGGGAATTAGACAGTCTTTTTATCAGAGTTTACATCAAAAGGAGACAAGTGAGCATACCCTCAGAATGTGGTTGAGAGCTATAAAAAGAAGTAAAAATGTTTAACCAAACTAAGGAATGCTTCCACTTCTAATGTCTAGCGAACAGTCTATCACTTAGTAGAAGTCAGACAGAAATGGAGGCAGAAAAACTAGTTACAGAGGTGTTTTAGTAATTTGGGTAAGATAGGAACTATTAGACTCTCTATGCATTTAGATGGTCACATGAGCAGGTTTAGATAAGTGTGTAAGAGGGAGATAAAGGTGCAGGGATGACATCTAGATTTCTAAGTGAGTGAACAGTAGTGCTCTTCATTGAAATGGAAAAAAAAGAGAGAAAAGGATGTCTTGTCATTAGCAGGGAGAAGAGGTGAGATCAGCTACGTGCCTGTGGAACATCAGAGCAGAGGTGTCCAGTGTGCAGCTGGACATACAGATCTAAAAAGTTTATGGCTGGTAGTCACCAACTTATGGAAAATAATCAAAGCCATAAGGGTGAATGTGATGTCCTAGGGAGAGTGTCTAGTGCAGAGGAAAAACGGCCTCAGATACAATCTAGAAATATTTACATGTAGAATATGAACAGATGAATAGGGACCCTCAAAGAAGCCACAGAGGTAACAGTGAAATTAGGGGCATTATGGTGTGAGTCAAAACAAGAAAAAACTGTATTTCAAGAAGAAATGCCATTTGAGAGGGAACGTTTGGCAAACGCTGAAAACAATTCATTGGTTCTAGCAACAGCATGGGTGTTGATGCCGTTGGCAAAAATTAATGGGACAGTAGCATCATTGGAGGGAAAGAAATCTTACCAGGAGGAGACTAAAATCTACTGGGGAGAAAGACTTAATACAAGGCTATTTAAGTCCTTTTAAAATAGAGAGACAATAACGTAATTAGCACCACTATGTTAATAGGGGAAATCCTTTCTAATCATAGATGTGGGTGACAGTGTAACCTTGTAGAAGAAACACTCGGTTTGACTTCAGATCTCAGTTCTTTACATACTACGCAGCTGTGTTGCTTTGGTACGTTGTTATCTGAGAGCTTCAACTTTCACATGTACGCAAAAGGCATAGTGATACCAGCCATACGTGGGTATTGGAAAAACTAAAATATATAAAAGCCCCCAACATGATGCCTATTAGAGATTGGATCCTGAATAACATGAATGTGTATAAATTATTAAAGTAAGTGGGTCTCATACAGCAGCCTGAGTAAATGGACTAAGAAAAGCAGACAGGAATTAGAAAGTTGTTTGGGACATGAGAAACATACCGGGTAAGCAGATTAGAGAGTTGGAGAATAAGAGAAATGGTAGTGGGAAGAAGGCTGGGTGACCCTTGACTACTGGGATGAAGATTTTACATTTTATGTAGAAAAGGAGTGGATGCATAAGAGAATGACTAAATAAAGACTCTCATAGCTGAAAGGTCCTTCCCACTGGTGTAAATCTCTTTGAAGCCAGAAAACTTGAAGAATTTAACAACATACCGCCATCTTGATCATCATCGTCACTGTCTTAAACATCACAAGTACTATTTCTTGAATGCTTTACATGTGCCAGGAAAAGAGCGAAGCCTTTCCATGCATTATCTCATGCAACCCTCAGCACAATCCAGTGACGCATGTATTACTGTTATGCTCATTTTAAAGATAAGAAAACTGAGGCTTAGAGCACTTATTTCGCTCAAAGGGTATAAAATCGGTAAGGAAGAGACCCAGAATGATGAAAGTAAATTACAATGCTGCTTCAAGTAAGGGGTATTCAAAAAATATTGAGTTAAAAACCAATTACAGGGCTTCCCTGGTGGCGCAGTGGTTGAGAGTCCGCCTGCCGATGCAGGGGACGCGGGTTCGTGCCCCGGTCCGGGAAGACCCCACATCCCGCGGAGCGGCTGGGCCCGTGAGCCATGGCCGCTGAGCCTGCGCGTCCGGAGCCTGTGCTCCGCAACAGGAGAGGCCGCAACAGTGCGGGGCCCCCATACCCCAAAAAAAAAAAAAAAAAAAAAAACTGATTACACAAATCATATCACTTATTCTCTCAATATCCCTAAAACCAAAGTTATTTTATCTATGAGCAATCCGAAACAGAAAAAACAATGTACCCAATCAAAGAATTTGAAAAGAACTAGTAGAACCAGGAAATGGCTGCTGACTCTTTTCTTCTGGGTGTTTTTCTTAAAACGTAGGTCTTTTTACTGCTCAGTAAATGGAGAGTGAAGATACATATTTTGCCTTAAAGCCTTCAAGGAGTTGTAGTAAGACGTGGCATGTATGATGTAGGAAACATTACAGTTTGTCTGATCTTTATAAGCACAGGGAGAATTCTGGTTCTTCTTTTTTTAACCAAGTGTAGAACAATTCTATTATTTTTAATAGAAATACAGCTCTTTCTAATGCTCCCTTTTGAGTTATCCTATGGCTTTTGCCATTGAGTGAAAATTTCTCTCTCCCTGCAACTTCCTCTCCCACATCCTTACGTGTGATGCACCTGAGTTTATCACATAGCCCCATTGGTTTCCCTTTTTCTGGAGTCTTTCACTCCCTAATTCTATAATATTTTAATTCACTGAACCCAGACCCCACGGTTGATCCCCTGAGAACATTTCACCACCATCTGTAGCTACCATTGAGGTTCTCTCTTTTTGTTGAAAAGTTTTACAAATTTTGACAAATATATGGTGTTATGTATTAGCCATTACAGTATCACACAAAACAGCTTCACAGCTCTCCAGCTATCCCCTGTATATGACCTATGTAACCTACCTACCCTAGAGCCCCTGGAAACCACTGAACTGTACCATCTCTATAGTTCTGCCTTTTCCGGAATATCATATAAATAGAATTACACAGCCTTTCAGACTGACTTCTTTCATTCAGCCATATGCATTTAGATTCATGTGGTATACAACAGTTTTGTTTCTCCAACCCTATATTAAAGGATATTGTGGTTGCCTCCAGTTTTTTGGCAATTACAAATGAAGCTGTTATAAACATTGCAGGCATGTTTTTGTGTGGACATAGGTTTCCTAATGTGTTGAGTAAATATCTAGGACACAGGATTGCTAGAAAATATGGTAAGGCTCTATGTTCAGCTTTGTTAAAAATTGCCAAGCTGTCCTCCAACATGGTTTTACCCCTTTGCATTTCCCCACAAGCAATAAATGAAACTTCCTGTTGCTCTGCATTGTTGCCAGCAATTGGTGTTGACATTGGTTGGGGGGGGGGTGAGTAAGGGTTAGCCATTCTAGTAATTGTGTAGTGGGGCCTCGTTGTTATTATAATATGCATTTCTCTAAGGGCAAATGATGTTGAGTGTTGTTTCTTATGCTTATTTACCATCTGTATTTTTTTTTTGGTGAGGTATCTGTTCAGATCTTCTGCTCATTTTAATTGGGTTGTTTGTTTTCTAGTTGTTGAGTTTTAAGAGTTCTTTGTTTATTTTGGATACAAGTCCTTCATCAGACACGAGTTTTACAGAAGCTTCTAACTTTAAATGTCCAATTGACCTTTTTTTCTTTCATGGATTGTGCTTCTTGTGTCATATCTAAAAACTCATCACTAAACCCGACGTCACACAGCTTTTCTCCTGTTTTTTCTAGAAGTTTCATAGCTTTGCATTTTACAGTTAAGTCTATGATATATTTTTATTTGAGTTTTGAAAAGCGTACGGTCTGTATCTGGGTTTCTTTATTTATATATGAGTATCAAATTATTACAGCACCATTTGCTGAAAATATCCTTTCTCTAGTGAATGGCTTTTACTCCTTTGTCACAGACCATTTGACAGTGTTTCTGTAGGTCTATTTATGGGCTCTCTGTTGAGTTCTGTTGATCTATGTGTCCATTCTTTTACCAATCCCACACTTTCTTGATTAATGTTGGTTTATAGTAAGTCTTGAAGTTGCATTTTTTCTGTTTCTTTTTTTCCCCTCTTTCTCTGTCTTCTCTGGTTTAATTGAGCATTTTATATAATTCCATTTTATCTCCTTTTTTATGATATCAAATATATTTCTTCAAAAATTTAGTGATTGTTCTAGAGTTACAATTTATGGTTTTATCTAAGTCCTCCTTCAAATAGCACTATACCATTTTATGTGTAGTGCCAGTATCTTATAACCGACTTCCAAATTCCTCATCTCCGTCCCTTCTGACATTCATTTCACTTATCTATGTGCTCTAATCATACAATATCTTGTTACTGTTATAACTTTAAGTAATTATCTTTTAGTTCAGTTAAGAATAAGAAAAATAGATGATTTTATTTTGCCTTCATTTATCTCTTCTCTAATGCTCTTCTTTTATTTATATAGATCCAAGTTCCATAC
Source organism: Lipotes vexillifer (assembly GCF_000442215.2). Taxonomy (NCBI): domain Eukaryota; kingdom Metazoa; phylum Chordata; class Mammalia; order Artiodactyla; family Lipotidae; genus Lipotes; species Lipotes vexillifer. The sequence goes on from NW_006792683.1 coordinate 3,175,817, forward strand.
CTAAATCATTCCCTTTTGCCTGAAGAACTTGACTTTTGTGTTCCATGTTACATCCCCACAGAGCCTGTGAGAGGAACTGGCATTTTGTTAGTGTTCAATAATTATTTTATGACTACTGAGAAAGTCTTTTAAATGAGAAAAATGTTATTATTTACAACATCATATCATTTACAACAGTCATTATCTGTCTTCCCCCGACAGACTGTAATTTCCACAAATATAGGGACCATATGTTTGTATATCTCAGTCACAATGTCAAGCACAGAGTCTGACACAACTCTGTCAATATCTGTTGAACTGAATTGTTACTGCAATAGAAATATTAATAAATGTATATATGCAAACAAGCTTCTCAATAGCATATATACTTTTCATTATCACTTAGTGTATTATTACATCATTATGATAATATATCATTAATGTCATTTAAATTTTCTGAATGGTCCTCATGGAAAAGAAAAGCTTGGGGTACTTTTCTCCAGTTGGAGACTTGGACTGGAAACTAAGAGTGGGCATGACTGGTAATAATTCTTCACGTTTGCCTATTGTTTGTAATTTTGTGAATAGTTTCACACATATTATCCCATTAGAGTCCCATGGGAGCCATTTGCTTTCTCTCTCCCATAGAATGCTTTATTAGCAAATATACTTCTTTCCCTCTATGTTTCAGCCTCTGTTGTCTGAGACAAAAATGATAAACAAATTGAACTTGCACAGGAGTCTCATGATTTCATAGCAACTAGGAAATTCTTGTTACAACAGGGGAAAATTATGAGCCCTACATAAACTATCCCTCCAGACATTAGAAATGACATGCATAATTACTTCTATAGCTTAAAAATACTTAGATTTAAAATTAAAATTGAATTATAGAATTTTGATAAAAAGTTGTTATCTGTTTGGTGAGAGAATATTGCATGGAATTTGATATTCCCTTCAGGCTTGTCTATCTCTTGGTTGTCTAGGAAGTAAAATTAATAATCCATGAGCAAATTTAATAATCCTTAATATAAATAAGTGCCTGCAAAGCTAGTATTAAAATTCGTACCAAGTTCTAAATAATTACCTCAAAATAATAATTGCTCTTTGAGTTGTTCAAGAAAATTATATCCTCCTCAAAATAAACAATTGGTACTAAAGGATACTGTGATTTTTTTTTTTTTTTTTTTAATCAAGTAACTCTGTAGTCATTATAAGTCCACAGCTTCTTGAAGGTTGAAGATTGTGCTCCTCTGGATAGCAGGGTCATCTCTGGTGGTGATCCAAACTTAGGCTGAATTAATCATCTTCTTTCTGAAATACAAATAAGCAAGGAGCGTTTTATTTTTGTTATAGCCATGAAGCACATCAGTGATGCTTCAGTGTTGAAAATAGTGAATACTGATGATCACAGTCAAGAATAACCCAAAAATTAAGGGAAGATTTCAAAAGGTAACTAATCCTGTGGTCAGTATCCTTCTAATATGTTAACTTGAAGAGAAGGAAAACCAATAATTTGAGTAAACCCTAGAGATGATTGCAAATGAGGAGATTACATACTCAAGACTAGAAAGTTAAAAACAGAAAAATTGCAGATGGATCTTGCGAGTTTAAGATGTAAAAGAAAATCAAGTGAATGAGATTTAATTTAGATAGACAAAATGCCTTTATAAGAAGAATAATGCCAAAGGGGTTTATAAATCAAGTAAATACCAATTAGAAACCAAAATAGAAGAGAAGAACCACAGAGAAGTAGTTTTAATTATCAAAGTATGTAATGAAAGATTTATATTTTGAAAAAATTCCATTCTTTTGCATAAGAGAGTATACAATTTGAGAAAGGTTTTTATACTTTACATAAAAGGAGAAACTTTTACATTTGAAAGGGGGAGTACAGTAACCTAATGTACTCACTCAGGATCTAGAATAATTCAGTTTAGTTCAAAAAATGCATTAAGGGCTTCCCTGGTGGCGCAGTGGTTGAGAGTCCGCCTGCCGATGCAGGGGACGCGGGTTCGTGCCCCGGTCCGGGAAGACCCCCCATCCCGCGGAGCGGCTGGGCCCGTGAGCCATGGCCGCTGAGCCTGCGCGTCCGGAGCACAGGCCCGCGTACCGCATCAATGTCAGGCCTAGGACTAAGAATTAGTCTTGTCCTTTAATCCAATCTGTTAACTCTTATACTCGATTCCCTCCAGCAGCAAGAGCAACTTTTATCATAAAATCATAATTCCTGATGTATGTGGAAAGGTGATGCTGCTGAAGTACCATCAATAAAGCAGATGTTTCACAGTGGTTGTGATTAATTTGTGCTGATCTTGATACCACTTTGCTCTTGTAACCAACATTTACATTTGTAAAATGGCAGAATTTGAGACATGGATTACTGATATAATCTGTAACAATGGCAAAGAAAGAAGCTAACTGAGCTATATAAAGACTAAATCAGTAAATCAACTATACTTCAGTAATAAAAAAAAAAAACACCTAAATCAATAGGGACCACACAAACTAGATATAAATTTGCAAAAAAAAAAAAAAAATGCATTAAGAGCTTACTGACTGTCAGGCATTGGGCTAGATACCAGAGGTAAAAATATTAATAAAATATGATCACTACCTTTGATGAGTTTAGAGTCCAATTAGGGAAACTGACAGGTAATTAGATAATCTCAATATATTATTGTAAATATTAAGTAAATTATATACACTAAGTGACATCAGAGTTTAGACGGGGTTACAAAGATGAAGCAACAGTGGTTATAAATGTTAGATTGTTTCACCTGGATCAAGTACACCTCCTTAACATTTTCAAGAGTTCCCTTAATCCCAGGCTTTACAGAACAAAGATTTGTTGATGGGAGCTATAAACAAATCACAAGCAAAAAAAAACTACAAACAAGATGTACCCAACGGCTAATCACTGACATAAGTGTAACTAGGAATAAATAACAAATTTCACAAACTGTTTTCTCTGTGTTAGTACAAGGTCTGCTATAAATTGCTAAGCACATATAGGTTTAAAATCGTGACTGAAAGAAATTTCTGAATTGCTCTCATTAAATGAAAATTTAAGACTTCTTCATATGACCAAAATGGAATACCTAAAATCAGATTTACCCTCAACTGGAAACAACTTAGAAATTGGAAAAATGTGTGAAATGATACTTTTCAAGGCACTGGATCTCACGCAGTGAGAGACAATGATCAATGAGACTGGAAAACAGCAAAATTAGCATTATGGCTGCTCCAGCTAACCACCTTGATAGAGTTTCTTAGATGAATAAGACACCCAGGAGGATCCTGGTGGTCTCCCTAAGTTATGGAGAATATATTGGACATATTTCACATGGTTACTCTTCCCCTTCCCCTCTCTGGAGCCACAAGCATGGACTGTCAATCATGAAAACCTGGTGGGGTTTATGCGTTCCTAGAGGTAAAACTCACAGAAATATAGGACCCCTCTCCAAGACTGCAGCCCTAAAGGGTTTCTTACTCTCAAGCTAATTCACATTCAACTGCCAGCAGTTTGTCAAAATTATTTAATAGTTCCTGTTATTACATTGCAGCAGATCTTCGCTGAGACACTCTGGATGCACCTGTCGCTCCATATTTCCATGCTCTGAGAGACCTCAGTTCTCTGATGAGTCCAAGAAATATCCTTGATGTGCAATTTGTTCAGCTTTTTCTTGTAAGGAAGTAGAGTAACTTCTAAGCTCTTTAATTATCAGAGCTGAACCAGAAGTCAGAAATTTACATATTAAAAATACAGTTTAGAAAATAATTAAAATATATGAAAGACTTGGGAATAAATCTGACAAAAGATGTGCAGTACCTGTGTACTAAAAACAATAAAACATTGTTGCATAAAATTAAACACTAAAATATGAGAAGACATACTATATTCATATGCCAGAAGACTTGATATGCTTTAGATTTCACTTCTCAACAAACTGATCTATAACTTCAATGCAATTCTAATTTAAAACTCAGAAGGTTCTTTTTTAAAATAGAAATTGACAAGTTCTAAAATTCATATGGAAATGCGAATGATTTAAGACATGCGAAGCAACTTTGAAAATGAACAAAGTTGGAGGAATATCAATACTAAATTTCAAAACTTATTTTAAAGCTACAGTAATCAAGATGTTGTTGTACTGCTGTCAAGACAGACTGATGAAACAGGGAACAGAGTATGGAGTATAGAACAGAGCCTAAAAATAGACCCATGCATATAGGGACAACTGATTTTTGACATCTGTGTAAAAGCAATTGCGTGAAGAAATACAGTCTCTCAATAAGTGGTCTTGGAACAATTCTTGTGCAAAAACAAAACAAAATAAATACCTTTAATCTATACTTTGAACCATATATGAAAGTTAACTCAAAATGTATCATAGATCTAAATTTAAAACCCAAAACTAAAAAGACTCTTGGAGAAAATGTTTGTGACTTTAGGTTAAACAAAGATATCTTAGATAAGAGGCCGAAACTTCAACCAAAATAAAAAAAAAACAAACAATTGATGAATTTGATTTCATCCCATTAAAAACCACTGCTCTTTAAAAGACATTGTTAAGAGAATGACAAGATAAGCCACCAACTGGGAGAAAATATTTACAAATTATATCTGATTGAACACTTGCATACAGTACATGTAAAGAATTGCCAAAACTCAACAAAACCCCAATAAATAATGGGCACAAATTTTGAACAGACATTTTACCAAAGAAAATGTATGGATGGCAAAAAGAAATGTGAAAATATGCTCAAAATTATTAGCCACTAGGAAAATGAAAATATAAAATGCAGTGATATAGTTGTACAGACTTTTATAATGGCTAAAAATGAAAAGCTGTCCGACAAAGCGGGGTTTGACGATCTCGTGGAGGACTGGAGTTCTCATACACTGTGGTAGGAAAATAAAATGGTTCAGCCACTATGCAGAACAGTTTGACAGTTTATTAAAAAGATAAGCATACATCTATCATATGATCCAGCCATTCCACTTCTAGGTATTTACCCAAGGAAATCAAAACATATGCCCACACAAAGACTAGTACACAAATGTTCGTAACCGTTTTATGTGTAATGACCCCAAACTGGAAACCACTCAAATGTTCATCAACTGGTAAATGTATAAATAAATTGTGGTTCTTCCATATAATGGCATACTATGAAGAAATCAAAAGGGTAGACTACTGATACACACAACAAACAGTATGCATGAGTTTCAGAATAATTATACTGAGCCAAAGAAGCCAGAAAAGAGAGCATACAAACTGTATTACTCCATTTACATAAACATTTTAGAAAATGCTACTAATCTATAGGGACAGAAATTATATCATCAGTTGTCAGGGGACGGGGAGAAAGTGGTGAGGAGGAATTACAAGAGGGCATGAGAAAACTTTTGGGAGTGATGGATCTGTTTACTCTCTTAACTATGGTGATGGTTTCGTGGGTAAATAAACTTACTGAATTGAATATTTTAAATGTGCAGTTTATTATTGCCAAGTATCTTTAAGTCAAGCTGTTAATTTTTAAAATATATTTTAAGATAACAAATTATAAGACTTTTAAAAAATAATTTATGTAAACTTGACTATGCATTGAGAATTGTTTGAGTCTGTTATGGATTTAGTTCGGAAAAATTAGCTCCTGAGCTTAGTGCCATCTGGAAAACTTTTTTTAAATACTCTTTGAAGAGCTTTTTAATACATTGTGTGGGGTTACAAAAGAAAACAGCAATCACTGATTTCAGATATTTCAGTACATGTATATCAACACAAACTCTCATGCAAACAAGCACAGTTTAGAGAAAGACACTATCAATTAATCTAATCGCCATTTGAAAACAGTGTAATGTTCTTTTGTTAGAACATATTATAATTGATTTGTTAAAGTTTGAATGTTCTAACATTTAAATAAAGAGAGATAGAGTATACCAGCTTTTCTCTCTTTGTATCTCTTTCTTCTTAGGTGATATCCATATATTTTTAGAAGTATGACGTGATGGTCTTTTGATTTGTCAACTCGACTGTGCTATTGTCCCTAGTTAATAAATCAAAAGCTAATCTGGGTGTTACCATGAAGGAATTTTGTAAATGCAATTAAAGTTTATGATCAGTTGGCTTTAAGCGAGGCAGAACATCCCAGATAATCTGGGTGGCCCTGGTGAAATCAGCTGGAAGCCATAGAGCTATGCCGAGGCTTCCTGAAGAACGATTGTACCTGTGGATGGTGGCTTCAGCCCATGCCTGGAGTCCCTGCCCATCCCTCCCCACTGCCTGCCCTGTGGAGTTTGGACTTGCCTAGCGAACCTCCACAATGGCATAGAACAATTCCTTGCAAAAAATATTTTCTTAAGAAGAAAAACAGTTTAAAAAAATTAATATTTTAAAAATATTTCTTAAAAAAATAATATAAAATGTACCACTTTGAAGTGTACAGTTCAGTGGCATTAAGCACATTCACAGTGTTGAGCAGCCATCACCACCATCCCTCTCCAGACCTTTCTCATCATCTCAAGCAGAATCTCTGTACCTATTAAACAGTAACTCCCCATTTCCCCCTACACCAACCCCTGCTAACCTCTGTTTTACCCTCTGCCTCTATGAATTTGACTCTTCTAAGTACTGCATAGAAGTGTCAACATACAGTATTTGTTCTTCAGTGTCTGGCTTATTTTATTTAGCATACTGTAATAAATCTCTTAACATATGTCTCCTGGTTCTGCTTCTTTGATTGAACCCTAATGGATAGAGATAGATGTAGATACAGAATAGATCTAGAATATATAGAATATATCTATATCTATATGTAGAATACCCCAAAATAAACTAATTCATTCAAAGCACAACTTTCCTTGACCAGCCCATCTGGTAACACTCTTT
>NW_006792683.1:3182743-3194924 GCF_000442215.2 Lipotes vexillifer
AGCCCATCTGGTAACGCTCTTTCTAGGCAGAATCAATGGCTCCCTCTTTGCCTCTCCATGTTCCTTAGACGTATTCTGTTATAGTAGTTGTTGGTTTGCAAATCCTTCTTCCCCATTTGATTGTGAGCCTTTTAATCTTATTCATCCTTACTCTCCCAGCACCTAAGAAATTCCTATGGAGAATTAATTCATTAATTAATGCAAATCTATGTATAAAAATAAGTGACTCAGCACATCAGTGTCTTCTCTCTCACAGGGGATTTGGCTTTTATTTTTTGCAAAGACAACTATAGTTGAATACAAGCTCCAAGTTAATCGTTTGTCTCTCTGTACCAGTGATAATCTATATTTAAAAAGATCACTCGAAATTCAAATTAGCTATGCTACTTGGCTACAGTTACTTAACAGCTCTGAGCTGAAGTACATTGTGTTCTCAAAACACCTGTGTTAGCATTCACTCCAAAAATACACACACCACCACACATTGCCAAGGACTTGCTACAACATAAACTTTAGAACATTCCTGTACCGATTCCAGGACACTATGTAATTCTTACTTTGCTAATGGTAAACTTTATCTTTGAACTTTGACACAACAATGCAATCTGAAGTCTTCAAAAACATTTAGACAGTAGTTGTGAAAACTGGGAATGGCCCAGAGGCATTTTTTACCACCAAATAAACATGCTTCTTATTGGACTCTGTATCTAACCTTTGGGGGATGGTAAACAAGACACGCAGGGGAGACATGACGTTTGAGCCAAACAGCAACTTCAGTTGCTGGAGCTGTGACTGTCCATCGGGAACTGTTTGTGCTCCTTAGTCTAATCCCAGTTGAAATATTCCGGCTCATTTATTGATTTAAACTAGAAAACCTTCGACTCAGGGCATAGGTGATCTTACTTGTCAAGTTAATGTCTGGAGAATAGTAGGAGGAAAATTTTATTTGTAATGAATTTGCTTTTCTACACTTCTTTTTAAAAACTAATAATGAGGAAAATCTTAGTCTTTATTGCATGGCCTGCATGACATTGAAAAATAAAACCGTGCTGATGTAAACCTTTTATACTATATTTCCATTTGTCTTTCACTCAGGCTCCATTCTTCGTGCGTGTGTGTGTGTGTGTGTGTGTGTGTGTGTGTGTTTGTTGTGCTTGTTTGCTGAACTGAGGCACTTTCACAAATTCTCTAAGTAGATAGCCGCATGGAAATCAATAGGAATTTTCTATATTGTATTTTGAAAAGTAAAAGTCCCACAGAGTTTATTTCTTACAGAGCTTACCTAAGAAAAGTTGGTCAGATCTCTTTGTCATCAATGTCACATCTGAAAATCTTTACATTACTGTAATTGGCCTACCAGGTCTTAACAGAAAAGAATATCCAAAGAGTAGTAAGTACCGAGTGTCACAAAAGGACATCCACATAGATTGTTATGTTTTATAATTAAAGTTTGCTCTGTTGTCTTTCAAAATAATTTACAAGTTTATTTATTTAGCACATTATTTTAAAATGCTGTCATTTTCACCTGTTCCTATCAGGGTAATGACAGTTGTCCCACTGAGACCCACCTGGTTTCTATGCTTTATTTATTTTTCATCTTAGAAAATCTGCAAGTAACTCAGATTAATGGTTTTTTGGGGTGTGTGTGTGTGCAAAACAGTGAGGATTTATTTTTGTTAACATCAGGAAATGACTCATTGAGATCTACAGCTTAAAGCTGATGAAGTTATAAATGATGAAGTCCCTATTTTCCCGAGTGCTATGTAATTCTTATAATTTCCAGGAAGGATAATTGTGCATCCTGAGTATCCCAATGTATTTGTTCTGATTTATGAGGTGGAAATGTAAACTCATTGCTTTTACTTGAAAGGGTGTGCATTGACAGCTTGGCAGTGTTTGAACTGAGAGAAGTTAAAACTGTCCAGGGACCACACCAGCCAACCCACCGAGAATGCAGGACAAATGGGCATCATCGTAACGAGTGCTAATTATCAGTGGACAGGATCATTATGTTCACTGGTGAATTAAAGAAAGAGAATGGTAAGATCTCTGGCCTCTGGCTTTATCAGCTCAAGTCAGAAAGCCATACATCAGAAGTCGAGGGTGCTTTCAAATATTTCACTAACCGAGAACGACTTTGGAGCACAGAGTAAATTGACTTGATACCAAATTCCTATCTGTACCCTTCTATTTAAATAGGTCTCACTGTGATAGCAATGACAACAAATATCAACAATTTGCCCTTTCCGATATCATTTCTTTTTATTTTTTATATTTCTCTTCTTTGGTCTTTCGCCCCTTTGCCCAAGCAATTCTGCAGTGCACATGCACTCTTTCTTAGCTCTTTATCACACAGTCATTGTGATAAACACACAGCGAGTATCTGCCGTGGACGTAACACTTTACTGAACACTACAGACACATAACTCAAAATAGAGAGGATTTCACCCTTGACTCCTAGGAACTCAGCTTATAACTAAAGATTCCAGATAAAAATCATTAATAAGAGCTGAAGCAACAGGATATATTCCAAACACAGATCGGTTCCTCCCAGGCTAACAGGGGCCTTGTGGTCAAATAATAGACAAATAACTGTAGGAACTCTACGTGGGGAGAGAAAGTCCCGTACGATTTGATAAGTTGTTATCCTCCTGCACTCATTTTATAAGAGACATTGAACTTGATTCTGTAAAATATGCACTAAGAAAAGCCCTCCACAAGGTTACCAACCAATTGCTTGCCTAAATTTCCAACTGCTTGATAAATCCTTGGTAACTAGGTATCACAAGTATTTCTGTGGGTCAGTGAAAAGTGTACGGAACACAGAGAAGGTATACAATAAGGTATATACTGGGTGAAAATTGAATAACCATGCTCTTTTCCAGTCATTTCACCTGCCATAAGTTTGGCATAGTCATCTCTACTGGAAAACATGTGAGTGCACACACACACACACACACACACACACACACACACACTCACACACACATACATACACACACATGCAATGTCCACAGATGTATTTAAAATAAATTGCATATGTTTGAAGAGGGTAAAGGAATTGGGTGTTTATAATGTGGATCATATGTGGCACACATATACAATGGAATATTACTCAGCCATAAAAAGAAACGAAATTGAGTTATTTGTAGTGAGGTGGATGGACCTAGAGTCTGTCATACAGAGTGAAGTAAGTCAGAAAGAGAAAAACAAATACCGTATGCTAACACATATATATGGAATCTAAGGGGAAAAAAAAAGATCATGAAGAACGTAGGGGTGAGACGGGAATAAAGACACAGACCTACTAGAGAATGGACTTGAGGATATGGGGAGGGGGAAGGGTAAGGCTGGGACAAGTGAGAGAGTGGCACGGACATATATACACTACCAAACGTAAAATAGCTAGCTAGTGGGAAGCAGCCGCACAGCACAGGGAGATTGCTCGGTGGTTTGTGACCACCTGGAGGGGTGGGATAGGGAGGGTGGGAGACGCAAGAAGGAGGAGACATGGGAACATATGTATAACTGATTCAGTTTGTTGTAAAGCAGAAACTAGCACAGCATTGTAAAGCAATTATACTCCAATAAAGATGTTAAAAAAATAAAAATAAAAAAAAATATATAATGTGGATCGTATATAATTCAGTTGGAGAAGACCCTATGGAAAATATGAGTTGTGAGCAATAGTTTAAAGTGATGGACTGACCACAGTCTTCTAGAGAGGATGAGGGAAACGGTTCCAGGTACAACTTCATTTCCTTCTTTATCAGTGGAGTTTTTCAATCATCCTAATCTAGCAGAACATTTCTCCTAGGCTACTGAGATATATTTGCAGGAAACAACTTTCCCCTCACTTAAAGAAATAGGTTTAACTCCTTCATTCCTAGAATGCTATAATTCAGGAAAAAAGTGAGTTTTCCATAAGGTATTTAAAGGAGGAAAAAGAGATGAATCTATGTGGAAAATTAGATGAAGGAGTAGAAAATTGCATCTGCCATATAAGTCCAACTACATATGGATTACTCCTCCATGAAAAACTGGAAATTTCATTTAAAAAAGGTACTTGCAAAGTCAGCAGCAGTTCTTAAGAATGTCTTTCCTGCTGCTGACATCATATTTTTTCACCCCATAATAAGGGATAATTTGGACCCATTCTCCTTTTCATTTAAAGCTGTCCCTTTCCTTATTTGCATTTCTCCCACTGCTCTTCCCACATGAAAGGTGATTGCATTACTTGTGGAATATGATGAATCACTTCAACAAGAAATACGTGGCATCTGGTGAAGGCTCTTTCTAGCATATAAATTAAGCTTGAATGGCAGCTTGGTCAAAAACTTCCTTTGAAACTGGTCCCTGTGTGACAGGTAGAATCAAGCATTATCATTTTATCAGCAGGAGGTTTTTCCAAGCTAGCTGATGCCTCTAACCTTTATTAGAGAGAAGTGGGTCACCCCCCTCCCTGAAAATAATTGATGAGATGAAAAGAGAGATCTGGGTGAGGAAACTGGAGAGATGTATTTAATAACTAGGCTGAGATGAGAATTGTTAAAAGAAAAGGAAACACTGGTAACACTGAATGATACTGCAAAAAAGATACCTATGGCTACAAAATAATATCCCAAGGAAGCAGCAAGATAAAGCGTAACCATTCAATCAATTGAGGCAGACTTGCAAATATTTTCCCAACTAAAAAAAAAAAAAAAATCCCCAGGGGAATAAAGACAGGCTAGACAAAAGATATTTTGCATCTCTAGTTTGTGATTGTTTTCTGAATTGGAAGGTTTCTTTTTCCCTTAAATCTGGGAAAGGTAGAACCAAAATGATCAAGTTTTAACTTTATGAAATCCCTTCACTTTGTTTACCTTCCGATTTTTAAACATTTTATTTGTGGAAATAATAATTACTCTTCCATCAGGAAATTCAATGTATTTCATAGAAAAGCCAGCAAAGGAACAAAAACATCAAACAAGGGAAGATTCTCCGACATTCCACATGATGGCAGAAGATCTTTTCCTTATTAAGTAGTCAAAGCTTGCAGTTTTGTATTATTCTATTAAATATAGCAAGATAAGCAATCTCCCATATTCTCTAAGCCATTTTAGAGTAATTTGTTCTCAGGACAAACCAGAGGGATGATGTGTTTTCTTGTGTGAAAAACAAACAACCTCGGGGGAAAAGAAATACCAAAGCCACCTTCCTCAAGTCTTCCTAAATAATGTTGAGATTACAAAAAGTGCCTTTCAAAATCACACTTAAAATGGGATCTTTTTAGACTACATTCCCCAAATGTCAATGACCATTTTTTTTATTGTTTATGTTGTTAAGCACAGTAGACAAATCCTGTAAATGCACTTACGGACCAGGCTGCTTTGTACAATCCCCTTTGCCGATGGAGAGCTTCTTAGAGCTGAAGCTTTTTTCAGAAAATCTTTCTCTGATTTGCAGCATGGCTCTTGTCCACTCAGAACCTTAGAAAAGCACTGGGTCTCTTGCCCCACAACTAGATTTCTAGGCAGAACTAATCCAACAATACAGTCAGCCCTGGAAGATAGTGATATTTCCTGTCTCACGGTGAGAATTTAGAAAGCATGGGCTATAAAGCTGAATTTCTCTACAATTTATAAATACAGCACCCCCTCTTATGCCTTTTGGCTATCTAGTTTATTGTCTCTTCACTTTGTCTTTTGTTTGTTTTTTGTGACAATGATGGTAAAACGGGGAAATGCACTCTAGTTTCACTAGCCCTCTACCTTCCTCAACTTCTTAAATTCAAGTTGTGGTCTGTTCTCATATTTGTGTTAATAAAGGGAAGTAATGTCTCCTATGCAAAGTGCAGATTATTACAAAAGTAATGTGCACAATGTAACTTATCTACCTAAGTATGATATTCACAAAATATTAACTGAGCAAAGCTTAGCAGGGCAATGCTTTACACTAATGCCTTCATTTAACTATGAGAAGAAACCAGCCAGGGAAAATAATAATACCTTCTATTTTTAAATTGCCTTTAGAGTGCTTACAATGGATTCGTACATCAACTATAGCATTTGATTTTCACATATAACCTTATGTTATAGCTGTACTTGTCAATTTATAGATTTTGTAACTGAGACATTAACTCTTCCTAAGATCATAGAGCTAGTATTTGAAAGGAGAGGAACTGAAATCAGAATTCTAGCTCCTATTTCTACTATATCAGTTGAAGAGCATAAAAATCATAACTATAGATAGTAACATATGTAAGTGATGATTTTAGTTTTATAAAAACATTTGGTCAAGTTTATTTTCAGGGAACTTTACACTGAGGATCAAGGGTCCCACAGTCAACTTGCTCCCTTGTGGCAATGTTACTTTCAGGATTTGTTTATTACCTAGATTGAGGAGATGGTGACACAAATATATACATATGTCCAAACTCATCAGATTTTATACATCAATTAGGGGCTTAATAAAGCTGGGTGAAAAAAAAAACTTTGAAACTTACGATTTTTTCAAATAATTTCATTGAAATAATAGAAAATTTTTGAAAATAGAGATAAATTAAAACATTGAAATAAAAAGACGATACTTAGTTTGTGATGTGAGCACAGTCAAGATGCATAACTATTCAGAGTTTCTCTCTGCTGGAATATTTGTTTGACACCATAGATGTGTCAATCTCACTGAAATGTCAATCTTAGTGTCAACTTCATTGAAACAATAGGAAGCCAATCTTGGTGGGCCCACCAGTAACTGCTCAGGGGCCCTAAATGGTTGCAGAGGTGACCATTTCCAGCACTTCACTATGAAAACGAATTGATGGTATGATCTTACCTTCAACGCATGTGATAGATAAAAAACTCTGGAGAAAAAAAAAAAGTCACTACTCAGTGATTATATGGGAACAAAGCTATGAATTCTTATAAGTGATTATTTCCTAGTAGAAAACATCAGGTTATGTGGCTCAGCTACTGTGCTAATCTATCAATACTTTAACACTTTTAATAAAGTGCTAACATAACAAATTATACAAGGCAGCATAATTAACATTAATATTAATGTCAACAGACCTGAATAATATTGAGATTTCAAAAAGGATACCTTTCCCATGTATTCCTAAAAGCAGTATAGATACCAGTAGAGGATAATCCCACTTACTATTTATGTATTTACACACAAAAAGGAAAGTTCAGGATTGATACAGGTAATTTGAGCAAGCCATACCTGCCCAAATACTTTTTGATATTATTAACTAAGTCCCTTCCTTTGGTGTTTCTTATATTCTCCTAGACTTTTAAAACTAGAGGTCCTTAAAGACCATTCAATTACCATTCCAACTAGGATTTTCTATTGAGGAAAATATAACCAGAATCACTGAGACTTGCTCAGGCAGAACCGAGGCTAGAACCCCACTTTTCTGACCACTATCAAATTGTTTTATCATCAGGTTATTTCACATACATTTCCAAGTTTATAACCTTGGGATTGTTTGTCAAAATATCATAGTGACATACTAGATTTCATAGAATTCAGAAAATTTTATGGCCAGTCAAGAAATTATTGCCAAAACCCAACCGGGGCTTCCCTGGTGGCACAGTGGTTGAGAGTCCGCCTGCCGATGCAGGGGACACGGGTTCGTGCCCCGGTCCGGGAAGATCCCACATGCCACGGAGCGGCTGGGCCCGTGAGCCATGGCCGCTGAGCCTGCGCATCCGGAGCCTGTGCTCCGCAATGGGAGAGGCCACAACAGTGAGAGGCCCATGTACCGCAAAAATAAAAAAAATAAAAATAATAAAAAATAAAAAAAACCCAAACCAAACCAAACCAAAACACGATTACAATACTGGTTTCTGTCTGCAATATTAAGACTTGAATAATCCTTCCAGACTTGGGGGGCAGTGTAGGAAAATAGAAGGCAAGTAAGAAGATGGGAAACAGAGCATATTGAAGTTTTTCTTCAATCCACTGGTTGATGAGAAAAATTGTATGCATAGAAACATGGGAGACGGTTTCTCCATCACTATCTCTGAGATTATAGAATTTAGCATAAGATTGGATGACTTTGCACCTTTAGTGGGAGCTTTTTTAGTTGGGTGGTAAAGAGATCTCAAGGAAATCTTTAAGGGTCATGTCTCAGAGCTGCAAATTTGTCCAACAATCCTGCATAGATGTCCCATTTTACAGATGAGGAAAGTGAGTCAGAAAGTATCATGGCCACTTAGGTAGTTGGGATTTAGTGATTAATTCCATGACATTTCATGTTCTGTTTACTAAACCAGCATCAATGTAAGATTGCCCCTCTGATGGTATCCCATGGGTTTTATCTCAAGTATAATGTCATAAACATTTTAAATAACTTTGAGTTAATTATGTATTTCCTTAATTAAAATCAGAGATCTGTACTAATACCCTGATAAATTATAAAATGTTCCTTGTACTTGTCATCTTTCCCTTTTTCTTCCACACCATTTAGATGTTGCTTTGTCACATGAATTTATCATTAGCATACAGAGTGCAGATGGGGGACCCTACAGTCCTGTGGTAATTTAAATTGAGCAGTTTGGGGTTTTTTTTCTAGCCCCACTAGTTTTCTTGAGGCCTGTTAACTAAAACTACATGTTCCAGACATTTTGTGGTTTGATGTATGAAGGTAATAACAGGTTTAACTTTTTTAATTAATTCTCTAAATAAATATGATAGTTTGACATCCCGATTTTCCTTAAAAATAAAGAAGACAGTTATTACTTAATTTTAAGCCATTTTAAACAGTGTTTCCAATAGGAGTTACTAATTTTTCCAGAGCACTAGTAAATTTTAAACAGCCTTTGATTTACAAAACTTCCATGCTTCATTTTGTGTGTCTGCATAAATCCAAGTGCAACTGTATCTTTCTTGACAATTATCACTTTAAGAAGTTTTTTTAATCTTAGACTATGGTTCCAAATTTGAGCTGATGTTCCATTGCATTCTCTCTGTTGGCATAGAGGTCCTTTTAATGTAGTTTAAGAGAGAGTGACTGAGCACCTCAGTGGGAGAGGAGGGCAGGGGAGGGGAGGACAAGGGAGAAGAGAAAAATTTTAAGACACGGGATTTTGCGGTGTGCTTGGTATGTTGCCCCTAAACAAGAAATGTGTCAATATTTTGACATTTTATTTCAAACTACAAGAAGCAGAAGCTATTATCAACATTGGAGTAGCAACCTTTTTAAACAGCATTTTGAAATATATTTTTCCATGCCATACATCTAAACTCAACTCTTGTGCATGATTATAAAGTTAATGATTCTCATAGACCCACAGGGCCTTGACCTGAAAAGGATCTTGAAAGTATGTAGAGCTCCTGGCTTTTGGCAAAGAAGGTGATAATTATATCCATATTAAAGATAACGCACTGAGGAATCATGTGTGTAAGTGGTTTTTACAGTGTCCCGGAATAACTCTCTACCATCTGCGACTTGGTTTATGTGAATAAGGAGGTGTTCATGTCAACAAACTATTACTTTTAGTAGAAGTCTATAGAGAGGTATATCTTCATCATGACAGGGGCATCTGATTTAACTCTCTTGATTTGTGCCATTGAATTCTTATATGTTAAATAGCACGGCCAAAATTACAGGAATAAGAAATAAAGCCAAGGTCTCTTGATTCCCACCTGGGTGCTTTCTCCTTTACTCCACATATAAATTTGAAATGGGCAACGATGGATGGGTTTGATGTTTTTTGAGTTCTGTGTCTGCATATAGTTATTTCTTTCTGATTTCTCCAGCATAGATTGCCCATTCCATTCCTGAACCACCCATTTTTCCTTAGTTAGCTTTTAATGGCTTTTATAGCTTTGTCCCATCGTTCAGTGTGAGTCTTTTAGTCTGAGAACAGGGTATTAAGTCAACTTGAATTACCCACAGTGACTGACATAATACTTTGTTCATAAAAATGCTTAAAATGGATTTCATTGATTAGGAAATTGATAAAAAGTCATTACATATGATACTGAATTTAGAGTAAGATATTCAGTTCTCAAAATATTTAGATTTAGTACCCTTTTAAAAATGCTAACGTGACGTTAAGGAATTAAATAAAAATCAAAAATGATTTTGCTTAACAAAGTCATTTGTAAAAAAAAAATTCTCTCCTGTGCCTTAAACTATTTCCCATATAATGTTTTTTTTTGTTGTTTTTTTGTTTTTTTGTTTTTGCGGTACGCGGGCCTCTCACTGTTATGGCCTCTCCCGTTGCGGACCGGGGCACGAACCCATGTCCCCTGCATCGGCAGGTGGACTCTCAACCACTGCGCCACCAGGGAAGCCCACCCATATAATATTTTGATAAGTATTTTTGATTAACATTTATCTTCACAAAAGGAAACAATGGATTGCATGAGAAAATAAATGGTTGCTATGTAGAACTCTCAGAGAATAATCTTGCAGCATAATAGTTTTCCCAAATAATAGTTTGCCCCTTATAAGCAACATTTAAGAAAATAATTTTAATTAAAATAATTTAAAATACATCAAGCATTTCTTGATATTATAAAACAGAAGACTTCTAAATGGAATTTAACATTCTCACTAAAAGGCCCCCCAAGACTTCATTCTTAGTGACTATTTCTGTTTTTTATGATTATTTCCCTTCCCTTGAACTAAGACGTCAGCTATCACTTGCTGCTGTCAGTGTAACTACTCTTAGAAGTATATTTCCTCTCTTTAAGTTCTTGATGCAGGTGGTTTGCCAGGTTTGTTAGAATTGAGTTCAAAGTATGTATAAACACGCTCTGGAACCCGAGGCCTTTAAGTAGTAAATGAATTTTAATTCTTGGACTTTATGAGTTGGATTTGGCTTCTCGGTGACCAGTTTTAACTAAATTTGTCATTCTTCTCTGTGTCCTAGATATAAGAGATTGATGAATGATCAACGTTTAGGGTAGCTGAACTGTAAATCTGTCAGATCCCCGATATTACAAATTTTACCTGCCTGATAAAATATTTGTTTCTACTGTGTTATAAAAGGCACTCTGTATGTTGTATTCTGATACTGGTTATATTATATTAGTTCGGGGGTCCCCAACCCCCGAGCTGCAGACCACCGGTACTGGTCCGCGGCCTGTTGGGAGCCGGGCGGCACAGCAGGAGGTGAGTGCTGGCAGGCAAGCCAGCGAAACTTCACCTGCCGCCCCCCATCGCTCGCATTACTGCCTGAACCATCCCCCGCCACCCCGCCCCCGTCCGTGTAAAAATTGTCTTCCACGAAACCGGGCCCTGGTGCCGAAGAGGTTGGGGTCCGCTGTATTAGTTAATAGAGACTTACTAATATTGATCTTTACTCCTTCTCAAGTGTTGAGTGTGTCTTCTCATGGGTGTTGGCTGATTGCAAGTAATGCCAACAACTCAGCAGCCTAGGTATGTGTCACCTTTACAAAACTGCCCCATCAGTGCTGTCCAATTTCTGACAACACGCTTTTCCTCACCTCTCCCAAACTCTCCAACTTCTCAATTTCCTTCATCCGATAAACTCTCCCTTCTTATTTTGCTACAAGTTGGTAGGATTGCTACTGTCTAAACTTTTCCTCAACTCTGCTCTTATACGGTAGGTCCATGAAGGGCTGATGGAATAGGTTTTTTGTTTGTTCGTTTGTTTGGAGGAATTATAGATTCATAGTCAATGTGTTATATATGATGCATGGTATGGATCAAAGTCACCATTTTTTTTTTTTTTGCACATGGATATCCAATTTTTCCAGTACCTTTTATAGAAAGACTATTTTTTCTTCACTGAATTGACCTTACATCGTTGTCAAAAATCAGTTGTCCCTATATGGATAAGTTTATTTTTTGGCTGTCTACTCTGTTCCATGATCTAGTAGTCTGTCAAAATATCAGAATGGTGGTAGTCAGTTTTTAATGAATATAACAGTGTCCCTTAAGCCCAAAGCAGTGATTCTCTTTTCACACAGGTAATCCTAACAAACTTGTTTTGAAGTGCTGCCTTTAATTACTGGCCCCAGGGTCTGGATTTTTTTAAGTTGTTTATATATTAAGTGCTTATGTTTGCTGAGACTCAGGGCTCCCCTCAAAAAGCACCATGAACCTCCTTTCTATCCAATTCTTTAGGCGCAAGTATGGAAACGTGTGTTGAGAGAAGGAAATTTTAGCTTCAGGTAAATGCTTCTTTTTTTTAATTCCTTCAAAGTTCAGCAGGAGATA
>NW_006792683.1:3194973-3214079 GCF_000442215.2 Lipotes vexillifer
TCAGCAGGAGATAAAGATGGATATTCAAGTGAAGTTGAGGAAGGACATTTGAGATAAAACATTGTTGCATGGAACAGACCATGGCTAAATGTGCGGGTCCCAAATAATGTTTAAAGATGTGTTGGCTTTGGAAAATCATTTGCAATGAAGCTCTGAACACGATATTTTCTAAAGAAAAGCCAATTAGATTCCATACATAATATTTTATGAATATTAACATGTGCATATATTACAGTTAATTGCATATATATTAATTCAGCATGCATTAGCATCTATACTTAGTCACTCTCAAATTTGGTTAATTCAGGAATTATTAAATACAAAGAAAATCTAGAAAAATTACATTCAACATCGAATATAAATTCAAAATTTATATAACAACTAATATTTATGTTACAAAATTTATGTAACCAAAAATACATAGTTTCTTCTACCCAAATTACAGTTCTTGTCTTCTACTTTATTAAACTATTTTTCTATTAAACTCTTTTCTATTCTATTTCTATTAAACAGTTTCTATTAAAACTTCTAGATGTCTTGGGAAAAACACTATTCAAATACTTTGAATAGACCAAATAAAATGAGCATACAATATCAGACCATACAATATTAGTAAAGTAACGATATAGTGGAATAATACTCTTTACAATGACAGCACTGGGGACCAGGATCCTTAAGTGACTTACTAAAAGATACATTTAGCTAATAAGTTGCTGGGGCTGATAGTTACACTTCCACCCCACTTTTCTCACCCTTCCAAGTGGCGGTCAAAACCAATGTGTTCAAAGGCCTGTACTTAACACTTAGGATTGCGAAGATTGATAAGAATCTATCTCCACCCTCAAGAAGTTTAGCAGGAGATAAAAGGCGATGTACACATAAGTATGGAGCATACACGCATGGTATTTGGGGCCTGAGAAAGGGTCGCAAATGGAACTGAGTTCAAGTAGTGGGAGAAGGAAAGGAAGAAAAAGAGGAAGAGGAGAAGGGGGGGGGAAACAACCCAAAGCAAGTTCTCTTCAGATTGAGCCAATCAGTAGAGGCCCTTGAGGTAATTCTTGCAAGTGGGAATTCGAAAGCTGAGGGTAGAGAAGGAAAAGGAACAGGAAAACATGTAGCGATGAGGCAAATAAGTCAAACGGGAAGACACCACATTTCTCTCTGCCACAGCCCTCCACGCACAGACCCGCACTCCCCAGAAATGTTACACTTCTGTGAAGCCCGGCTCTGCTCCCGTCGTATGACTGCAGCTGACACATGGCAGCAGGCACTTCTCCAGCCAATATCTGCACCTTGAGAAAGGGCCATCCTCGCAGGCACCGTCCCATTGCAGTCCACGTGTGACGAGAGGAAAACGAAACTTGATTGTTTTGTGATCAGCATTTGTGAGAAACAAGCTTTGTGTACCATTCCAACACTGATTTTTACACTTTTCTTTAACTAAAGGTGGAGAAAGCTTTTAGTAAAAGCAATCCAGATCCCCAGCCTCATAACATGAACGTTATGGCGTGGCTGTTTTCCAGTTTCTCCATGACAGGAGACAAGCACCCTCCAATTTAATAACTAAATTCATGTTTTCCTCCTGCAGCAGCTTGTGCAATGATTGAAGTCAGAAGGCCTTGGCAGCCTCTGGCACTGGCAAATAGAATGTGGCATTCTCATCATATGATTAATTAATGTTCCTGATTCAGGGAGATATAGCACCGCTTTACGTCCCCTGTGTTATTGAATAACCTCTCACGCGTATTGTTTCGTAGGCCCTTTTTACATCGATGCAGGTAAATCCCAAGTAACCGGCCACAAAAGCCTAAGTTTCTGCTGAAGCCCTGCGTGAGTGACTTGGGGATGTGCCTGGATGGGAGAGAAAAGAAAGGAAAAGGAGGAAGGAGAACCTGTGTTAGACAATCCATCGTGTCAGAGAATCATTTTACTTCTTGCTTGTCCATGGTTTGCAGTCTTATTTGGTGTTTTGTTAATAACCTTTTTCCTTATTCACACGTCAAGAATGATAAAAATGGGACTTCCCTGGTGGCAGTGGTTAAGAATCCACCTGCCAATGCAGGGGACATGGGTTCGAGTCCTGGTCCGGGAAGATCCCACATGCTGCGGAGCAACTAAGCCCGTGCGCCACAACTACTGATCCTGCGCTCTAGAGCCAGTGAGCCACAGCTGCTGAGCCTGCGAGCCACAACTACTGAAGCCTGCATGCCTAGAGCCCGCGCTTCGCAACAAGAGAAGCCACCGAAATGAGAAGCCCATGCACCGCAACCAAGAGTAACCACCGCTCGCCACAACTAGAGAAAGCCCACTTGCAGCAAGGAAGACCCAACACAGCCCAAAAAAGAAAAAGGTAAAAATAAACATCCCAGCAGACAGTCAAGAAACCTGCCTGTGTGATCCTTGGAAGTTACACCAATTGGCCCCTGTATCAACGGTTTCAAACCATGAAGCTATTCTCCAGGGTCCAGCGAGTATAAACAGGATACTTTGGAGAATCCAACGAGATGTTATGGAACCGAGTGTATTCATCTCTCATTTCCAGCATATTCTGGACCCAATAAGAAAGAGGGACATTGTGTCGTCTAACAAGTTGTCTCAAATACTGCAAAACGAACAAAAAGGACAAATTTATGCCATACTTGCTACTTGGCTTTTCTTCTTAAAGTTGAGTATTGAATTATTATAGTTGCACCTTCCCTCCCAAAAGGAGCAAATGTCTTTCTCACAGTTAACTGAAGTAATGAGCCATTCAGATAGAAAATGATCACATCTTTTGAGAAATCTATTCTCTGTATCATTAGAGACTTGGGATTTTATCCCTTCAGACTACTTTTGGGACTTCTAGGGCATCGGAATGTTCCAGAGAAGTCTCAGCCCCCAGTGAAGAGCTCATCAGACCTAGGAAACAGCCTCATCATGTTGAATGATTTCCCTGGTGAAAGGTTACTAGAGAAAGAAAGTCAAGGAGAACAACAAATTGTGCCACAAACAGAAACTGAAAAAAAAAAAAAAGTCCAGAGAATTGCCAGGAAATAGTAACCAACATGTGTAGTGTTAGAGAAAGAAAATGCATTTATTTATTTTTAAACCACTTTCCCACTCTGCCTTCAATATAATACACATCATAGAATCACTTTAAGTTTGCTTTTTTACCAAATTGAGATGCTTTCAAGTAGAAAAAAATACCTATATATGGGTAATATGAAAGAAATAGATACTGACACTCTTGAATAATTCAGGAATCTGCTGAAAAGATTTTGAGAATTCTGCTTTCACAAAACCCCAACATTGAGATTCTTAATGTTGCTTTCTAGTTAAACTCCTAGAGTACTGATGAGGATTATTGAATTGAGCTAAGGTAATTGGTAACAGTCATGGAAAGGAAAAATAATTCTGGGTAAAAGAAAATGACAGTCTCAGTGTTTCTCCTTCATTTCGTAGTTAAGTTATGCCTAGTAAAAGCACAGACTCTCGTAACCACATGGGCTTTACCGAAATATTATGTTTCTCAATCCTCCAATGTACTTTGCTTTTTATTTCTATTTTCTTCTAATCCCCAAATATTTTGTTTGCCTTTCTCTCTAGAGTTTAGTGTATTTCTGTATCCTCTAAAATCTCTAATGCATTTAAAAAAATACATTCCAGAAATTAGTATTTATTTTCTACTATTTTAAAAAATTTACATGCCAGTAAATGCCAGTCAAAACTGAAAATTCTGACAGCATTGACTAGTGCTGGCTCAGGAAATACGAGTTCTCTAAAATTTGAACCCAAAATTGCTATGTGGCATGGACAGAATTTTAACTATTCTTGACTCACTTTCTCCCTATTAAAAGAAGTAATTCTTCCTTCACAGGAAAGCCAAAAAGGCAAACATGATGCTAGATAAGTTTTGGTTTTTTCTGGGAGAAATAAGGCGTTCTCAAAATTCAAGGCATCATCATTATTCATGCTCCTGAAATCTATTATGATAGTAGAAGATATTATATTTAAACTTTTCTTCTGTTTTCCCCCAAAAGGCGTTTAAACTAAGATTATAGCCTATCAAATAATTATTATCAAAAAAAAGTAAGAAGAGAAAAGAATTACAACCCAGGAAGCAGGACATAAGTAGTAAGTCTAAATACAAGTTTGTGATACGACTGCTTATTTTTCTTCTGTAGAAAAATGCCTCCAGTTTTAAATATACAATGTCGGTATTAGCAAAGTACATTAGATCATCATGTAGCTTATTATGGATCCAAAGTGGTTCTGAAAATAAACTTGCATTAAGCAGAATCAGTCATATTGGTAGTATGGAAATTTGGGCTCGGTTATAGTTCCCTGTCAACCAAAAAGTTCAGTGTTCAGTGAGAAAATAATAAAAAATAAAAACCCACTGGGGAAAATTCTGCTCCCTTTAGTATGCAGAAAGCACATACTGGAAGTAGCTTCACCTGCCAGTTGTGATTAATTTGCTATTTCTTACAACGTCTCACTTTGATTATTAATGATAATGATTTGATTTATGAGTTCTGTTCACTGAATATTCTCAATTTCCAAAGATGTACTCTTTTGGGAAAAAAAAAGGAGAGGAAATAAAAAGCTGTTGGGGAGATAGCGACTCAGGTAATGCAACGTGGCATCATTTACCTCTAGACAGTGGTTCAAATCTATCTCCCCCCATTTTCTTAAGGTGTACAGGGAAATCTAAAGGCCAGGGCAGAGATATTGTATATAATGAGTGAGAGAGGAATATCACGATCCCACCTCTGTTCTGAGGTTTTGTCTCTTTATGTGTTATGGGAATGGAGAACATTTGGGACCAGGGCTTCTGGATTTTAAGGCTTTTCTCTGTGCAGAATTATAACATGTAAACCCTGCGACATGAATTGCATATTAACATTTTGTCATTCATGCATATATTAAGAAGCTGAGATGTTTAAGACTGTATGAAAAGATGTTGGTTCTCAGAATAGAATTATAGAGAATTAAGGCAATTAGAACTCTGAGGAACCATACACAGCATTGTTAGAATATCATATTTTCTACCAGCTGACCTCCTCGTTGATCACAGAAAAGAAAATTCAGTAGAAATTAATTTAGAGCTTTTCACAAATGCAAAAATAACTCAGGAGTAATTGATTTTTAAAGGTTGAAAATTACAAAGGCTCTCATTTTCCTTGAGAAATATCTTCTAGGAAAATAAGTGTAAGACAGAAAAATAATGTAATCATCTTTCCCCAGATCATACCCTCCACTGGGAGTCTGAGGACCTGAAAAGATTTCAGAGTCCTCAGCACTACCTCAGTGAAGTACCCACTGGGAGTTTATGAGCTTCTGGCCCCACTAAGTTTCCATAGAAAAAGTATTAGTAATAGCTTATCTTATTAGTAGTAGAGCTTTCCACAGGCTAGACGCCTTAGATACATAATCTCATTTAGTCCTCACAACAAGACAATGAGACAATTACTGTTATCCCCATTTACAGATGAGGAAAGTAAGGCTCAGAGAAATTAAGTGACTGCCCCAGGTCACACAGCCAGACATGGTGCGGATTGAGGCAATTTGATCCCACTGCTCTGTCGTGGCACCCTGCCTCTTCTTTATCCATTGTAAAAGGACAGTAATGACATGGCTACAAACTCTACTCTCTAACACTGCACTTTGTCATAAATGAATTCTGTCTCCTGCTGACCACAGGAAAAGCCTATCCCTTAGAATGAGCTCAGAATGAGGGTGGTAGCTTTTAGCAGTTGGTGGAAAACAAAGAACAGCTGCTACTCCAGTGGCTTGTGTTGAGTCTGATAAGGTTCCTAAATCTGAGAAAAGGATCCCTCAGTGCCTAGAACTTTTTAGAAATCTCCTCTCTCATTTCCATGTCTAGAAGTTCTGTACCTAGAGCCAGCTAAAGTGTTCCATTCACACATAAAAATCTGGTTTACGATGCCAGAACACTGGTTCCCCCACCTGGAGTGCTTGTTCAAAATTCAGGGACCTGAGACACTTTCTGAGACTCTGATTATTAAACCTGAGTTTAAGACTCCACATTGGCATTTTAAACTCCCCTGGGTTGGGCTGAAATGAAGCAGAGACCCTGGAAGACTATGTGGGAGCATCCCCTTAACCTCTCCTTCCTGGCTGGTTTTTACTTCTTTGAGTCTAACAGATAGTGTTTCCAAAGCTCCATCATTCTCCGCTCTCAAAAGGCAATCTCTCCCACTCTCTTGGTTTCAGCTGCCCATGGATAGGCTGGTGATTTTAAAGTTTATCTTTCCATTCTAGAACCCCTTGCTCATTTGAATCTCATGATCACATTTTCAAAATCCACATTGTTCTTCCTAAACCTCTTCTTGTTCCTATATTGTGTTGCCTTTGCACCTTGATAAAGATCAGTTCTATCTCATCTTCTCCATTCAGACAATTAATGCTGTAACTCAGGTCCTTATTGCCTCTTACCTGGATCACAATGACGAACTCCTCACTGGTCTCCCTAACTTCATCCTGGTCACCCTCAAAACCATCCTCCTTAGTGTCACCAAGGGAACTTCACGTATCGTGTTGCTTCCTGCTTAAAATCTTCCCAGGGTTCCCAAACCTTTACGCATAAAATTTGACCCTGCCTTTTTCCCTGGCCTAATCTTATGACAGTCCCATCTCACACATTATACTAAGTAATTGAATACTTGCATATAACACCCTCCATGTCTTCACTGAAGTTACTTCCTCTGCCTAGGAAGCTCTTTCAACCTCCAACCCTACTTACCCAATTACAGTGCCCTCAACAGCATGCACCTTAAAGCAGGAAGAAACACTTTGGATTTAAATTATCCTGAGTTGGAACCCCAGTTCTGCCTTTTCTAATTGTGGGACCTTATGTAACCTACCTCACCATGTTATGAACATGAAATATAATATGGCTGAAATATATAGTATGACAACTATATCCTGCATAGCTGTGTGAATTTGGGCAGGACACTCGTCTCTTAGTGCCTCCATTTCTTTTTTTTTTTTTTTTTCCTTGCGTTATGCGGGCCTCTCACTGTTGTGGCCTCTCCCATTTGCGGAGCACAGGCTCCGGACGCGCAGGCTCAGCGGCCATGGCTCACGGGCCCAGCCGCTCCGCGGCATGTGGGATCTTCCCGAAACGGGGCACGAACCCTCGTCTCCTGCATCGGCAGGCGGACTCTCAAGCACTGCGCCACCAGGGAAGCCCCTAGTGCCTCCATTTCTATGTCTGTAGTTTATGTAAGTTGAACTAGATTTAGGAATTCTCTGAACTCTCGTGATGCACAGCCAATGAGTACATAGGCATTTACTAATATTGGTGTGTTCAGATTTACCCTTTCTAAAGCACTTTCATAAGCACCTCTTTTGTCCCTTATGATGACCCTGTGAAGATGTTTCACAAACAGTTAATTAACTAGTTTTAGGTAACAGGGCCAAGAAGTATGACTTAGTTCATCCACAGGCCTGCAGGATTCCTAGCTCAGTACGCCTACACTCTACCACAGGGCTTGGCAGCAGGCTCATGAGTCACTGTGGAGAAGTCACATGTTGAAACAAAACAAATAAAATGATTCATTATATATTCATATATTATTCATATAAATTTATTTATTTATTTATTTAAAGTAACTTAAACCAAAATAGACTTACTCTGTTCTTATATCAAAGACAAGAGTGTGTCGGGCTTCCCTGGTGGCGCAGTGGTTGGGAATCTGCCTGCCAATGCAGGGGACACGGGTTCGAGCCCTGGTCTGGGAAGATCCCACATGCCATGGAGCAACTGGGCCCATGAGCCACAATTACTGAGCCTGCGCGTCTGGAGCCTGTGCTCCGCAACAACAGAGGCCGCGATAGTGAGAGGCCTGCGCACCGCGATGAAGAGTGACCCCCACTTGCCACAACTAGAGAAAGCCCTCTCACAGAAATGAAGACCCAACACAGCCATAAATAAATAAATAAATACATACATACATTGTGTATAAAAAAAAAAAAAAAAAAAAAAAGACAAGAGTGTGTTTGATGTTTCTTCTGCAGTCTTTGGTGTGTAGTAGTTACTACAGGGTTGTTCGTTATACTCCTGTCCCAGGCAGCATTATAAACAGAACAGAAGTCCTCCAGGGAACATTTTGAAGGACCCCAGGGACACCCCTGCTTTAGATGTGTTCTCTGAGCTTACAGAGAACATACATAGGTAGATTACCTTGGG
Organism: Lipotes vexillifer; assembly: GCF_000442215.2. Taxonomy (NCBI): domain Eukaryota; kingdom Metazoa; phylum Chordata; class Mammalia; order Artiodactyla; family Lipotidae; genus Lipotes; species Lipotes vexillifer. Next base: position 3,203,168 of record NW_006792683.1, read on the forward strand.
TGGTGGGGTGTCCTTCATATCGGGTGGCCCTGATGGCCTTAGGAGATGCAGGGAGGCCGGGCAGTGCAAGAAGCCTGCGGGGAAGTTTGTCCAGCCAGGGTCCCTGGAGGTCTGGAACGAGGATCAGGACATGGTCTGACTGTACGGCTCCATCCTTCGTTACGCCTTCTCTCTCTACCTGCTTCAGAAACCCAACTACCCTCCATCGTACACGGAAGCACTGCCCTTCAATCAGAGTTCTTGTGCCAGGCACCTCAGGGCTGAAGGCCAGATTAAAGAAGGCCACTTTGGGGCCAGAGGCCAATCCCTGGATGGATGAGGCTGCCAGGTCACCTGACTCCAGTGCACATCCAGTCACTCCAGCCACTTCAGACGAAGTTCTTAAGGGGGCTGTGTGGGTGACAAGCTCTGGGAGCTTCCAAGGTTACTCTCCAATTAGAATTAGTTTTGGTTACATAGCACAGAAGACCCAGAAGAAAAATGGCTTAAAGCCCTGAATTTCCTACTTCAGACTCCTTTGGTTCCCAGCAGTAGGAGGGAGGAAGGGGTGTTCTTCAAACACGTGCTTCCCATCCACCCCTCCTTTGGGAGACATCCCTGGGTGCCCTGCATGCTTCTGCTCATGTCTCATTGGCAGAATGTCATCCTCTTGTTGCAAGGGAGGCTGAGAAACAGCCTTTTACCAGGCTAGACTCAGGATTTGCTAACAAAGGAGCATGGATACTTCTGTAGAGAACTAGCCAGCTCTGGTACGTCAGTATAGCTCCTACTCACACCTCACGCATTCATTTCCAGTTGGCTATTCAATAGTCATATAATTCAAAGTAGAATACGGAAGAAAACAACTTTAAAGACTCAAAATATTACCTTTCAGAAGTATTGAACTAAGAGAAATTCAAGCCCGAGAACCTCAACTAAATTTATCTCAGTAGCTAGTTATTCCATTCACTATCTTCTGAAAAAATAGGCCACAAGATAGATAAAAAGTAAGGGACCTCCGCTGGTTGACTTTCAAGTAGAGGCTCAGACAAGCAGGTTCATAACATCAGGGTGTCCAAAGCAGGCAACCCACAATTGGTCTCTGAACCCGAAAATGAGGATAGTCATGTCAGTATCATTGTTTTGTTTTGTGTGTGTGTGTGTGTGTGAAGATCAAAGTAGATAATACCCAGAGTAGCGGTGAGCACAAAACACGTTCTTATATCTGAATCTGAAACAATGCTTAGGACCAACTCTAGACAAAATTGTGGATGAAGCCAGTTTTGTCCTCAGGATCCTAATCTCACACACACCATCCTCTAGGTATCTCCCTTCCTTTATCTCTTTCTTAGGTGACAAATTACAGTGCCTCTGGCCGACCAGAAGTCCCTCCCAGATCTGCTCTGCCAGGGCAGCCCTGTAACTCTGGGTTTTAAACCTGCCACCGTTCCCTCTTCTAGTATTATCAACTTTTGATCTCATGGTTTTAGCATATTGTCAAAATATAGAAGGAGGATGGATAAATTCCCTTATGGCAAAATTGCTATTGCATATAAGACTTTTGTCCTATAGTATTTGTATTTACATTTTAACTTGAAGTCCTTTGAGCCAGAAGAGGTGTATTTTAAGGTATATTTCAAGCATCAACATACAGGGGGAATATATTCAATATGGAACCTTTCCAACATCCTTTAAAATTTCCCATATAGGTATAAAGTTTTCTTTCAATTTTATTAAGGTATAGTTAATATACAAAAGTTGCACATACTTAATATATACATTCTGATGAGTTTACACATTTGCATGCACTCATGATACCATCACCACAAACAAGGAAATAAACATATTCATCACCTCCAAAAGATTTTTGCGTTTCTTTGCTTTTTAAAAACATTTAAATATTACTATTTGAATTCATTTTCTTGAGCTTCAAACTGGCTAGGTATTCTGTCCTCAAGAAAAACATAAGCTTAAAAAAAAAAAAAAGAAAAAGTAAAACATAAGCTTGATGAGAAAGGATATCAAGGGAAGGAAAAGATAAAGATTCTGGCTCCTTTTCCTTGTTAAGGTTGTACCTTCTCATTTTTACATTTCCAGATATATGTGGCAATTTTGGCAAACTCCCAAATAATGCCAGTCAAAAGAAGACTATCATGCTTTGTAATTTAAAAAATATATTGCCCATACTCAAAGTTCCAGGACCTCAGTTATATCACACCCCTTATCCTGAGATCACTTCGTTTTATTTAAGAGCTCAAGCAGATAAAATTAAAACTCTTAAAAATCTCAGGTAGAAGGTTAGGGTGTTTGGGGGGCTCAACATAAGAGAGCCAAGGAAGGTTCTCCCCGATCTTTCCCTTTGGATAAGGTCCCTTCCAGATTTCATTACTATCAGTGAGGTTTCCAACAGCCATTTTAACATTACTTTTTATAAAATTAGATGAAAATATGTGTATTAGATGAATAACTTCATAAACATTTAGGTTTTTTTGCAAAACTGCTAAGAATGAAGCTGACAGAACAGTGTTCCTGTCTAAACGAACTTACGTGCTTTAGTAGAAAACCAGGAATTTCCTTGTTTTGCTCTTCCCCCACCTGTCACTGCCCCCCTTTAACCTCCCTGAAGGAGAATTAACACCACCTAGTCATGGGGCAGGAGGCACTGAGGACCTAGGAGCCTCCTTCATAAGTTGCTAAAAATAAACATTTCTCACAGTTTTGTTTAATTCATGAAATATCTATATACACTAATGGGCTTTACTATATTGGAACACTAATGCAGAAGAAAACAACGTTATGGTATAAGGACAAAAATAATTAATTAATACCAGTTACCTCCAATCATAAACTGAAGTCCAAAACACAAAGCAGAGATTTTTTTTCAATCTGTTGAAATGAAATCAAAGGGAATTTTTGAAAGGCAAGCTCTCACTGCTGAGCACTGGGAACCAAGCCCTCGTTACACTTAATGGATGTTCCCTGCCAAGTTCCCCAACCCCTGGGGGTGAAAATTTCCCCTAAAAAGACCTGGAAGGGATTCAAGGCTGCTAAAGCCTTGAATAAAACTTTACTTAATGTGTATTGTACATTTTTATTACCCTGAGATGATATGTTATAATTAGGTTCTTAAATCATGTGAGAAAAACTTAAACACATTATTAACAAATGATAATATTCCCAAACCAAACCAGATTGGTGCCAGTCTCTCTAGAGAAGAAGATAGTAGGTAGTAAGCAGGTGAACAAAGTGGTAAACATGTCGGGAACGGGAACAAATATTAGGTACCCTGGTTCTATCGAAGGCACAAGACTTAAGAGAAACAAATTAGCCTCTGCTGGAGCTATATGGTAAAAGGACAGAAATCCTTTTGAACTTGCCTGAAATTATAACACGTGATTTCTGGATGTTCCATAAGTAATTAGCCAAAACAGAAATGTATGTTTCCCAGAATAAAGTGAATAGAGAAAAATATTCCACGAAGAATACTTATTTTAGCTTCTTAGAAAATAAGTTGAACCTTTAACATAGTTGAAATGAGCAGAATCAATTTCTGATGGTGTTTGGAAATAAAAGAAATGAGAGTTAATTTGAATCCTTTTCTTCACCCTGCCTGAGTTGATCCAAACTTCAATATTAGAAATCACTCTAAGAAGGAACTGCCATAAGAATTCTTACATTCAAATACACATTATGAAGTCTTTTAAGCGAAGCAAATTTTTTTTTTTTTTTTTTTTTTTTTTTTTTTTTTTTTTTTTTCTTGCGTTATGCGGGCCTCTCACTGTCGTGGCCTCTCCCATTTGCGGAGCACAGGCTCCGGACGCGCAGGCTCAGTGGCCATGGCTCACGGGCCCAGCCGCTCCGCGGCATGTGGGATCTTCCCGAAACGGGGCACGAACCCGCATCTCCTGCATCGGCAGGCGGACTCTCAAGCACTGCGCCACCAGGGAAGCCCAAGCGAAGCAAATTTTAAAGATCGTAGAACTGGAAATAAAGCTGGTAGCCAGAAGTGCGTTGCTGCTGTCTGGATAACCCTGAACTTCTTTTAGAAGGGAGATCGTCTCCTTTCCTGGTGTCCTCCAGGCTGGTGGGACCCATGGTGCACAAGCAAGCAGAGGCAGGTTCTCTCCAGGAGACTCCACAGGGTGTTCTGGAAAGGGTTGGCATCCACCTGGACTGAGGAACCGTACGTGGAGGCTGGCTTCCCCATTGCCTGCTTGAAGATCAAAACAGATTTTGTTTTGGCAAATGACTTTTAGAAATCAAAGCCTCAGAGCTTTTAAAAATTATCCTTTAGCAGTATATTAAGGGAGATGGACCAAGAGTCATTTCGCAGGAACTTGCACTGTTAAATGTTGGTGGAAAGAAACTGACGTGATTGATAATGCTAACTGGTTACACAGGAACCTTGAGTGTAGGGAGATATTTGTATGAAGGTGCAAGAGAAAGTAAAGGGCTTTTGCATTTCTGCCCTTGTTAAAGCTACACTGGCTGTACCTACACAGATCTAATTATATGTGAATATTAGAAATATGAATAAAATACAGCAGTTATTTCCACTTGCTTTGAGTACCCTGTTTCTCCTGGACTTTTAAAATCCTGTATAATGAAAGAGATGCTGGATCCAGGAACAATGACTATTGAGTGGGGAGGACATAGCTCACAAGAGCAAGTATATTTTTTATCATGAGTATAGTGTAAATATTACACGTTTCTCAATAGTTTACAGTATAAAGAGAGGTTGATATTCAATTTATGAATCCCTTGAAAAAATCATGTTCACAAATATTTCTGCACTATTTCAGGAGATAATAGTAAATATTCCCTCTTTGTAATCTTTCCTTTATCCCTTGAAACTTGTGATCAATTCAGGTTGGTCAGAACTGGCCCCTAAGGTCATCAAAAGAGATAATATCTGATGCACATCTATGCAGTAAAGTCAGTACTTTAATCTCTCAGAAATAGGCAATAAAATATGCTATTATCATAAACTCACATCTAAACTGTCAGTAATTCAGAGGCTTGAGCAATCATCTGGACAGCCTACAAAGTCAATTTAGACAATTCTACAACCATATTTTATTAGATAACTCTGCTTTGCCAATGTAGACATGATCTAAGTTTATCTAAAAGTTCTCTAGGGAAAATTATATACCTAAAGCCAGCCTCAAACTGTGACCATTAGAAACTTGCAGAAATTCACTGAAAATAAATTATACCAATCTCACTTTTAGACAACATTACTAGAATGGTTTATCAGGGGACTGCCATGACCCTTTTTAAAATTTTCTTATAATTCAAGTTTTATTGATAGCAATGCCAAATTAGAAAGCTTTCTTTAAATTGCTGTAGCTCTTAAGCAACTTTTAAAAAAAATTTTTATTGGAGTATAGTCGCTTTACAATGTTGTGTTAGTTTCTTGCTGTACAGCAACGTGAATCAGTCATATGTATACATATATCCCCTCCTTTTTAGATTTCCTTCCCATTTAGGTCACCACAGAACATTAAGTAGAGTTCCCTGTTCTATACAGCAGGTTCTCACTAGTTATCTATTCGATACATAGTAGTGTATATATGTCAGTCCCAGTCTCCCAATTCATCCCACCACCCCCTTCCCCTCTTGGTAACCATAAGTTTGTCCTCTGCATCTGTGACTTTATTTCTGCTTTGTAAACACCTAGAGACTGTCATACAGAGTGAAGTAAGTCAGAAAGAGAAAAACAAATATCGTATAATATCACTTATACGTGGAATTTAGAAAAAATGGTAGAGATGAACTTATTTGCCATGACCTTCTTGAACTTCAGTTTTAGCAAAATTTTGGTCAATGTCCTTCAAAGTCATGAGGCAATGGGATATAGCAGAAGTAGAGATAAATGAACAGGATTCTGGTTTGAGTTCTTTCTCAGACGTGATATGTAACTTTAAAAAGTTATGTCACCAGTTCTTAGACAAAGTGATAAATCGAGCACCTGTAGACCCGTTTCCCTCTGTTCCAAACACATGCACAATGCAGTTTTATGAAAATATATGAATCCGAAAAAATATGAATATATACACATATATTTAAAACAAATAATTTGGTTTGAAAGTAAGAAAGGAAATTTCCAGGAGTCAGAAATGGAAAGGAAATATTTCAGTAAATAGGAGCTCAATTTTTGTGGCCTATAGTGGTGTCGAGACAGTGGGGCAGTTTTTGGAACTGTAGCCATTGGTTCTAAATGAGATAGGTTATTGAATTCCATTCATGAATCTGGGGTCCAGCAACTCACTGTTTTTGTTTGTTTGTTTGTACGTTTTGTTTTTCACAAGTAGGAATTCAGAATATCCCCAAGCAAGGTACCTAGATCACAGCTAATGCAAAAGACCTGCTGCTGACCATGAGTAGAAATAGTGCCTCAAACCACATCAAAATCAAGAGTATGTGCCATTACAGTGTGGGGGACTCAGATCCATTCTTTTCAATCTATTAGATTCTACTGATTAGAGTATAATGACTCTATGTTGAAATACGACATTAAAACCTAGGTTGAGACCTGTGAATTTTGCATGTCATAGACAGAGATAACTATGAAACTACTCCCAAAGCAAGGCTATCAAAACTATATCCAGTGGAAAATAATTACCATGAAAGGTGAGCTCTAAAAGAACCATTAGAAAACATATGGGAATCTTTTGGCTTCTTGGACTCAATCCCAGTGTGTATGTGTGGAGGTGGGGTAGTGGTATGGATTTCCCCCACACCAACAAGAAGCAAAGCTCTGGACACCAGCTGGGTGTCCTACACTTCAACTCAATTCAGACACTATCTACCTGGAGATAGCACCAGATCCCACAGGTCAAAGACTCAGTCTCAGAAGACTGCCCCTCCACCCCACCTCCTTCAGACACCAGCTGCAAGCCCAGGTAATTACCTGTGCTTCTGATCAGCTGGCTATAAATCAGAGGTTCCCACAGTCCCCTCCTTCCTTGGATTCAATTAGTTTGTTAGAGCAGCTCATAGAACCCAGAGAAACATTTTACTCCCTAGATTACCAGTTCGGTATGAAAGGATATAACTCAGGAAGAGCCAGAGAGAAGAGATGCTAGGGCAACGTATGGGAAAAGGGCTTGGAGATTCTGAGCACACCGCTCTCCTGGAATCTCCACAGGTTCACCAACCCAAAATCTCTCTGAACCCTGTCCTTTTGGATTTTCGTGGAGGTGTCATTACATAGTCATGATTGATTAAGTCATTGGCCATTGGTGATTGAACTCAGTCTCTAGCCCCTCTCCCTTCCCTGGAGGTCAGGGTGGTGGGACTAAAAGTTCCAACCTTCTGGTCACAAAGCTGATTCTGACAACCAGCCCCATCCTTAGGAATGGTCCAAAAGTCACCTCATTAGTATAACAAGAGATACCTTGATTGCTCTCATCACTTAGGAAATTCCCAGGGTTTTAGGAGCTTTGTGTCAGGAACGCTGGACAAATACCAAATATATATTTACTATAAATCATAATATCACAGGGAAACTCTAGTGTTTTTGGTCTGCTTAAGCTATCAGTTTCTGAGAATGATAATAAAAATATCTCACTGGGACTGTGTTTTTCAGTTTCAATTTTTTTAAGTTCTCCTCATTTTTACTTCATATTGTTACTATGTTGTTAAAGTTATAAAAATTCTGTATTATTTTGTTACGAAAAAGATATCCCTTTTCTATTTAATACTTATTTTATCCAAATTATGCTTTTAATGAAAAAAATTTATTGTTATAACTACATCACTAATTTTCTGGTTTTATCTTTATTAGTCTCTTTACTTTCATTTGTTAAGTCCCTATATGTTAGGGTATTATTTATATAGACAATTTGACTGAACTTTCCTTTTTAATTCAGTGTGATCACCTTTGTCTCTCCACTGGAGAATTTAGCCTTGTATTTATATTGACATCTATTACTAACGTTTTATTAATTCTACCATAATTTGTACTTTCTGATTATTTGTTCCTCCTGTCTTTCCTTCTATTGTATTAATATTTTTTCTTCATTTACTTTTCCTTCTACTTTTTTTGAAATATATGAGCTGTGTCATTCTGCTTGTTTCTTATCGATAGTTACTCTTTGTGCTTTTCTCTACTATGAAAATATCTCAAAGATGTAATTAATTTGCCCATCTCTGATGGTTAATTTTATGTGTCACCTCGGCTGGGCTAACGGATGCCCAGAGAGCTGGTAAAACATTATTTCTCGGTGTTTTCGTGTGGGTGTTACTGGAAGAGATTAATGTTTGAAACAATAGACTGAGTGGAGAAAACTGCCCTCACCAAAGTGGGTGGGCATCATCCAACCCATTGAGGGCTCGAATAGAACAAAAAGATGGAGGAAGGGGAATTAATTCTCTTATTGAGCTGGGCCATCCATATGTTGCTGTACTTCTATCAAAGTTCCTCAGTTATGCCTTCAGACTAGGAATGAATCACACCACCAGCGCTTCTGGGTCTCCAGGTTATAGGCAGCATATCTGGGGCTTTTTGGCCTCCATAGTCACGTGAGCCAATTTCCGCAATACATCTCCTCTTTATCTATCTATCTATCTATCCTATTGTTTCTGTTTCTCTGGAGAACCCTGACTAATGCACCATCTAAATGTCAATTTTCTCATATGTAAAATTAGGAAGTTGTTCTAAAGTCCTTTTCATATATATATATATATATATATATATATATATATATATATATTCTCTCTTTTTCTATAGGAAAAAGAAAATTAGGCTGGAGAACCCTGACTAATGCACCATCTAAATGTCAATTTTCTCATATGTAAAATTAGGAAGTTGTTCTAAAGTCCTTTTCATATATATATATATATATATATATATATATATATATATATATTCCCTCTTTTTCGATAGGACAAAGAAAATTAGGCTAGATCAGTGATCTTAAAGCAGCTTTATCCAGAGTTTTAGAGTTTTATAATTCCCTTGACAACTTCAGGAGGTAAAGTCCTGAGAATAGGACCATGGCCCTCCCTCTGCTTCTAGAGCAATTCTATTCTCAGTCTTCTTGAATGGGGTTCTGTGTTGGAGGTCACTTAAACAGAGGCTCTTGAAAAGAAAAATTTTTAAAGCGAGCAGAAAAACAAAATGAAATTTGAAATCCATTAGAGAGATAAAAATAAAATCAGGATATTTCATTGATTATTGACTAACTGTACCCAAGATGGTCAAACAGTAAGATCCATAGAGTTCTGTAGAGCTTTGCCTGTGCCTCTAGCTTTTTATCATTTTCATTATATTTCTCCATGGAAGTCTACAAAATGTGCTTTTGTCAGTTTGTTTATTATAAACTTGATAGAGTTGGATAAAATGTTAAGTAAAAAACTGAACAGGAAGAAAATCCAGTATCTTCAACAGCAATTTTCATAAATATTCAGTATTTGAGGACATTTTCTTATACAATTACTAAGAGAGGATGGGATTAATCTCAATAAAAGAAAACTCATAAAAACGCAAAAAATAGAGATTTCCAAACTTATCATGTTTATAAGGAACTAATTAGAGTGCCTTTGGAAAATAATGCTAGGAAAATGAATGGGTGACTCTGGGTTATTAAAATGAAGAACTTTCTAGCAATTACCACTGCTCAAACTTTGGTGGGCTTTCATTTACAGTAGTTGGTTTATTCATCATTAGAGGCATTTGAGCATCAGAATTGCTGGGCTCTTCTAGACAGAATCCCCATCATCGGGGATAGAGTAGATAAAGTTAAAGATCGCCTCCAACTCTGCAATGCTGTGCATTGCAAATTAAATATCTGGAGGCTGGTGTATCGTATTAATTTAGTTCACAATTTTAAGTCATTTTAAGAATGAAGCACAAGACTGATAAGTTCTCCTCCTTAACCCCCAAGACTCACAGAACCTTGCCCACCACAGAGCAGCTCAAACAGCTGAAACCAAATTATATTAAGCTTTATTCTGAGAGTCTTCATCTAACAAAGTTAGTATCTTTTTCTAAAAATACAGCTACTCATTTGTGCTTGCTACTCATTTTTTTCAAAACTAAAGATATATATATATTTTTTGTTTGTTTGTTTGTTTGTTTGTTTGTTTTGCGGTACGCGGGCCTCTCACTGTCGCGGCCTCTCCCGTTGCGGAGCACAGGCTCCGGACGCGCAGGCTCAGCGGCCGTGGCTCACGGGCCCAGCCGCTCCGCGGCATGTGGGATCCTCCCGGACCGGGGCACGAACCCGTGTCCCCTGCATCGGCAGGCGGACTCTCAACCACTGCGCCACCTGGGAAGCCCAAAACTAAAGATATATTTTTGAGTCTGTATAAATAGGTGATAAAATTTTAAGTAAAATCAGGGGGATGATCAACACACTATGCAGGCAAGTGGTGCTCTTGACATTGGGAGGACAGCACAGTTGTGGAAAAGCAGAGAGGTTCTTAAGGTACTGGCAGTGTTCTCAATCTCAGACTGGATGGTGCAAACATAGGTTGGTTTCATAAACTTCTTTAAACTCTGTGCATAAGTGTTACATGCTTTTCTGTATTATACTACATTTCTTAATTAAATTTTAAAAATGTGTGATTTGAGTAAGATGGTCATAACACCAAACTCTCTAAACAAAGCAAGCTGGGAATATTTTCACAATCCCAAATGACTGGACAGTTTCCCAGAATGGCAGGTCACACAAAGTCAGGTTACTTCACATACTTAAATTTCGTTCTTACCTCTTGAGTTGTGGCACCTTAGTTTTGTTAAAGTATTATCCAGTTTCTTTTTTAATGACCAGCTATATTGATGATGCACTAATGTGCAATATGGAAAGTTCCAATTTGGTGACTAAAATCAAGAGTGTAAGTAGCGGGCTTCCCTGGTGGCGCAGTGGTTGAGAGTCCGCCTGCCGATGCAGGGGACACGGGTTCGTGCCCCGGTCCGGGAGGATCC
>NW_006792683.1:3214351-3239371 GCF_000442215.2 Lipotes vexillifer
AAAAAAAAAAAAAAAAAAAAAAAAAGAGTGTAAGTAGCATCTCTGCCTTTTGATTTAATAGCGTGGAATATGGAGGAAAATTAAATTTTGGAAAATAAAGCAATTAATATTTATGGCTTACGTATTGAAATCAGCCTATAGTTACAGATAGGATTAAGTAATTACAGGTTAGAAAGGCAGGTGCAAAGATGTTTTAAATCTATCATAATTCAAGAATCCTTATATTGTAATTGAATGTTTGGTATAATAAGTATTTTTTATGTCTAGGCAATGAAAATGCCATAAAAAGTTTAATTAGCAAAAATGCAATGGATAAGAAGATAATGGAAACAAACTTTGGGAGAATATAATCATGTCTATGAACGTATATTTAAGACACCATCAAGAGTAGTAATTAAGTTAAGCATAATCAAAGAACATTGTTATAGGAATATATTAATGTAATAATTTCTTCTAAATTATTTTTAAACATGATATCTAAGGATCTTAATGCATTTTCTATTGCCGGTTAGCTCTGTAATAAAGCAAGTATTTCCCTTTGTTTCTATTATGATCTTGCTAAACTGAGTCAAAGAGGAGAAAATTGTCTACCTATTTCACAGAGTAGGGCCGTGGTTAAAACAGGAACAACTTCTGTGACTATGCTAGACCAGTGGCATGAAGTATATACTCGGAGAGCTTCAGTGAGTCCCCAAAGTACCAAAAGTGATAAAGCATAAAAACCAGAAAGCTCTATTGAGGTGCTGATGTTGGACAACACTCACTGCAAATTTAATTTCCTAAGTGACTCACTCTTGCATAATCACATAACTAGTACTTTCCACTTCACAGCTATGCAAAATTATAAATCACAACATGCTGCACTCACTTTGCAAAAATTAAAAATTTATAATTTCAAGTGCCAAGAATTTAGTGCATTTTTCTCAGTTGCAAATTTTGAGTTTAAAACTGTTTCCATACTAGTCCAGTTGTACTATTGCTTCTGGATGCCCCTCAAGAGTGCTCATTATTTCAAAGTCAATTACTAATCTTTATTGAGAGTTTACTATAGTCAGGAGCTCTACTTAGAGCCTCCTGTGTGTTACCTTTGTTTAATCTGCAAAATAATTCAGTAGGTGAGGTATTGTTGTCTCTGATTCCAGAAGGTTACAAGTCTTAATAACTATCCAAGTTTACACAATGGTAAGTGATAGATCAGGAAGCCAGGGGCTCAAGATTTAAAAAAAAAAAAAAAAAAGACATTTTTGAATTCCAAAAGCCTACTTTATCATTTGAAATGTTAAATGCTGGAAGACTCAGCTTATAATAAACCAAAATGTGGAGGAAATAGTAATGAATTAAGAGTAGTTCTCCTACACAGAGGGGTCATAATAATATCTGCCCTGTGAGAAGGAGACTAGAGAAATCTCTGATTGGAGAACAGAGAGTAAAGGCTGGTATAGGACAATTTTCTCTTCTGCTGTAAGTAAACATTTGAAAGTTTCATGTTCATGTCCAAGCAGAGACCAAGAACACCATCCAATGGAAAGAGGCCTCAAGATTCCAACAGAAGACTTAAAACAGCGTACACAGCACAAATCATACCACATAGTAAACATATTGCAACTAGATCCATCCAGAGGTGGGTGTGTTGTAAAAGCAGATGTGTCCAATCCAAGATGAACATCAGGCAGAGCCATCACCCAAGTCCTGATGCCAGGAAAGTGCCCTCCCCTCTTCCCTTCCAGAGATACCGAGACAGAAATTAAGAGGGAGGGGGAAGGAAAACTTCTCATTTGACTCACTACTCATAGGGATAAATGTATAGATCGGAGGTGACTGAATTACTACCATGGACACTATATTTTTCTGTTTCTTCATGGAAATAAAATTCTATAATAGAGATCATCTGTGGCCTGAAACCATGTTTACTGACTTAAAAAAAAAGACCCCTCTAAATTTATCTCTCTCCTTCTTATCAAAATTCTTACTATTTTCTCTCATGTTTTCCATTGCAAAATTTTATTTGCAACAACGGATCTCCCGACTCCAGCTGTTATGTCCCCTATATTCTCTGTCATCCATAAATTAGCATTTACAAGTAGAGACATCTGTCTACTTGCTGTTTTCTCCAGCCCTTTGTTATGGACAATACAAGTACAGGCCTCACATTCCCCTTAGAAAATGGGAGATTTATAGCTTTTGAAGCATTATTAAGAACTTCTTCCTTATGTATTAAAAAGAAGCAAAGGAATGTTTTTTTAAGTCTCCTGTTTAAAAAAAAAGTCAGAAAATGCCGGACACTATTTATGGGACAAATACGTAATCTATAAACAATGATCTCTATAACTATAGACAGTAATCACTATAAACTGTGATCTCTGCCTCTTCATATTGGGGATAGGGTCTAGTATGAAACCAAACTTAATAAAACATTCTTTAATGCACACAGACACTTCAGTTGATCATCTCTAAGTGGGCGTGGGTTTGGGCGATATTAAATCACACAAATTCTGCCTGATTTGATTAAGATGATTTAAACCAAAAACACTAAACAAACAAACAAACAATGAAACCCAGATACTGTTGAGGATATCAGGTATGTAGTAGAAAAGAACAGCCTCGTGAGAGATATCAACTAGTATTCCAAAGGAGAAATACCTGGGAAGGATAATGGAAAATAATGCCTGGCCCAGAGCCTCAGAGCTCTAGCTACTAATGAGGAGACTATGGATGTAAAAGAAGTAGACTTGCATTTTATCCTGTGAGCCATATAGGACAGAAATCATGATGTTACACAGGGCACCATCAGCATACTGGAGGGTAGCTGGGAGGAAGATGGTGGGAAAGCAATAGAAAATAATGGAAAGAGCATGAAAAGAAGCAAACGTGGATCCCAGGCTTAACACAGTTTGGGAAGAGGGAGGAGAATTGGGAAGGATCACGTGTGGGCTTAGGAAGAGAAGAAAAATAAAAAATATCAGGGGAACAGCCTAAAGAATGAACCTAAAAGCAGGTAGGCTAGGATTCTAGACCAGATATACGGCAGGGAGAAGCCAACACTGCATAAACCCAGTCTCCATTTCCTGTTCATCCCCAAAACTTGTAGAGAGAATTTTCCAAATGTAAAAATGAGATCATCTCCACTTGGAAATATAATGAAGTTTTTAGGAAGGACGTATCATGGAGAGAAAGAGAGGATAACAAGAAAGTCTAGTTTTAAAATATTACCACAGTTTCCCTGATAACCCTAAATCTAATTGAACTTTTAGAAAATACCTTAATCCCATGATGAGATATAAAAAATAAAAGTTTAAATATACATGGGTGAGCCTCTTTAGCTTTTACTAGTGACTTTATATACATCATCTCTTTTTTACCAAAGATCTACAAATTAAACAAGATATTAATCGCTCTGTTTCAGAGATGAGAAGGCTTAGATTTCAGGCAATTTAAGTAATTATCCTAAGGTTATGCAGCTAGTGCTTGATGGAGCTGAGACTGAACACCTTTTTCACATACTGTAAATCCAGCACTTTCATACTACATCTCACTGACTTACTACAGTACACCTACCTGGAAATAAATAGGTCCTCTTTCAAAGGCAGGGAAGTACCTAGGCAAAGACTTCGTACTCCAGAAGAGAGAGAAACCTTTTGAAGGCAAACTCAAGGAACTCAATGGATGACACCAACATCCCTGTTTATCCAGCTGTGGGTCTAAAGATCTCCTTGGACTTTTGGATTGCCATTTACAGAAAATAGAGATTAACACCTGCAGAAAAAAGTCTAAGGAGACTTCCTGCGAGGAAGACAAAGCTCTAACATAAGTGCATTTATCACTTTAAGATTAAAGGATCTACTTTGAGGGGGTACTAGATCTTGTGGATCAAGGCTGACTTCAGAAACAAAGTGTTAGTTTCATTTGGCCAAAGCCACTAGCTTATTTTGGAGCTATCCAAGGTGCTCATCTCAGACCATAGCTGTCAGCTTACCAAACCTATGTAGCAAATTTCCCGGTCCTACCCGTGATATTGAAGCAAATGCCTTTTGATTTGGGGGGGTTGAGGATTGGGGAGAATCATAATATTTTATTTCACACTTGATTGAATCTTTAAAGGTCCAACTTTCATAAAGAATATAGCATCCCTGCTTTCAGAAGCAGTCAGTGGAAACATTATTAGGACCACATAGAGACATTTAAACAAATATTAGTCAGTGATTGACTGTGGTTTGTACAAACTCAGTATTTAAAATCTTCAAGAGTCATATTTCAGCCATAATGCTCTTCTATATTTCTATGTTTTTAAGGCCTGGTATTGCCAAGAGTTGTGAAGATAAGAATGTTCTCAATATTTTTCTTTTGATTTTTTTTTTACAACTTATGGTAAATGAAACACACACATAACTACTCACACACACACACAACACATAATTAACCCTATAATACTTTCTATTCTACTTAACTTTATTGGAAAGAAAAAGTTCTGATTATAACCCACTAAACTGATTTCAGGTCACACTAATGGGTCTTGATCCACAGTATGGGGGAAAAAAAGAAACCAAAAAGGACTATTAATGACTGAGCTCACAGGATAATCTCCATCACATGTCTTATTCACCATACCTATCTCCACCATCCTGCCCTGGACGTGTGCTCAGTTCTGCCTCTCTTATCACATCTTTTAAAAATAATGTCACTGCCAAGTCCCTTTTGAAACCATACTCAATCTGATTTGGCTTCTAATAAACATCTTCCACTAACCCCAGACCACTTTCTCTCATCCAAAGTCGGGTAATGAGATTAGAGAGAGCACAGTTTGGGGAAGAGAATTGGGATCTGGATGAGGGGTGCCCCTCTAAGGAGAAAACCTGATAAAGACCAAAGGCACCGAGCACAGCTAACCACTTGCGTCATTTTTCTCTCTTTCTCCTTCACGTTGTCCTCTTTCATCTCCTTTAGCAACATAACAGCAAACTTTTATTATTGCCTGTGTCTACCTGAGAATTTTACAAATGCCCCCTACTGAAATTAAGCTTCACAATAACTATCCAGTCTGAATTATTATCTTCATTTTTATAGATGTGGAAATTTGGCCTCCAAGAAGATAAATAACTTTCCAGTGATGAGAAAGGATGTTATGGAAGCTGTTAATCTAGGATATTAATGGACATATAGGAATTATTTAGAAGTCCATTACATAATGCACCACTCAAGAACAGGAGAAGTTTAGGTAGAACATTATAAACTAGCATGTATTAAGCAAGTAAAGCATCCATCATTACCTAAAAAAGCTATTAGATCCTTAATCCTTGTGCTGTTGCACAAGTTGATCACTGAGTGTCATTATTTTAACAACTTTACACACAAGATAATCTTAAATAATCTCCTAATGAGAAAGTAAACGTGTCTACTGCAGCTATAGCACAAGAATTTGAAGCAACTATCATTCATTCTGAGCATAGCAGAGATCAGCCTAAACTCAACTTTAGTCATGCTTAATAAGAGGAACTGAAGAGGGGGGGAAATACCCAGTTATATTCCTCTCTCTTGTTCTTCCTGTGAACTTTCAAAAATACTGACAGATATTTAAATGATCAAAAATATGGGCAGCAAAAACATTAAGAACTAGAAATGACTCAGAGGTGAGTTATGAACTCTTAAGGACTTTAAGGAATAGTAAGACAAGGGCAGAGGGATTTATACCTTTCTGGATCTGTCAATGAGATAATTATTTTCTAAATAGTCAAGTCATAAAATATAAAAGTAGACAGTAATTATGAGAGTCGCTCTGCCAAGATAATGCATTCAGCCCTTTCTCGTGGGGAAGCAGTTTCTAGACGTCGTGAAGTTTGAGAAGCTCTAAAGGGTCACTGAAGTGAAAACTGAAGGGTTAGGGCAGCGTTGAGGAGGAGAGGGTACCTGAGCTATTCTGGCAAATGAAAAGAAAGCACGTGACTGAGAAAATCTTCAAATCAATTCATGTGCATTGTAAGGAAGAGGCTGGCTATCTTCCATTCCCACTTTCAAAAATGCCCTAATTGCCTTAAAATAACTTACATTGGGCATATGTAAAGACCGTTGCATGTTGGCACAGACCGCAGACACGAAAAGACTATCTCTAAAATTCTCAATTAGAATATAAATGTAAGTTGCACAGAAGGAGAATCGGTGATACAACCTATTCCAACGTGAAGTTTTATTGTGGTGACAAGTGGCAAAAGCAGTGCAAATTCCTTTATTTCTAGCATTTGTGTTTTCTAGAATTACGGCTCTGCATAACTGAAATTTCCCACACTGTCGTGAATGCAGTTGTAATTTGCCATGTAGTTTGTACCTTTAGCAATAATATATTTCATACCTGGTAGTGGCATAGGATGAATAAAATATCCTCAAGAAAATAGACGTTCATCTGAATTTCAGAAACATATTGTTTTAAGGGCCCCAAAGTACTGAAGGCTGTGCTCTGATGCTGTCTCCATAGAAAAGTTCTATTACCTATTTTTGTATATATGTTTTACTCAGAAACACTCAAAAATCAAACTAAAGCCGTACATGGGGCTGAAGAAAGAGAATATACTGAGACTATGGATAAACCCACCAACTGAAATAATGATAAAAGAAATTATGTAAGTGATTTGTTTTTCAAACCCTCTCTTTTCCCCCAAAATGAAAATGATGGGAAATTACTCTTATGACCCATCTCATCTAATAAATTTTCTAGTTCAGATATTTTCTAACTCTGCTTCAGAGGAACATCTGTGTTTAACCCATTGAACTGAGACAATCTGCCAAAAGTGACAGCACCGCAAATTAGTGTTAAAAAGAATAATGTATGCAATTTTCAAATTTTCAGGTGTTTTTCTCATAGGGTTTCTCTCAGCCTTTGGTAATGCATATACACTGGACTCTAGTACAAGTGAACCTAGCTTAACACAAGCTATACATTTAGTTATTTTAAATTAATTGTGTCACTATTTCAATCTCCTCTCCCCAAAGCACCCAGGTCTAGGTGATAACGATCCATGCAAAATCTAGAGCAGACATTAGAACACAGTCACTGAGTCCTTTCCCAGCATTTTTCCTTTCGGGTCTACATGCCTTAGTAAAATTTTTGAGACACTGAAAGGAGAGTATTTCATAATATTTCTAAGATTCTTGATGAAAAAAATCACATAGATCAAAACAGAAGTTAGATTAAACAATACTTCCATTTTACCGTTCAAAATATTGAAACTCTCAAGTTGCAATTCCTTTTTAAGATTTTAAAGTCATCTCACAAAATAAACATGAAAAAAAATGAGTGAAGCAATGAATAGAGTTTTACCCAAATAGCGGTGTTCATTTAAGTCCTTCTTTCGATCATGCTTACTAAGAGGTGACTATTAAGACAGAAAACTAGGGGCTCGTATAGTAAAGGAAATCAAGACACCTAGGAGTTCATAATAAACTCATCTCTACAAACAAATAACTCTCAAGTAGTGATTATTTCTCTACCTATTTTCTACCTCCGTTTTTAAACGTAGAATTTTACCTTCTGTGATTCCTTAGCCAACAATTTCCAATCTCTTTTATTCAAAGACAAAAATTTTTAAATCATCCTATCTAGGGTAAATTATAAGGCAGTTTGTGGGAAGCTTGTGCTCGTCCAGGGCTCCAGATGCCCTAATCCGAGTGCAGAGAAGGCTGAACAGGTCAATATCATGGCACACTTGCAAACAGGTAAATCCTGACACAGGGTTGGAAAGCCCACCTGACCACCACCCCCAGACTATCGCAATGAAGACAATCAATCTTTTATTGGTACTAATAATTGCTGGAAATAATTGTGTTTATTACCTGTCAAGTACCTTACTTAAGATCACGAGTGCATGATCTCAACTCATCCTTTAACCAAATTTATGAGCTTAGTAGTATTAAACCTTTAACCAAATTTATGAGATTAGTAGTATAAAACCAATTGTTTGGCTAGTAAAATTACAGTACTGGAATTCAACCACAGATCTCTAAAGCATCTAAAACACTATTCTCTACTATATCTCTTCAGAGACAGACATCTAAATGAATATTTTAAAATAACATAAATTGTGCAATAAACAATCTGATAAATCAATAAAGGTCAATAAACAATCTGATAAACCGAACTTTAAATCCTGGGAAATATATTAGATTAATTAAAATCCATGGGTTAAAGACTTTTTTTAAGTCCAGGGGAAATCTATGATTATTTTATCAGGGGAAGAAAATGTAATAAGCATTTCTCATCTCAAATTCTCTGATACTAGAATTGTTATTTAAATATATTTCTGGAAAAAGGCTTTCACGTGGCAGACATTTTTTATTGGTACAGTTATCTGATTAGTTTTCTAAGAACGTCAATCTAAATAGAAGGGAACATATGCATCTTAACCCTGAGCAAAACCAAAAAGAATTAAAATAAAATAAAATACATACATATATATATATATATATATATTTTTTTTTAAACCCTGGCTTACATATGATTTTAATAAGAAACTCTATGTCATCAGTATTTCTAAATGTATTACCAAATAAGTAAGAGATTTTAGATAATTTTCAGTTCACAGTACAATTCTTTGAAATTAACCCACAAATTGGTTTTGCCTCATATTTTATCAAACCCATCTTTCTGACTTAGGCATTTCTTTTCTTGGGATTCTTACAAAGATAGTTATCGTGCACAGAGTACACTTTAGCCTTTGGTGGTTTTAATCTCACTTTAACATCTTTGTGTTTGTAAGTACATTTCTTTTCTTTCATCTGATCATGTACATGTTAAGATGTCAAAACTGAAGTCTACTGACATATCAGTCATAGGTTCTAGCAATGTTTCAAATCCCTTAAAAGTTTAAAATTCAGTTTAAACAAGAAATATTTTTAATTCATCATAATAAAATAGAATTTTGAATCTTAATGTGTGAAACTTATAGTTGGGTCTACAGCAAAATATACTTTAAAAAAAATACAGTTGGAATTGAATGTATGTTCTACAAAGAGGCAGTGAAGAAGCAGGTATTTTATTACAGATTGTCCTGTCAACTCACAGGGCAATTCATACTTCGATTTTAGTGCAATTCAAGTACAACATTGCTTGGTCATTGAGCTTTCTCAGGAAGGATTTTGGACTAACATGTCTATCAGCAATAAAATTTACTTAGAACACAGTTTTCTGGAAAACAGGCTTGTTCATGTGTTTGTGAATGAAGCTAATTTTTGTATTATATTTGCTCTCTGCACAATGCATTTCCCCTAAGGGACTAGCAAAGTTTTCCCATATTGGTGTGAGGTTGAAATTTCACTTAACTGAAAAACAAGAAAGGCAGCGATTGCATTTACAGTTAGTTGAACTTCAGAGGTGCTTAAAAGACAGAAACTGGGAGATTCACCTCTTTGATGAAGCTCATAACAGATCTCCAGACCTCCTTAACAGACAGCTCATTACTACAGACTGTCTATGCAAATTGTACACTGACTATGGGCCTTCACGGGAGGGTTTTTTTGTTTTCTGTTTGTGGTACTAACCTAGTATAACTTGCCATATAACTGCCCTCTTGCCAGCAATGTTAATGATGGTGATTATTAGTAATAACTCTGAGTAATTAGGTTTTCTTCCTTGTACTCAAAATAATTGCTCCACGTAAATCCACAGCGATTTTTATGGTGCACTAAAGATGAGTAACATTAGAAACTTGGCAAATCTTACTTATAGAGGCATTTTACCTAATGATCTAATCCATCAGTTCCCAGGCTTGACAATCTTGAGACTCACTTAGTACTGAAGGATCTCCCCTCCTCATAGCAGCACTAGGAAACAACTTAGTCACTAAACTATATATTTAAGAGCTTTATTAAAAGGACCTTGAAAGTATAATCTCTAGTTTAAGCCAGGGAAGACTCTGAGTGTAGAAATATATAAAATTTACTGGACATTAGTCCCATGGACTGAGCAAGACCTTAATTAATCACTAATTAATCATTTTTTAGTTTCAGAAAGAAGTTTACTATTTTGATTTCTAAAGCAATTCGAGATTAATTTCTAATCCTGTGAAACTTGTAATTTATTAATTATGTGAGCTAAAGTATGAGAGTGTCAACAAGGAGTTAGAAATATTAGCTATGCCTTCGGTTTTCTCAATCTCCTCACTTCTAAATGCCCCAGAATCTCCCATGGGAAAGAAAGAACATAGTAGGGAGAAAGTTACTCACCCACCGCTATTGGTCTTTCTACCCAGTTTTTCTCACTTGACAGTCAGTTCATTCTGAGAAAGATGTAGGACCACTGATTTCAATGAAGAGGGAAAGGAAGAGTAAGGCTATACATTTTGGCTCACTTGTCTTACCTTGACATTGTGCTATTTACAAATAGAACTAGGCTGCCCAGGGGTAAGAACTCAAGTTCAAATCCAACAAGATATCTTCTTGGTCCAAAGGGAAATTTCCACCATTGTCATCCCCACTGGAGCCTTTGATCAATCAGATCTTTTCAAAACATGGAAGGTAGAGTGGGTAATATGCCATGAAGTTTCCTGCTTCATTAAGTAGTACTCAGAACGAACAAGAGTATAGAGATCCATAATCCACTGGTAATTCTACATCTGTTGTACATGGATTTTCCACATATGTCTGGGTTTATATATGTTCCTATTCCAGCATTATCTCATTTTATTCATTACAATGTTAGAGCAGGTCTTCATATTCAGGAGGAGAAGTTATACTTAATGTTTTCTTTTCCTTTCATGATGTCTTAACCATTCACCACATGAATGTTAGACATCTCATTAAATGTCATGAAACCTTCTGTCAGTATTTTTATTAGAATTGCAGATTAATTCAGTTGGAATATCCATCTTTGTGATTTTTGTTTTCTTATTGTGAACATGGTATATATTTATTTCCAATATATTTTTAATTCAAAAAACAATTTGATGTCCTTGATGTACTCTAGTATTACTTCATTTTCTACTTCATTTTTACTCTTATTTTTTATTTCTTACAGTCTATGTTTTTTATATTTAATCTGGTGAATTTTTCTAGTTGGACAAATTATTTTCAATTTTTAAAATCAGTTTAAGTTGTATATTTACCTCTAAGGATAACTTTAACTACATCTAATAAGTTTTGTTAAATAGCACTTTCTTAGTCACTTAGTAAAAACTATTTTTATAAATTCCACTGAGATTTCCTTTAAACTCGTGGGTGACATAGTTATGTATTGTTTAGCTCCCAAATATATAGGAATTTCATCTCCTTTAATTGTTATTTTCAATTGTTTTTTCATTATAATCAAGTGACTAGGTTCAGTTTCTTGTTGGAGGAATATATTTGTGCTCTTCTGTCTTCCTAGACCTCTAACCCACATTATCTGTATAAGCTGGCAGCAATATTTTTCAGCTTCCTTTAAGCGGGTAGCAGCCCTCAACATCCAACTTTAAACCAAGAAACTAGCACCTGTCCTCTTTCTCTTATAGAGTCCTCTTAGTTTTCATCACCCCATGGGAGTGGTACCTAGAAGTGGTGCCGTACACCAGAATAATGAATTTTATACTTCAGTTCCACTTATAGTCCAGAGAAGTTTTTAACCTTTCAGTCACCTGGTTATGGCATGTATTATTTCTCTTTTAAAAATATTTTAACTACAATCACTAGGTATTTCGAGTATAAGCAAGCACATCAACTCATGAATTTACTCTCGTATATTGGCTGGAAGTCCTAGATAATGTTAGTAAATAGCTACATCAAGCATCTGAGTTAGATGTTATTATTCCATTACATAGATGGAGAAACAATCCTATGGAAGTTAAGAAACCTGCAGTCAGACTTAATTAAGCCCTTAAAAATAAGATGTGGTCTCTCAAGAAAACATTTTCACATAAATGTTTCAAAGAAAATTTAAAATTTTGACAGTTTTAAAAAATTCTCCTTTAAAATAATTACTTTTCAAAATGCTGAAACCCATGCTTGGCATAGCCAGTGAAATACCAAGATTAAAAGTCTGTTTCTAATCTCCCAAATCTTTTCCTAGGTTTGAGTAAACATATACAAACATACGTATATAGAGTTTATTTTTTTTAATGGGTCATGATTTATGTAGTGTATCACAACTCGTTTTTCTTAATACCTCATGAATATATTTTGGTGCACGTTGATCTAACTCACTTCTTTTTAATAGCTGCAATGGCATTGCATAGAATGGATATATAAAATTTTGTTATCTATTTTATTAATGGCTACGTGGGATTTTAGAAGGTTTTAGGAAATTATATTTAGTATTGTGAAATTCTTCCAATAAAATCTATATAGCCAACTCATTGCCTATAACTTAACCCTGAATTGCTCCCTTTTTAGATTTCATGACATTTTCACTCTTCCTTATACTATATATCTCACCTCACATGTCTGCCCTTGAGTTAGTTGTACTCCTACATGAAAGGCCAAGTGACTGGGGAAAAATAATAAAACAGCACACCTCAAAACAACTTGCAAATTTTCCTCAAAATATTTCTACTAGAATTGAAGAAGCCTTCTGAATTCTAATTTCTGAAAGAATTGTTTTTCAGTTGTATTATGAATTGTGTTTTGAAACAGGGGAGTTCTAGGAATGACTGTTTATCATGGCTTGTCAAATTTGACCTTCCTAAATTTATTAGGAAAGTGCTGTGAGGGTTCTCTGGGTCATGCAGTCCAGCTTTCCCATTTCATTTTACAAAGTATAGCAGTGCACTCACTGGTGGCAAGGCTAGCAGAAGACTTGAACTACTGATCTAAAGAAAGGGGAAATTCTCTCACTTGAACAGACAATAAAGAACCTCCTTCAGAAGGCTAAATGTGGTTCAACACTGATTAAGGGAAAAATCGTATCTTAAATATGAATTCCTTGAGTCCTTGACCTTCATTACTTAGCACTGCTATCTTCTTGAGTCCCTTTTAGGATTCACCTAAAATATTGCTTCTAGAAGCATCCACAGAAAATGATTTCAAATTTTAAAATAATTTTTATACAGCAATATTTTATAAATGGTCACCCTAATTTTATATTCGCTTACAAACACGATGTGAGCCAGGAAACAGCAGGATGTTAGAATGAGACGACAAATGCTAGCTATCTAACTTTACGTGTGCAAGCAATAAGATACATCATTAATACTGAAGTGAAAAGGCAATAATGTAAAATCAGAGAGGGTATCAATATTCCTTAATTTAGTTGAACTATAATTATGTAATGAGAACATTGGCTCTTTTGAAACAATTTGAAAACTGTGTTGGGCTCTCTTGTCACTTGGACCAATGGATCTATTCATCCCAAGACTTGATTTCCTGTTCAGGTTAACATACCATTAGCTGAAGGTAATTGTTGAGAGGATACTCTGTTACGAAAGCTACAGAACTCTCAATCATTCCAGTGCCGGATAGGTGCCCTGGATAAAGGATCCTATTTCCCTAGTGTCCTTCATTATGTTTGTCTCTTCACACAATTGTGTGATTGTATACTGCTAAATAGTTATTTGGTGGTAATGGTGCATTTCAAATTGGTGACTCAAATAACAGGAATGGAGGAAAAAAAGGGAGAGAGTATGATCTTTGCCGAGCTATACACCTGCAGGTTTCAGCTGAGTCAGTCTGGGAACAGAATCCCGTAGTAATTAATTTCAAGACCTTTTGCAATGACTGAGTGAAATAGTTCTGTGAAGAAAGTATTTGAAAAATATTTGAATATTACAAGACTCAAACTCCGATTACTTAGACTTGCAGGTGCTGTCTTCCTAGATATGCA
Organism: Lipotes vexillifer; assembly: GCF_000442215.2. Classification (NCBI taxonomy): domain Eukaryota; kingdom Metazoa; phylum Chordata; class Mammalia; order Artiodactyla; family Lipotidae; genus Lipotes; species Lipotes vexillifer. The sequence goes on from NW_006792683.1 coordinate 3,228,123, forward strand.
ACCTCCTTCTCACTTCTGTTCTACACATTCAGTTCCTTGAATTGTGGAAGCAAGCAAGGCTCATCAGCATTTTTTTCTTCAAAGACAGAATGTGATCTTCTGGATTGGCATCTCTTTAAATGTGTCTTCCATTTTAAAGAGAAAAGACAGGACGTTTTCCCACAATCACGTTCAATAGATACAGAAATATAGCTCCTTTCAGTGCATTAGCTTCAGTACATTATAGAGGTGCAATGGTAGGAAATGTATGTTTCTTATGTGTGCTCTTCTCTTTAAATTACCTTGCACTTAATTATGTAGTGTTTGATAATTAGCAGATGTCGTGCAATTTGGCAAACAGCATGAATTAAATATTGCCTTAAACAAGTGGGCCTTGAATATTGAAATATTTTTCATACTCTTTGGTGAAATTTTACCTGCACTGTATATGAATTAATACCTGTGACGGAAGCAACTAAAGTTAAAAGCACTAAACATATGTACTTTACATTCTACAATTTTGTCTAGCAAACTAAATAATGGAGGACAGAACATGTTTCATTTAGCACTCCAGTGTTTTAAGATTAGGATTATGCAGTCCTGAAAAAAAAAAGAAACTTAAAAAAATTTCAGATTAAGTCTATGAGTGACATGAATTAAACATCCCTGTGTGAGAATTAAAGGATAAGTACAAAGAAATCACTCCTTCATTTGCACAAGAAGTAAGATGTGGATGTGATTGAATCAAACAGACTTGACTGATTCATTATCTTTGACCAGCATCATGATAAATGTGTCTGTCAATCAAATCTTAAGCCTTTTAAACCTCGGTTTATGCTCTAGTCACTTCAACTTAATAGCACTTACCTGTCTGACAGGCTAGTAGCTTTGGCTTCACCAGCTTAAAATGCTAGGAACTATTTTGTAAAGTATCAAAGAGTCTATACCCGTTAATATGTGAACATGGCACTCCAATTATTCATTTGATTTCACCTATTCCCATTTAAATCGAAATTTGAAATGCCTTTCTGTGTATTAACAAGTTGTTCTGCAAGAAAAGAATTACCAAAATGCAGAGTTTTTATTTCCTCTCCTCGGTCTGTCTGCAAAGATATGGCAGTGAGTCATGCATAGGAAGCTTATTTACACTTGCATGTTACACAGAGTTTCCCAAAATGTACTCATCTGCAAATGTTTTCCCCAGCTTTTCAAACAATTACCTTGGCCAGAACAATAGTGCATCTGTGTCCTAAAATTCAGTCACCTGAAGAAGTAATAACTTTATAAATTGCCCAGTGATGAATTTATTGACTGAAAATTAAGAAACTTAATCAAAAATATCATGGTGCTTCAAGAGCAGTAGGAAAAGAGAAATTTTATATGAAATCCGGACAGAAGTCAGATTTTTCTACTTGAATGTACTTTTCCCCAGCAAACTCAATAACGCAAACTTAATAGTTAAAGGGCTAAAGAAGGTTATCCAAAATATGGCAGAGAGTCAGCCTGCCATCTCTAAAGTCAGCTGTTTTACACCATAATTCTTCAGGGCCAGGCATTTGTGAATAAAGATGCGTCCAAATAACTAAATGGTGAGACTTTTATAAATTAAAATAATTCAAGAGAAAAGGGCAGGGGCTTTCCTGGTGGCGCAGTGGTTGAGAGTCAGCCTGCCGATGCAGGGGACACGGGTTCGTGCCCCGGTCCGGGAAGATCCCACATGACGCGGAGCGGCTAGGCCCGTGAGCCATGGCCGCTGAGCCTGCGATTCTGGAGTCTGTGCTCCGCAACGGGAGAGGCCACAACAGTGAGAGGCCCGTGTACCGCAAAAAAAAAAAAAAAAAGGCAAAGGATCTACCCTTCTTAAGTTGTACTTTGTGTTTATTTTTAATAATATAACAAAGCGGGCTTCCCTGGTGGCACAGTGGTTGAGAGTCCGCCTGCCGATGCTGGGGACACGGGTTCGTGCCCCGGTCCGGGAAGATCCCACATGCCGCGGAGCGGCTGGGCCCGTGAGCCATGGCCGCTGAGCCTGCGCATCCGGAGCCGGTGCTCCGCAATGGGAGAGGCCACAACAGTGAGAGAGGCCCGCGTACTGCAAAAAAATAAAAATAAATAATAATAATAATAATAATAACAAAGCCATAGAATTCTTTAAATAGAAGAGTAGGTAGACCAATAACACACCCAGAAATTGTAAATGGGATGCCAGGAGTAACGGGCCTCCGTATTGGCTCTGTTATAAAGTGGCCAGGTCACACTGGGGAAACAACTTTGGGGTCTTTCCTCTCAATAAAATTAAGGGGTTAGGCTAGGCGATCTCTAATTCCCTTAAATCATTAAGATGATCACTCTGTATCTTACTGGAGTAGGATAATAAACAATACTAAATTCTGTGAAGACTAAAACTGCCTTTTAAATATTACAGAATAAAATGAATTATTAAATATTTTGTTCATTCATTTTTTTTTAAACATCTTTATTGGAGTATAATTGCTTTACAATGGTGTGTTAGTTTCTGCTGTATAACAAAGTGAATCAGCTACACATATAGATATATCCGCATATCTCCTCCTTCTTGCGTCTCCCTCCCACCCTCCCTATCCCACCACTCTAGGTGGTCACAAAGCACCGAGCTGATCTCCCTCTGTTATGTGGCTGCTTCCCACTAGCTTTTTATTATACATTTGGTAGTGTATGTGTGTCCATGCCACTCTCTCACTTCGTCCCAGCTTACCCTTCCCCCTCCCTGTGTCCTCAAGTCCATTCTGTATGTCTGCGTTTTTATTCCTGTCCTGGCCTTAGGTACTTCAGAACCATTTGTTGTTGGGTTTTTTTTTAGATTCCATATATATGTGTTAGCATACGGTATTTATTTTTCTCTTTCTGACTTACTTCACTCTGGGTCCATCCACATCACCACAAATAACTCAATTTCGTTTCTTTTATGGCTGAGTAATATTCCATTGTATATATATGCCACATCTTCTTTATCCATTCATCTGTCCGTGAACACTTAGGTTGCTTCCATATCCTTGCTACTGTAAATAGAGCTGCACTGACCATTGTGGTACATGACTCTTTTTGAATTATGGTTTTCTCGGTGTATATGCCCGAGTAGTGGGGTTGCTGGGTCGTATGGTAGTTCTATTTTTAGTTTTTTAACGAAACTCCATACTGTTCTCTGTAGTGGCTGTATCAATTTACATTCCCACCAACACTGCAAGAGGGTTCGCTTCTCTCCACACCCTCTCCAGCATTTATTGTTTGTAGATTTTTTGATGATGGCCATTCTGACCGGGGTGAGCTGATGCCTCATTGTAGTTTTGATTTGCATTTCTCTAATGATTAGTGATGTTGAGCATCCTTTCACGTGTTTGCTGTCAATCTGTATATATTCTTTGGAGAAATGTGTATTTAGGTCTTCTTCCCATTTTTGGATAAGGTTGTTTGTTTTTTTGATATTGAGCTGCATGAGCTGCTTGTATATTTTGGAGATTAATCCTTTGTCAGTTGTTTTGTTTGCAAATATTTTCTCCCATTCTGAGGGTTGTCTTTTCGTCTTCTTTATGGTTTGCTGTGCAGAATCTTTTAAGTATCATTAGGTCCCATTTGTTTATTTTTGTTTTTATTTCCATTTTTCTAGGAGGTGGGTCAAAAAGGATCTTGCTATGATTTGTGTCATAGAGTGTTCTGCCTGTTTTCCTCTAAGAGTTTTACAGTATCTGGCCTTACATTTAGGTCTGTAGTCCATTTTGAGTTTATTTTTGTGTATGGTGTTAGGGAGTGCTCTAATTTCATTCTTTTACATGTAGCTGTCCAGTTCTCCCAGCACCACTTATTGAAGAGGCTGTCTTTTCTCCATTGTATATTCTTGTCTCCTTTATCAAAGATAAGGTGACCATATGTGTGTGGGTTTACCTCTGGGCTTTCTATCCTGTTTCATTGATGTATATTTCTGTTTTTGTGCCAGTACCATACTGTCTTGATTACTATAGCTTTGTAGTATAGTAGTATAGTCTGAAATCCAGGAGCCTGGCTCCTCCAGCTCCATTTTTCTTTCTCAAGATTGCTTTGGCTATTTGGGATCATTTGTGTTTCCATACAAATTGTGAAATATTTTGTCCTAGTTCTGTGAAAAATGCTATTGGTAGTTTGATAGGGATTGCATTAAATCTGTAGATTGCTTTGGGTTGTATAGTCATTTTCACAATGTTGATTATTCCAATCCAAGAACATGATATATCTCTCCATCTGTTTGTATCATCTTTAATTTCTTTCATCAGTGTCTTACAGTTTTGTGCATACAGGTCTTTTGTCTCCTTAGGTAAGTTTATTCCTAGGTATTTTGTTCTTCTTGTTCCAATGGTAAATGGCAGTGTTTCCTTAATTTCTGTTTCAGATTTTTCATCATTAGTGTATAGGAATGCAAGAGATTTCTGTGCATTAATTTTGTATCCTGCTACTTTACCAAATTCATTGATTAGCTCTAGTAGTTTTCTGGTAGAGTCTTTAAGATACTCTATATATAGTATCATGTCATCTGCAAACAGTAATAGCTTTACTTCTTCTTTTCTGATTTAGATTCCTTTTATTTATTTTTCTTCTCTGATTACTGCAGCTAAAACTTCCAAAACTGTGTGGAATAATAGTGGTGAGAGTGGGCAACCTTGCCTTTTTCCTGATCTTAGTGGAAATTGTTTCAGTATTTCGCCATTGAGAACGATGTTGGCTGTGGGTTTGTCATATATGGCCTTTATTATGTTGAGGTAGGTTCCCTCTATGACTGCTTTCTGGAGGGTTTTTATCATAAATGGGTGTTGAATTTTGTCAAAAGCTTTTTCTGTATCTATTGAGATGATCATATGGTTTTTATCCTTCAGTTTTTTAACATGGTGTATCACATTGACTGATTTGCGTATATTGAAGAATCCTTGCATTCCTGGGATAAACCCCACTTGATCATGTTGTATGATCCTTTTAATGTGCTGTTGGATTCTGTTTCCTACTATTTTGTTGAGGATTTTTGCGTCTATGTTCATCAGTGATATTGACCTGTAGCTTTCTTTCTTTGTGACATCTTTGTCTGGTTTTGATATCAGGGTGATGGTGGCCTCATAGAATGAGTTTGGGAGTGTTCCTCCCTCTGCTATATTTTGGAAGAGTTTGAGAAGCATAGGTGTTAGCTCTTCTCTAAATGTGTGATAGAATTCACCTGTGAAGACATGTGGTCCTGGGCTTCTGTTTGTTGGAACATTTTTAATCACAGTCTCAGTTTCAGTGCTTGAGATTGGTCTGTTTATATTTTCTATCTCGTCCTGGTTCAGTCTCAGAAGGTTGTGCTTTTCTAAGAATTTGCCCTTTTCTTCCAGGTTGTCCCCTTTTTTTGCATATAGATACTTGTAGTAATCTCTCATGATCCTTTGTATTTCTGCAGTATCAGTTGTTACTTCTCCTTTTTTATTTCTAATTCTACTGATTTGAGTCTTATCCCTCTTTTTCTTGATGAGTCTGGCTAATGCTTTATCAATTTTGTTTATCTTCTCAAAGAACCAGCTTTTAGTTTTATTGATCTTTGCTATCGTTTCCTTCATTAATTTTCATTTATTTCTGATCTGATCTTTATGATTTCTTTCCTTCTGCTAACTTTGGGGTTTTTTTGTTCTTCGTTCTCTAATTGCTTTAGGTGTAAGGTTAGGTTGTTTATTTGAGATGTTTCTTGTTTCTTGAGGTAGGATTGTATTGCTATAAACTTCCCTCTTGGAACTGCTTTTGCTGCATCCCATAGGTTTTGGGTCATCATGTTTTCATTGTCATTTGTTTCTAGGTATTTTTTGATTTCCTCCTTGATTTCTTCAGTGATCTCTTGGTTATTTAGTAGTATATTGTTTAGCCTCCATGTGTTTGTATTTCTTGAAGATTTTTCCCTGTAATTGATATCTAGTCTCATAGCATTGTGGTTGGAAAAGATACTTGATACAATTCAGCTTTCTTCAATTTACCGAGGCTTGATCTGTGACCCAGGGTATGATCTATCCTGGAGAATGTTCCATGAGCACTTGAGAAGAAAGTGTATTCTGTTGTTTTTGGATGGAATGTCCTATAAATATCAATTAAGTCCATCTTGTTTAGTGTATCTTTTAAAGTTTGTGTTTCCTTATTTATTTTCATTTTGGATGATCTGTTCATTGGTGAAAATGGGGTGTTAAAGTCCCCTACTATGATTGTGTTACTGTCGATTTCCCCTTTTATGGCTGTTAGCATTTGCCTTATTGAGATGCTCCTATGTTGTGTGCCTAAATATTTACAATTGTTATATCTTATTCTTGGCTTGATCCCTTGATCATTATGTAGTGTCCTTCCTTGTCTCTTGTAACATTCTTCATCTTAAAGTCTATTTTATCTGATATGAGAATTGCTACCCCAGTTTTCTTTTGATTTCCATGCACGGAATAGCTTTTTCCATCCCCTCACTGTCAGTCTGTATGTGTCCCTAGGTCTGAAGTGGGTCTCTTGTAGACAGCATATATACGGGTCTTGTTTTTATATCCGTCCAGCCAGTCTGTGTCTCTTGGTTGGAGCATTTAATCCATTTACATTTAAGGTAATTATAGATATATATGTTCCTATTACCATTTTCTTAACTGTTTTGGGTTTGTTATTGAGAGCATTTAGATCTTTTCCTTCTCTTGTATTTCCTGCCTAGAGAAGTTCCTTTAGCATTTGTTGTAAAGCTGGTCTGGTGGTGCTGAATTCTCTTAGCTTTTGCTTGTCTGTAAAGTTTTAATTTCTCCATCGAATCTGAATGAGATCTTTGCTGGGTAGAGTAATCTTGGTTGTAGGTTTTTCCCTTTCATCACTTTAAATACGTCCTGCCACTCCCTTCTGGCTTGCAGAGTTTCTGCTGAAATATCAGCTGTTAACCTTATGGGGATTCCCTTGTATGTTTTTTGTTGTTTTTCCCTTGCTGCTTTTAATGTTTTTTCTTTGTATTTAATTTTTGAAACTTTGATTAATATGTGTTTTGGCATGTTTCTCCTTGGATTTATCCTGTATGGGACTCTCTGTGCTTCCTGGACTTGATTGACTATTTCCTTTCCCATATTAAGGAAGTTTTCAACTATAATGTCTTCCAATATTTTCTCAGTCCCTTTCTTTCTCTTCTTCTTCTGGGACCCCTATAATTTGAATGTTGGTGCATTTACTGTTGTCCCAGAGGTTGTTCCAGAGGTCTCTGAGACCGTCCTCAATTCTTTTCATTCTTATTTCTTTATTCTGCTCTGTAGTAGTTATTTCCACTATTTTATCTTCCAGGTCGCTTATCTGTCCTTCTGCCTCAGTTATTGTGCTATTGATTCCTTCTAGAGAATTTTTACTTTCATTTATTTTGTTGTTCATCATTGTTTGTTCGCTCTTTAGTTCTTCTAGGTCCATGTTAAATGTCTTGTATTTTCTTCATTCTATTTCCAAGGTTTTAGATCATCTTTACTATCATTACTCTGAATTCTTTTTCGGGTAGACTGCCTATTTCCTCTTCATTTGTTTCATCTGATGGGTTTTTACCTTGCTCCTTCATCTGCTGTATGTTTCTCTGTCTTCTCATTTTGCTTACCTTTCTATGTTTGGGGTCTCCTTTTCACAGGCTGCAGGTTCGTATTTCCCATTGTTTTTGGTGTCTGCCCCCAGTGGCTAAGGTTTGTTCAGTGTGTTGTGTAGGCTTTCTGGTGGAGGGGACTGTTGCCTGTGTTCTGGTGGATGAGGCTGGGTCTTTTCTTTCTGGTGGGCAGGACTGCGTCCGGTGGTGTGTTTTGGGGTGCCTATGACCTTATTATGATTTTAGGAAGCCCCTCTGCTGATGGGTGGGGTTGTGTTCCTGTCTTGCTAGTTGTTTGGCATAGGGTATCCAGCACTGTAGCTTGCTGGTCGTTGAATGGAGCTGGGTCTTAGCGTTGAGATGGAGATCTCAGGGAGAACTCTCACTATGTGGAGCCAGGAGGTCTCTGGTGGACCAGTGTCCTGAACTTGGCTCTCCCTCCTCAGAGGCACAGGCCTGACACCCGGCAGGAGCACCAAGACCCTGTCAGCCACATGGCTCAGAAGAAAAGGGAGAAAAAAAGAAAGGAAGAAAAGAATAAAATAAAATAAAGTTTTTGAAAGAAAAAATACATTATTAAAAATAAAAAAATTAAAAAGTAATTTAAAAGAAATGGACAGACAGAACCCTAGGACAAATGGTAAAAGCAAAGCTATACAGAGAAAATCACACAAAGAAGCACACACATACACACTCACAAAAAGAGAAAAAGCAAAAATATATATATATCTTTTGGGAATTCTGAGGTCTTCTGCCAGCATTCAGTAGGTGTTCTGTATGTGTTACTCCACGTGTAGATGTATTTCTGATGTATTTGTGGGGAGGATGGTGATCTCCACGTCTTACTCCTCCGCCATCTTGAAGATCCTCCTGTTCATTCATCTTTTACAAAGAATGCAGCTAGTTGTTGACATTCTCTCCTTTAAAAAAACTGCTAATAACCTGATTTATTTTATACTTAGCCTTCATTTTATTTATAACTTTTGGTCTTTAAAATGAGGGAAAAAGAGAGAGAGGGATAGAGATAGAGACAGAGACAAAGAGAAAGAAGCAGACACAGAGAGACAAACACAGAGAGCTTTAGGGAAAAGAAATCTAGGACATTGACCCTCTTTAAGTGTCACTATTTTATATAAATTCTGGATGAATTTAACATAGACATATAACATAGTCTTATGAGAAACACATACTAAGACTTACCTCTTTAGAAAAGGCAATTTTTATGACCCATCTTCCTTAAAACAGAAAATTTTTTTTACTGCAACTACTAGCTAAGACCGTAGGATTAAAAAGAACAAAAATGACTTCAATGCAATTTTTCAGATTGCTTTAAGGAGATAGCAGTATTCCTTCATTTGAAAGCAATTTTTTTTTTTCTGAATTAAGTGATGACAGAAATATAATTTTGCTGTAAAAATGCTACATGCTCTTTGTATTACTGGAAAAATGTACAGGGTCTCCATTAATAAGCATCATGAGTCAGGTCCTAGTGAAAGAACTTCCTAGGTGGTCTATATGCTTCTACCAACAGGTAAACTAACCCAGGAGCCCATTTTAAAGGGAATGTTTAGACAAACGTGTGTTTAGGTAATTGTTTTTAAATAGGAATCAAATTCTTTCCTGAGAATGTGGTATGTCTTTGTCATAATTCAAGGGAAGGTGAACTATGGGCCAGGTATGACATGCAGGATTAGAGAACCTATCATTCAGTTCACTGATTTGATAGTTCCTAGGTTTGTCTCTTTCATTCCTGTATCTACAATTGATCAAGGAGAGCTGAACTTGCACATAAACATCATTCCTGCCTTCAACCAACCCACCATGACTAGATCATTAATGGAATTCACTTAAAGTGACAAAAGGCCTTTTCCACCCTAAGCAGACACCGCTAAATGAGATCTTTTTTTTTCCCCCAGCAATGCAACCTATATGTACAAAAGAGCATGGGTATATTTAGGCCACTAACCAAAGCAATCATTTTACCCATTTTCAATAGGCCATTTAGAATTAATCCAAACAAACCCTGGAAAAGTTATGGAAAAATAAAAATGGTATTTCTGAAATCTTACAGTTCAAGAAGACATACATATTAAAGAATACTATGCCTATACCCCAGAATAACAAATCAGTAATTTTCTCCCAAACTCTAGCAGAAACTAAATTACAATTTTGAATTCCTTTATCCAGAATAAATGGTAGGAACCAGTACCTTTCAGAAATGTTTACAACTGGCTTTCCTTTTGGACTCTTCAGTGATTGATTTGAGGTTCAACAGTAGGTAAACATTGTGCTATTAGCAGCCTGGTCTTCATTCAGACAGACACCAGCCTCTGCACAGCTCAGAGGATATAGCATCTTTGAAAGTTAGCTGGGAACTTCATTAGCTAAAGAAATAACTAACTCAAAAGTATCTGGTGGTGAGAGCCAGGGTCTATGAAATAGGGTCTTCCAAAGAGATGCATGAACACTGTTGATTAACAAGACGAAGATTTCCAGAAGTTCCTTGAGATACCACATGCTTGTAATAAGTTGACAGTCAACAAGTTGCTAAATAATAAAGTCCATACCATAAAAGATAGAAATTAAAATAGTTTTATTATTTAATTGCTTTCCTGGTAGAACACTATGATCATGAAGAACATATGATGAATTAAGTTAGGTCTCTGCAATTTGACTTACACTGATTGGAATGCACCCTTCCCCCCACATCCTGCTGCAAAATAATCGTCATCATAGTCATCCTCATAGCAATACAGACACACATCATGTTTCTGTAGCAATTTGTAATAATTTTCTTTAATCCTCATGATACTCCTAGGAGAACAAGCAAGACGTAGTGGAAAAAGAAACAAAGTAGAGTTAAAATCCATAAGAGCTGGGCTTGAATCCCTGTGTCATCTTTGTAAATTTGGGGAAATTACTTAACCTCTGTAAATGTCCATATCTAAATATTTAAACTGTAACTAAATAATATTCACCTTGTAGAGTTGCTATGGCCTTTGGAATCAGGAAATGGAAATGTAATTGTTCACATATAATGGATGAGGAAGCTTAAGTGTAGAGAATTGAGGTGACTTGTATAAAATCACACAAGTAAATGGCAGGACCAGGACAAGAATGCAGGAATACACGAATCCAGAAATTCCACTCTTTACATTTACTTCAATTCTTATGATGATAGCTCTCAGATACAAGCTCAAAGAACACCTCTGCCCTGAAAATTGTGGGAGTAACTGTTCCTCTTGTAGTCCATAACAGCCTTTCATTTTTCTTATTTCTTGTAAACTATCTGTGTGCCTTATAAGAGACCTATTATCACGTATTAGAAATGATAGGAGAATTGATATATAGACAAACAGGTAGATGGATGAATAAATATATAGGCAGACAACATGAAAGAGATTTTCTTTACTTAAATGTCCAGTACCATACGAAGACAAGGAATCATACTTATGCTTATAATGCATATGCTTGATATATATATGATGCTTTGACAAAGTTTTTCTACCAAATTAATTTAAAATTGGATTTTGACATACTTCTTTTACTTTTTAGGATGAGAATGATAGTCAACAAATGTTATAAAATGCCTATTAAATATTGTCAAAGAAATAAAACTTGTAGTGAGTTTCACCATAAATTGTAATGACTCAGACTCCCCAGTATTCAGAGTTTTCCC
>NW_006792683.1:3239389-3246626 GCF_000442215.2 Lipotes vexillifer
TACAGGGGCTTGTATATTTCCATAATAATCCACACCACACAGGATAAATAATTGCCTCTGAAAAGAAAAGCACTCACACTCATGATGAACCTTTTACTGCCATGTCCTTGGAATGATTTAAGTTCTTTTTTTGTTCGGTACGCGTGCCTCTCACTGTTGTGGCCTCTCCCGTTGCAGAGCACAGGCTCCGGACGCGCAGGCTCTGCAGCCATGGCTCACGGGCCTAGCCGCTCTGCGGCATGTGGGATCTTCCCGGACCGGGGCACGAACCCGTGTCCCCTGCATTGGCAGGCGGACTCTCAACCACTGCGCCACCAGGGAAGCCCCTGATTTAAGTTCCTGAAGCCCAGAAACTGTTCTTAACCAAAAGCGTGATGTTCAGGCTGAACAGCCTATTAAGCTCTTCTTAACATTTTGGGTTGGATTACAGCAATGGCAGCAGCTCCTGGTTTCCATAGAGTTCAATAACTGGACTCATCCTAAGTTATTTTTTTACATTAATGGATATTGAAAAGAGTTGACTAGGCAGTTAGTCCATATGTAAATCATTCCAAGCCAACTTTAAAGATGATTATGCAATGTTTTCTCACAGTTGTTCTTAAATCCTCATGCTATTTTATCACTGAAGCCAAGTAGTTAAACCTTGGGCCTAACAAAAGATCATGTTTTATTTTGTGTTTGCCCCAATCCAAGTTCTGCTTGAATATCCAAAACAGGTAATTAACCTTCCCCTCATAATAATTACTAAAAAATGAAGATAATTATTAAAATAACCTTAAGGGAGTGTATTTTTGACAAGCCAAATGCTGTTTAGCATCTAATATACATAATTTACCCCAATTTTTTTATTGAGTTGGAACAAATCTAGTTACAGCCTGTTCATACACTCTTGTAATCATTTCTGAGCTGAAAAGGACTTTGCTTAAATTAAACTATGCCCAGGTTTAACAAATGGACCCATGTTGCTCCTAATTCAGAAGGGATAGAGTTTTTCCTGTTCGCTAGTTAGAGTCTTGTTTTTGTATACAGGAAGTATACTAGGAAGGTTGAATTTATAGCAAAACAAAATCAAATTTCCTTTTTGGAAAAAAAAAAAAATCCCTCCAACCCATTTCTAGTGAGCCTTCTACAGATTAATGGAATATATGTTATCACATTAGCACAAAATGTGTTTAGTTTATTCCTCCAATTCTAATAGAATGGAAAATGCCTAAAACCCACTCACATCAAAGTGCACTTACTATGTGATGTGTGTAGTAGAGATTCATCTGCGGTTAGAATCCCATTTACTTTACAGGGAACTTTTCAAATGACAGAAGAAGAACAGCCCAACCTCAACCATGCTTCACTGTTTTAGTTCCAACCCAAACCAAAGTGTTTAACCAATTTATCAGAATTCAGTTAATCTGCATGTATCCTCAGAACCCAGCACAATGACTGCAAGTGAATAAATAGTTGTCAAAAGAGTGGGTGCCTGTATAGATGAATTGGGGATTTAGAGGCAAAATATGCAGGAAGTTATTATTATTTATTATTATTTTATACTTTATAAGGTTTACTTTATACTTTATAAGGTTAAAGACCTTAGCATTGATAGAGAATAGCCATAAATGTGGATGTGAAACACAAATCCAGATCTCACTCTTATTCAAGCAAAGCAAAGAGTGTTACAAGTTTTGGTGATTTTAGACAGCCTGGAGTTTAATGCTATTTTTTAGTCTCTTATTTCTTTAATAAAATTTTAAAACCGATTTATAAAATGCACACCCTTTAAATAAAACTGAAGTTTTCTTCAAGTATCTAGACTTTAACTTGTCATATGATTAGTAATGCCAGGATGAAACTACCCTGATAAGTGAACAGATCTTAGTTTTCAAAAAAAATGTTTATTTACTCCATTTTCTTCTCTTTTGCTCTATCATATGCAAAGGATTCTAAATAACTCTCTTTTTCACAAAGTATGGAGTTTTTTACCTTATATTTAACTTTTAACAGCTCACTTATGCTAATATTTAGCTCAGATTCAGGGGGCTCATCATTATGCCCACAATATATGATTGTCTCATACTAATTTCTATGTCTTTGCTCCTGTCGAATCTTTTTTTTTTTTTTCACGGTATGTGGGCCTCTCACTGTTGTGGCATCTCCCGTTGCGGAGCACAGGCTCCGGATGCGCAGGCTCAACGGCCATGGCTCACGGGCCCAGCCGCTCTATGGCATGTTGCATCCTCCCGGACTGGGGCACGAACCCGTGTCCCCTGCATTGACAGGTGGACTCTCAACCACTGCACCACCAGGGAAGCCCCTGTCGAATCTTTTTTTTTTTTTTTTTTTTTTTTTTTTTTTTTTTTTCTTGCGTTATGCGGGCCTCTCACTGTTGTGGCCTCTCCCATTTGCGGAGCACAGGCTCCGGACGCGCAGGCTCAGTGGCCATGGCTCATGGGCCCAGCCGCTCCGCGGCATGTGGGATCTTCCCGAAACGGGGCACGAACCCGCGTCTCCTGCATCGGCAGGCGGACTCTCAAGCACTGCGCCACCAGGGAAGCCCCGAATCTTTTAACATAGAATACACTCTCCTGTTCACAAGGCTCCAATGTAATTGCCCTCCCTCATCCCTTACTGCACCATATAATTTAGCATGCTATTCTTTTACTGGCTTTGTGATCGTTTCATGTTTTTCCTCTCTCTCCAACTATATCACAAGAATTTGAGAATAAGGACCCTGTCTTTTGCTTCTTCTGTGTTACTCAGATGGTCTGCCACAAGCTAACTATATAATACATACCCAATAAACAGAGCATTTATTGCCTTAGGAGGGAATTCCACAAGAACAATAGCATGTGTATTACTTAATTTTAAGGGTACCAAGCATAACATCCTGTTTTACTTAGAAACTATGCTAAAGAAAACCATGTAAATCCGGAATATGCCTGATTTTGTATCTTGTGTTTTAAATTACATTTGGAAGATGAGGGAAGAAATACCGAAGTTTACTTATTGAAAAAATAAAAAAAGTGGGAACAACATTTGCTTAAACTTTTCCAGACTGCTTCCTTGTGCTTAAGGCCATTTCTACCCAGCTTTTTAAACAAGGCATTTGAATTTCTGTTAGGGACAACAAGTCTAAACACAACAAGTAGAAGAAAAAACTGTGTAACTCATATTAAAGAATCAATTAATATGTGTATGATGGATGCAGGCTCCATTTTACAAGCAGCGGCTTGTCCCTTCCAGAACCATATCAGTCTGTTACCATCCATCATAAGTCAACAGTAAAAACAGCCAAAGGGATATTCTAGACCATAAGTCAATTCTGACTACAGTGACTGCATCTGTTTTACTTATTTGTATTAGTTGATGCTCATGTACTTATATGACTGTGTTACATTAGAGATGGTCTTGCTGAAAGAGAAATGCACCAGCATCCCAGGAAATCTTAGCCTCCAATATGTGTCTTGGTCTGATCGAAAGCCAAGGCTAATGATGGTGCCTAACTTCAATAAACAATTATTAGGTGAACTGATTTATTCACAACCCTTCATATTTGTTGAATGTTTATTCCATTTTTCCACGAACATGCATGAATATGTTTGAGACATAATTTCCCAGCAGCAGTAATAGTGATCCAGCATGTAGCAATGTGTATTAAGATTCCCATTCATTTTTGAAAGAATTTCTAACCACAAGGAAAAGGTTTACATGAAAGAACATGAAATGACTACATTTTGAAGGGTCTTTCATAGGTCTCATTAAGTCCTATTACAAATGTCCTTTATGTCACAGCTGAACCATCCTCTTCTCTCACTTCTCTCTCTAATGACCTCCCCGCATCACCCCAGTGCAACCACCATTCCATTTCAGGTCTCCTAAGCATGATGAGCTTCCTCTCGGTAAAATGTTTCCTCCTACAACTACCAAAATCTAGACATTTTTATAAAATCCCAAAGGCTCAGTAGTTGTGACCTTTCCTTTGCATCCTGCAAGTCCTCTGGTATAATTAAAGTCTCAATCTTGCCCTCCTTTCCCACGTCACAGTTGTTCCAGCTAATGTGCACACAGTGCAAATATTTTGATGTGGTAAAGCTGGTTCTCCGTCCACTGGGAGAAAGGGTACCTGCCAGCCTCACTGAACTCAAAAGGCAGCATAAACATCTCTGTGTGACCCAGGCACCCCCTTTCTTGCCAGCATTCTCTCTCCTCCAGCTCATCCTACCTTGTGTACATTTGGAGAGCAGCATGTCTGCAGAATGGGCTAGTGCACCTAATATGAGAGTGTTTCAGACTGTAATATTCAGCGTTCCCAGCACATGTTATCCAGAAGAAAGCAGGTTAAAATAAATATGGGGCTTCCCTGGTGGCACAGTGGTTGAGAGTCCGCCTGCCGATGCAGGGGACACAGGTTCGTCCCCCGGTCCGGGAGGATCCCACATGCTGCGGAGCGGCTGGGCCCGTGAGCCATGGCCGCTGAGCCTGCGCGTCCGGAGCCTGTGCTCCACAACGGGAGAGGCCACAACAGTGAGAGGCCCGCATACCGCAAAAAAAAAAAAAAAAAAAAAAAAAAAAAAAAAAAAAAAAAAAAAAAAAAAAAAAAAAAAAGAATATGAAGGGAAAAGAAATCTTTCAATAACAGTATGCAACCTGAATGCAATAAGTAGGAAAGAGGAGCATTCTTTTACCACCATTTGATTTGCACTTAATGGAAAAAATGTTAACTAACTGCACCCAGAATAGTGCCTGCCACAAGTGTGCAGTAAACATTTTTGGACCAAATGAACAGTCTGACATCATGTATATGGTGAGCCACTCACCGGCTGATAATTACCTAGGACTGGGGCTTGCTTTGCTGGGAGGCATCATGCGATAATGGGGGAAAGGAAGTTTGGAGTTTAGGCAGCATGAATCCTAGCTCTTTTGATTGATAAATGGGAGCTCTTGGGAAATTTACTTATTGGTGCTGTTCAAAATTTTGTTTCCTCAACAAAAGAATGTTTCTATTACACAGTTGATATGAGGATCAAATGAGCTGATGAATGTAAAAATTACCTAGCACGGTGTCCAATTAGACATTGCTTTAGCTCGTTCCCTACCATCTCCTCTCATGATTGCCCTCCATAGAAGTGGTCCTGACCTAGGTAATGGACTTTCAGCTGAGTCTGACCTGCCTGCCTTCCTGGATGTATCAATCACCTCTTATCACAGATCCTCATTTTTGTGTGTACTTTCTGTCAATCCAGGTCCATTATTCATTTTTTTTATACCAAAAATATTTACTACCATGCCTTCTGTGCACCTGGTTCTGTACTAGGCAAAGAGATGGATTGTTCTCATGGAGTTTTTCATCTGGTGGTGCTGAAACCCTGATACAAACTTCTCTTTGTGCTGCTGTTTCTTCAGTTATCATGTTCTGCCAGTACCCTCAGTTATCTATCTGTCATCTGTCAGACCACATCTAACTCTACTCTATCTATCCTTCTACCCTGGGCCTCTTTTAGCTTAAGTGACATATCTGGATTAAACTAGTGACCTCGTTCTGTATGTTCTATCCACTGCAACACGCTTGTCTCTGCTCCAAGCATCCACCCTTCAGGCACTCAGTACTTTTTTTTTTTGTCACCTAACGATCTCAATGTGTGTTTTACTTTTTGTAATTCTAAAATGGTTCCCCAAGATTTCCTGTCTTAATCTCCAGGACTGAACAATGAAGAGCTACATCACTCCCATGATTAAGTTACATAGCAGAGCAAAAGGGATTTTGCAGGTGTACTTGCAGTTACTAATCAGTTGACTTTGAGTTGATGAAAAAAGGAAATGATCTGGGCAGGTATAATGTAATCATAAGAGGCCTATACAACTGGAGGATTTTCTCAAGCTGGTAATAGAAGAAGAAGTCAAAGAGATTTTAAGCATGAGAAGGAATCAAGTTGCCCACTAGGAGCAGAGAACAGGCCTGCTGACAGCCAGCAAGGAAATGGGTACCTTAGTCCTACAACTACAAGGAAATAAATACTACCATCAACCTGACTGAGCTTGAAAGAGGTCCCTTCCCCAGAGCCTTCAGATAAGAGCACAGGCTAGCATCTTGAATTTATCCTTGTGAGACCCCAAGCAGAGATCCTATCTGAGCCCAACTGGACTTCTGACCTACATACTGTGAGATAAGAAGTGGGGTTGTTTTTGGCTATCAAGTTTGTGGTGACTTGTTACCCAGCAATAGAAAACTAACACAGCAGTGTTTCTTCCCCTTCTAATTTAAAATATTCTCTTTATCACTGGTTTTCAACAGTTCGATTATAATGTGTCTTGGCACAGTTTCTTCATTTTACTTCTCTTTAGAGTTCACTGAACTTCTTTATCCATAGATGTATAATTTTTAGTCAGTTTTGAAAAAATTCCATCATCTTTTCTTCAAATATTTTTTCTGTTCCCTTATCTCTTTCCTTGTCATTTAAGACTCCAATTATACAGATGTTTGAGCTACTCGATGCTGCCTCCAAACTCACTGATGAGTTCTTTTTCAGTCTTTATTTTTCAGTCATTTTTATTTCCCATAGTGCATTTTGGATAGCATATTTTGCTGTGTTTACAAGCCGACTAATTTCTTCAGCAATATCTAACTTGCTAGTAATCACATCCAGTTTTATTTTCATTTCACATATTTTATTTTTCATCCTAAGATGTTAAATATGCAGCCATATATACATACATACATACATATATATATATATATATATATCTTCTTGTCTTTTGATTATATTCTTTCTTTCCTCTACCTTCCTGCATATATGAAGTACATTTATAGTTTCTGTTTTAACATCCTGGTTTACTAGTCATCATCTCTTATTTTTTGGCTCTATTAATTGATTTTTCTTTTGTTTATGGGTTACATTTTCCTGCTTCTTTGCACGCCAGTACTTTTTGTTGGGTACTGGAAATCACAAATTTTATATTGCTGGATGCTGAATTTTTTTTCAATTATTTTTGGGCTTTTTGCTATGATGCAGGTATGCAGGTATGTTACTTGGAATAAGTTTGATTCTTTCCAGGGTTGCTTTTAAACTGTGCTAAGATGGGTCTAATCTGGCACCACTGCTGAGACTGAACCATTCTGAGGGCACTAAGCAATCCTCCCCTATGTTAGGAGATCTTCTCACTCTCTGTGGCAGAAACACAAAATATTACCATCCCTGTGTGTGGTCCATGGTTATCTTACCTGTTTCTTTCTAGCAGTTCTTTCCCT
>NW_006792683.1:3246643-3288052 GCF_000442215.2 Lipotes vexillifer
AATGTTTATCTTCCCTGTTTCTTCCTAGCAGTTCTTTCCCTACTCTGTCTCCTTACACACATGAATAGATGAGTCTGTAGCCAAAGACTCAAGAGACACTCTGTAGATTTCTAGAGCTTGCCTTCTCTACATGTACCAACCTTTTCTCTGGGACTCTGCCTTGCAGATTCACCCCATAACTCTGAACCCATCTACTCAACTCAGTGAGACAACCGGATGCTCTTTGGATGTCCCCTGCCTGATATGCGTGCTGGTGACTCTCCCAGCAGGGAGCTGACTTGTGGGACCCATCTCGCTCATTTTCCTTCTTCTAGGGAATCAGTGTTCTGTGCTGCTTGTTTTCCAATATATGAAACTCATAGTTTCACATACTCTGCCTGGTTTTCTAGTACTTGTTTAATGTATGAGGGTAAATTCAGGCCCTGCCATCTCATCCTGGCACCAAGTGCAAGTTTTAGGCACTCAGTATTCATAAACGCAGGACCATATACTAAAAGAACCTACAGAGGCCAAGCAAGTAATGCAGATTAATTAAGGGATATCAACGGAAAAAAAGCAGAGCTTTGACCAATACTTGGTACTTAAAAAATAAATTATGATGCAAAAAATATTTGTGGCTGCATCCAGCAGGCTACCATTTTGTGCATTCAGCTCTATGCCCTCTTCCCATCCCACCTTTGAGTGTAAATCAAAACCATTAGAAACTCCTCTCTTACAAACCTCTGATAGGATGTGTATCTTTAGTGTGCATTTAATTCAGTACATTAACTTTGAAAAATGTTTTCCACCTCCACTCCACTGCAGTACTTCTCAGAAAAATTGAGAATTTCTGGCAAAATTTGAGGGAACTACTATTGGGAGATGGTATATGAGAGTGGAGTGGGGGATGGGAAGAAAGCAAGGTCGAAAAACAGAAAAACTCCACTAAAAACTCTGAAAATCCCACCTACTTTATCTTGAACAATAGAATCAGAAGAACAATGAGTCAATGCTGAACACTGTAGCATGAGTGCTGATCGTTGTTATAATTCATTTTTTTCAGAAGATCACTGCAGTCTTCCAGCTAACTGGAGGATCTAATCAGCTCTGAAGGAATATAAACGTGTGCTTACAAGTTGTAAATACATATTTATAGTTATTCCTAATTTGTTTAAAATTCACTGCAAACAAGGGACTTTCGAGAACATGTCAAAATGACGGTGTAAAAACGCTGTATCTTGAAAAAGCAGTCATTTTTTTAAAAAGTCACAAGGAAGTGGGTAATTCTTGTTCACAAACATCCTTAAAATTTGATCTAATATTTTATCTCTATCTCACATACATGTAGTAACCAAACCACAAAATGAAGATCTAGGGGAGCATTATCTAGATGACTCTCCCCATCTATGAATTACAGCAGCAGCAACAAAGTCAGAGACAAAGGCACCTTGTGCCTCGGTGGAGTCATCAAGTCCCTCCAAATTCTGGAGGACTGAAAAGACACCCGGTAAAATCATCTGAGAAACATACCTAGGATGGTAGATTTCATCAGTCAAATTCTGTGAACTGGAAAGGTATTTTACACCTCAGAAATTTGGGGGGGATTTGGTGGGAACAATAATAACTGTCCAGTTTCCACACCACCACCCTGGAAAATGAAAAACTGATGTTTTGCATACTTCAACCTAAAAGAATAAATTTGTGAGAGAAACGCAGCTCTCTAGTAAGAATACCTGAAGGAACATTATCAGCCAACAGATGAACGATCAGTAACCACTGAATTCTCACTATGAGAACCTATTTGTCCAACATGAGCTATACATCCCATTGTTTCCACGTTAAGGTTGCTGGGTGCACATGGCAGAAAGAGTCATTCATTTCAATAGCCCTATGCAAATTATTTTTTAAAACCACCACACGAGAATGAAGCCTAAGCCTTCTCAGACATAAAGCAAATGTAATTGTATACCAACTGCCATTATTTTAATCTAGCCATGGCCTTCCCCAGAGCTAATCTTAGAAGCTGAAAGTACTTGGTGAGATTTAAGAGCAATCAAATAGCACCAACCACTCTTAACAAATTTTTAACAAGCTATTCATATATTTCCTGCAATCCACCAATTGCAGAACCACGTTCGTTAACTGGCACAATGTGTATTTTAAAGGTGAAGTATTTACTGAAAGTGCTAAGGCCTGGGGAATGATTCAGGGTTTGCTATGAATTATGTTAATTAAATTCACATATATCCCCATTTCCCTCAACTATTCAGCAGTGAAGCCCTGTTGATCCCCTTCTTGAACTTTTTTTTTTTTTGGCTCCATTCCCATTACAAATGCTCTCGTTTAGGGCTTCATCATTTCTCATCTGAATTACTACAGCAATTTCCTAACGGCTTACTTCACCCCAATCTTATTTTGTCCTAGCAGTGTATTTTAACGTGATGTTTCTCTGCGTAAAATCTTTTAATGACTGCTTAATACAAACAGATAAAGTGCAGATGTTTAATGAAGACTATAAGGTCCTGAATAATCAGGTGACTGACTTTCTCAATTCATCCCCCACCACTCTGGCCAAATGCTCCAGCCAAAACCCAGCTAACTGGAATCCCCAGAACAGCTCGTCATCTCCCCTCTTCTGCACATGCTATTTTCTCGACAGAGATTTCTCTGTCTGGCTCCCCCGCATATCTCCCTTCACCTTAACTCCTACTTATCTTTCAAGACTCACCATTGATTTCACCTCTTTGAATCCTTCCTGATAACGCCCACGGCACCCCAAGGCTATGGGAATTTATCTTCCTCTATACCCAGAGCCTTGGCACATAATCTTATCAGAGTAAAGACAGTAATCATGTCTCACAATGAGTAGCAGAAGCTACTTGAGGGCAGGATTGTGTATTTAACTTTCCCAGTGACTCACATTGTGCTTGATAAAGTTTTGGAGTGAATAAATGACAATGCTGGGAGAAGTTACTTTGACAATAACAAAATCAAACCCTTGGAGAGGCTACGAGTACTATGGCAAATTATATTTGTTTTATCCTTACCACAAGCTTTTCTACAAATTCACTCATTTATTTATTCATTCATTCATTCATTCATTCATACATACAATAGTTACTGAGAACTTATAATGTACCAGGCTTATGCTTGGGGTTCAGTAACATATCCATGAGGGCCTGGCAGGAAAGTGAAGGAAAACTCAAATAGTGTAATTTGGGGAGAGCTTGATATACATGGTAACTTACCAAGGTGTGAGGAAGGTGAAGGTGCATTGCAAGTGCAGTGCCCATAAACCCACACCTCTGTAAATAATCTCCTTGCTAATAGAGTCTCCTTGAATTATCCAGGTTTGGGTGCACCATCTCTTGGCTATTGAGACTCTGATTGGTGCAAACATACATCCAGCATTCAGTCATTTCCCACCTTCTTTAAGACTGACCTTCCTAGTCCAAGCCGCCACATCCCTCGCTCACGTAGAGATGCTCTCTGATCCCCCTGCTTCCTGCCCTCCACATTCAGTTTTCCACAGAGCCAAGGAGAGGATTTTTTAAATGCTGATCAGATCATGTCACTTTTTTGGGTTAAAGCTCTCTGAAGAACCACCATCACATTCAGAATAAAGGTCAGATGCCTTCCCTCTTACTCTGTCTCTATCCTTGCCTTCTTCATATTTGTTTAAAAGTGCCCAGCTCCTCGCCACTACCAGGCTTTACAGGGAGTGATGTCCTCCAGATCTTCATACAACTCACTCTCTCAATGCCTTTGAGTCTCCACTCCAGTGTCACCTCCTCAGGGAAGCCTTCCGTGACCACTCCACCTAGAATAGCTGCCCTGCCCATCATTCACTTTTTCCTTTTCCTGTTCTGTTACTTATTTTATTATTTATTATCAGTTGTAATATCATTTATTATCATTTGTAGTATCATTTTAATACTTAAAACTACCTTTGTTATGTATTATTTATTTGGTTTGTATTTGTTTATTTTAATCTCTCTGATCAGAATACAATCTGTAACTAAATTAACACTGTAGTAATTAAAATAGCAAAGATCTTGACACAGAGTAGGCACCCCATTTGAAATACTCTTACAGATGGGCATAATGTGAGTATTATTAATAAAGTATATAGGATGCCAAGTACAGTGCTTAACAAACATATTCAATAAATGATAACTATTATTATTATATATAAAACTAAATATAAAAGCAAAATAATATCTTAGAACAGCCTTCCAGTTTAGTTTTCAGTATGTTATGAGTTAATGTAACTCTCAAATTCTTATTTTTGAATTTATACCTAAGATTTCAAATAAATTTGACCAAGTGTAAATGAAAATCAACAGCATTTTCATTGATGTGTGTGTATGTATATGTACACACACACACACACATGCACAAATATGTATGTATATTCTCACAGTATTTGCAATTTAATAGATGCTCAATAAATGGTTCTTATTACTATTATTTCTTTAGATGAATTTAGGGAATATTAGCATTATGACAGTAAATATAAATATTAGCACTGCAAATTTTGGGGGTTAATGAATAAACTAAGTGCTACAATTAACTGAATATTTACCACACTTTTATTCCCAGGGAAAATGAGATTTTTAACATTTTAATATGCTGATGATAGTAGATTTACTTTTCGTCATTTTTTTTTTTAAGGACAAAGGACAATGGATTGTCATTTCCATCTAATTCTCATGGATTCAGTAAGAGTTTTAAGTTTTAAACCACATATTTGAATTTTTTAACAGGGCCCATTTACCAAATCTCGAGTAGTTTAACCTGTCTGTGATAAACATGGTATCTTATTTATAGAAACAAAATATATGTGTTGTGCTTAAAGACTGTAGTTGTCTTTAAATAACATTAAATTTAAAAATACCTTATCATACATTTAAATAGGATCATATTTTTAAATCTCGGTACAACAATATCCATGAGCTTCCTGTTTTACCACTCTGTGTGTATAATCTTTCCTGCCTTTGATTTTTAAAAATTAAATTTTATCTTATAAGGAATGTTTTCTCTCATGTGGTCAAATTAAATATGACCATCCATTCATTCATTCATTACCACAAGGATATCAAGTGATAAATCTATCCCTCCCCCTTCTTCTTTCTTTTTTCTTTCTTTTTTTTTTTTTTTTTTACCATTTTCTTCTCTACAATTTTGAAACGTAAAAAATGATCTTTTTTTTCCCCAGGCAATTTAAACAAGGCAATAAATTAAGAAATCAATATAAGTCAAGTTGCAGCATATGCCCTGAGAAGAGTTAGGTAGGAATATAAATCAAGTAAATTTAAGTCAGTTAAATTCAATATTATTAAAAGGGTAATACAAATATAACTGTTATACCCCTCTGCTAAAGAAATCTCTCTAAGTGCAGTGGATATTTTTATAGGCAATAAAAATCCATTTTACCAAGTAGAGAAGGGGCTCCTTCCATCACAGTGTAAACTCTTAAAATCTCATGTCTATATCTTCCTCAATGATCATTTAATTTTATACTATTATTTTTGAGAAATTATGTATGGTACACTGCAAATTCTACCATGTGCCTTTAGAAATTCACCAGAATATCTTTCAAAGATTGATAAATTATTCATTTCCTGAAGTTGTGTATCAGAGCTTTGCAGTTCATAAATAGTATATAATAAACTAGGCAGGGTGTACCTTACAAACATGGGTTCATAAAGAGACCTTGCATGTGCTATGTTCTTCATACAGGAAAAGTGGTTTCATTTATTGGTATGTTTTGACATCCTTCAAGATGATGATAAAACTTTATGTTATCCAGAAATTTAATTTGCATCCAAATAGATAGTAGATTGGACCAAATTTAGTTATATCAAAAAACTGTCTTCCAGTAGCATTTCCTCTTCATTTTGGAAAAGGCCAGTGTATAGAAACCCTTTTGCTTCGTATTCTTTTCTAATCAAGCCGTAGACTTCTTCACATATTTATATATTGGATGGCAGAAATTTACCCTTAGCACTTAGTTTTTCTCATGTAAATTGAAATTCTTTTTCTTTTTCTGATATGAAATCAGGGGTTGTAACTTAGATTTTTGACTACAATCATATTATGATTCTTTTGGAACATTTAGACAAAACTGGACTCTTTGAAGTCCACCCCCTCCTCCTGTTCTGACCCCAAAGATAGGAAGGTTTTTCCTGTTAGAGCCTCCTTGATGTTTGTCGAGCTTAACAAAATATATAAATAATATATAAATATATAAATAATAGCAGGGGAGATTTCAGCTACCAAATATCAAATCTAGGTATATCAAAAAGCTATCTTCCAGCAGCATTTAATTTTCTGTATGGCAGAGCACTCAGTGACTTCAGAAAAGCAACCAGTTTTTAGAACAGTGCAAGAAACTCTGGGATATAATGATGAGGACCATGCTGTGCTCCTCAGTTTGGCACAAGTGCAAAGCATAGACTCTCAAACCTGCTATAAAACAAAACCTGATCTTCACTTTATATCTATGTTTAGCTCCTGCATTTGAGTCTGTGCAAGATGTATCTTTCATCCTCTAGATTTCAAGAAGTGAAATCACCCTGCTGTGTGTGTCAGTTTCTACCACAGCAGAGCAGTCACTTGACTATGTCCCAGAAATTTGACCCTAAGTATGTGCCCAAACAAGATAGGTACATATTCACCAAAATACAGGTACAAGAGTGTTTGTAGTGGTATTATTGGTAATAACCAATAATTAGAAACAGACCAATGTCCATTACCAATAGAATGAATAAATAAATTGTGGCATCAATGGGGATTGGTTCCAGGACCCGCCATGGACACGAAAATCCACAAATGCTCAAGTCTCTTGACATAGTAGATGCATGTAATCTATGCACATCCTCCTATAATCTTTTTTTTAAATTTGTATTGAAGTATAGTTGATTTACAATGTTGTGTTACTTTCTGCTGTACAGCACAGTGAATCAGTTATACATATACGTATATCCACTCTTTGTTAGGTTCTTTTCCTATATACTTTAAGTCATCTCTAGGTTACTTATAATACCTAATACAATGTAAATGCTATGTACATAGTAGTAAATACAAAGTAAATGCTTTGTAAATAGTTGCTGGCATGTGGATAATTCAAGTTTGGGAACTTTCTGGAATTTTTGCTTTCAAATATTTTTGATCCATGTTTGGTTGAATCTGCAAACATGGAAGCTACAGATACAGAGGGCTGACTGTAAGTCCATGCAATGGAATATTACACAGCAGTGAGGATGGACACAATAACAGGGATTAATCACACAGCATTAAGCAAAAGAAGCTCAACACAAGAAATACATACTACATAACTCATTTAAATTCAGTTCGAACACTAATATATAGTATCAAAAGTTAGATAATGATTATTTCCTTTGATGGGAATAGTTACTAGGAAGGATCAGGAGAGGCCTTCCAGAATTCTTGTAGTGTTCTATTTCTTCATCTGGGTGCAAGTCACAGAGGCACGTTCACTCTCTGAAAATTAATTAAGCTGTACCCTTTTGATTTGCCCGCTGTTCTGTGTCTGAAACTTTTCAATAACAAGTTTTAAAAACAAAACATAAAAAAAAAAGGTCCAAGAGCAAGCAACTCAGATCAACTAGAAGAATGAATGTTTCCCCAAGTTATCAGCTCACTTGCAATTCAGGCACTAAAACTCAATGAATTATCAAAAAAGAAAAAAAAAAATAGCATGCCTACCTTTTATGTCATCAGTTTGAAATTGCCCCAAAAGATTGATTTTATCTGAAGTTTCACATGTTTCTTTCAGAACAAATTGGAGTTCTGATTTAGCTGTATCAGTTCATACAGTGCTTTGCAAATGGGCTTCAGACTCTGAATAATTGTACAGGTCATCATTTAGAGATCAGGTAGGGGAAACTTCACTTTTATATGTGCTGTGGCTGTCGTGCTCTCATAATTCAAACAAGACACAAATCAGAAACTAGAATTCTGCCCTACGCTTCTTTCACTAAAGGTCAGTTTGCCCTGTTGACGAGATCTGTACAGTGATGCAGGCACGGCATTCTTGAGAAATAGCCCATTCTTGTGATTTTTTTGCAGATCTCATCACTCTTCCAGTGATGTTATAATAATGGACTTCATCAGAGCTATTCACACCAATCAATAGCTGATAAAATTAAACTGTCATATGTGGGGCAAATGAAATTCAGACTCTTTGTTTTGTAAGGTTTGCTACCTGAGTTTCTGATCCCTTGGAATGGTTTTGAAGCAGCAAATTCAGTGATGAGTCTCCTTCTGATTGAATTAGCACCCCAATAGAAGTCTGATTCTTTAATCTTCCTTCCGCTGTCTACTATCCACACACACATGAGGATTTCAATTTAGAGGTGATCAAGACAGCAACATCTAGTTTCAAGGAATAATTGTCTCTTTTGATGTGATCTGTTTTACATAAAAATGAATGAAGATGCACATTTACAGAGAAGCACTTGCCATTTGAAAGCATTTTTATAATAAGCTAGCAATTTGCCTCCTGAGTCTCTGTGTAAGGAAAATTAGTCTTTCTCCACCACCACCACCCCTTTTTTTTGGTATAAAAGACCCTAAATCCAAATGATGTAGACACAACTTGAATAGCAAGTTGCTGATAGAGCCAAATCTAGGACCAGGGGCCATTTTCTTGAGCTCTTCAAGTTGAAAGCATTTTTGTCTTGTGATCTTACTTAAAAAGACAATACAAAACAACACAGTATGTACACGTAACATACTGTTATACATGTAAGTTTCCTGCCCCTAATTTCCTTGGTATTGGGGAGTGGCACAGGAGTTGAAAAGATAAACATTTCTTCTGGTTAAGATTCAGAACATACAGGGCTTCTCTGGTGGCGCAGTGGTTGAGAGTATCCACCTGCCGATGCAGGGGACACGGGTTTGTGCCCCGGTCCGGGAAGATCCCACATGCCGCGGAGCGGCTGGGCCCGTGAGCCATGGCCGCTGAGCCTGCGCGTCCGGAGCCTGTGCTCCACAACGGGAGAGGCCACAACAGTGAGAGGCCCGCGTACCGCAAAAAAAAAAAAAAAAAAAAGATTCAGAACATACAGCCTTACGGACTAAGACATACTAAACTTTATATGAAATTTGTGTTTGTCCCCACAATGATTGGAATGAAAATGTTATGGATTTATACAGATAGACAATATGTTGAAGGAAACATAAAGAGAGAAGGATGCATAAAGATGCAAGCAACCTGCCGATGCAGGGGACACGGGTTCGTGTCCTGGTCTGGGAAGATCCCACATGCCGCGGAGCGGCTGGGCCCGTGAGCCATGGCCGCTGAGCCTGCACGTCCGGAGCCTGCACTCCGCGACGGGAGAGGCCACAGCAGTGAGAGGCCCGCGTACCGGAAAAAAAAAAATAGGGGAGAAGACTCAAATGACCAAAATCACCTGACATCCTGACAGCATTACAGAAATTAAAATGTCTGTAACATAATACTATGAACAACTGTATGCCAATAAAGGTATTGATTTAGGTGAAATGAATAAACCCTAGAAAGATAAAAATTAATAAAACTGACTCAAGAAGAAGTAGATAATCTGAGTAGACCTGTAACAAGTAAAAGAATTAAATTAGTAATTAAAAACTAATAATTAGTAATTATTATTAAAAACTAGTAATTAAAAACCTACCCACAAAAAAAAAAAAAAACCTACCCACAAAGAAAAGCCCAGGCCCAGATGACTTCATTGGTAAATTCTACCAATTCTACCAATTTAAAGGATAATATCCATACTTCTAAAACTCTTTCAGAAAAGTAGAATATGATGGAACACTTCCCAACTCATTTTATGTGGCAAGTGCTACCCTGATACCAAAGACAAAGTCAATACACAAAAGAAGGAAACTGCAGAACAGTAATGCCTCATGAATATAGATGAAAAAATCATCAACAAAATAGTAGCAAATTCAACATATATAAATCGCTGCACTGTAAGATCAGGTGGGATTTATCCCAGGATTGCAAAGTTGGTTTAACATGCAAATATTTAATTAGCATCACAGACAACACTAATAGAATAAAGAACAAAACCACACGATCATCTCAAGAGACACAGAAGACTTATTTGACAAATTCCAGCACCAGGTCTTGAAAAAAATAAAACTAGGAATATAAAGGAGCATCTTCAAATCTCCTAATGGGAATCTATGAAAAACCAACAGTTAATGTCATATTTAATAGTTCTATCAGTCAGGATTCTCTAGAGAAATAAAACCAATAGGACACACACACACACACACACACACACACACACACACACATTTATTTTAAGAAAACAGGCTGAACAATTGGCAAGTGAAGATATGTAGGGCAGGTCGTCAGGCTGGAAGCTCAGGCAGAATTTCTGTAATAGTTTTGAGTGAGAATTCATTCTTTGGCAACCTCAGTTTTGGCTCCAAAAGCCTTGTTTAAAAAAGCATAGATCCAGTATTACCTGCTACAAAATAGGTAAACCTCAAAAACATTATTCTAAGTGAAATAAGCCATAGGCAAAAGACTACATATTGTATGATTTCATTAATATGAAATGTACAGAAAATGCAAATCTATAGAGACAGAAAGCAGATTACTTTTTGCCTTTGGTTGAGGGTGGGAGCAGGGTTTTACTGCAAATGACATCAGGGATCCTTTTGAGGAGATGGAAATATTCTGAGATAGGTTTGCGGTGGTGGTTGCACAACTCTATAAATTTACTAAAATGTGTTGTGTAGTATATTTTATATGGATGAATATGACATAATATTGTACCTCAATAAAATTATTTAAGTGTTTTAAAATAATACATTTTATTTGCTCATAATTTAGTGGGTGGTTATTGCTTAGAGTCTCTCAGGCAGATGGCAGATGTCCACTGGGGCTGTTATAATCTGAAGGCTCAGTTGGACCAAATGACCAAAATGGAATACAGTTGTCCTTTGAACAAGGGGGTGGGCAGCTAGGAGCACTGACCCTTTGCACAGTTGAAAATCCACATATAATTTACAGTTGGCCCTTCCTATGTATGGTTCCTCCGTATCCACGGCTCTGCATCCATGGATTCAGCCAACCACAGATCGTGTAGTACTGTAGTATTAACTATTGAAAAAAATCTGTGTATAAGTGGATGCACGGAGTTCAAATGCCTGTTGTTCAAAGGTCAGCTGTACTCCCCTGGCTGGCAGCTGATGCTCCTGTTGCTAGTTGCTGACTAGGAGCTCACCTGGAGCTGCGAACCTGAGTTCACATGTGGCCTCTCCATGGCTTCGGCTTCTCGATGCTTGGCAACCAGTTTCTGAGAGGGGATAGCCTAAGGGGTCATAGCAGAAGCCATCTGATATCTTCTGACTTAGCCTGAAGACACACAACATCACTTCCACCCCTCTCTATTGATTACAAGAGAATCACAGCAGGTATCACAGATTCAAGGGGAGGGGAGTTAAACTCAGCTCCTGATGGGAGGAATATCAAAGAATTGATGGCCATCTTTAACCTGCCAGTCAGGCAGTCACTCTTGAATAAATGAGTGGCCTTTACTGAAAGAATAGTTAACCCTAATTTTAAAAGAGCATATCTGAAGCACAAGCTGTTCAGTGGGTCTTTCAGATTTTTAGAGAACCCTCTGATCCATGGCTAGAGTGGTCAACCATGGTTAATAGTTATTCATATATATATATATATATATATATATATATATATATATTTATTTTCTTCTATATATATATATATATATATATATATATTCATTTTCTTCAAACAGCAATACTCTTGATTCTTTAAATACTCTTATCTAGCTTTCTTAACCACAGTGAACTGTTTGGAGAAGCACTAAAATGACTAGATGATGAGCAGAAACCAAAGGAAAAAGGAAAAGCATCTACATCATCTTCTCAAAATTGATGGAGCACAAGATGCAATTAAATATGTGAGTTTCTCAAGAAGAAAGCCCTTCAGTTTAAGCAATGGGGACATTTCATAATGGAAATTTTCCATGTGGAAAAGAAAGGTGCGGTACTGTTAGGGTGTAAGGGTGTGGTCAAGTATTGTGGGAATAAGACTGAATCTCAAAGTATTGAGCTTCAAAGCTATACGGCTGCTGCTAGTTCACACCCCTCTCTTCACCTGATCATAAAACATTTCTTCAGATGGTGGGAGGAGCTAAAGCAGTGATTAAGTGCTTCCTAAATACTGTTTTCAACATTAACTGATGTTTTAAAGTCTTGGTTAAGACTGAAATTATTCTTGCACTCAATGGAGCTCATTCACATAACCAGGTAGGGTCTCTCTATGGCTTAATGTTGAATGAGTATCCTATGAATGGGAGAGGAAGGAGAGAAGGGGGACACTTTGTAATGAAGTGAGTGGGTGCCTCCATAAAAATGGGCTCATAATAACACATTTGCATGAAAAGATGAATGAAAAGCTAATGATTTTCTGACGCTTTCTGTGTGCCAGGCACCTTGCTATTTGCTATCTGCATTATGTTCTTAAATTTTTGCAGAAGCTCTACAAGGTAAATATTTTGCTGTTCCCATTTTACAGATGAACTAGTAGAGACCCAAGAAGATCAAATGGTGAAGCCAGATAACACATATACTGTATATTTATTAAATCACAGTGAACATAATTATATGACTTCAATTGCATGAGGCCAAGTGCTTCATTTCTGGATGAGAGATTGACAGGGGTTGCATTTTAAGAGAGGTTTATTTTCTCAGGACACCTAAGCTTCAAGCAAGGGTGTGTAGAGTGAGCTTTTCCCTGGAATACTGAAGATCAAATGACTCCTGCTTTTTTATCTGGCACTTTATAGGTGTGCCATAATGTCCATACCACTCTGCAGCATTCTTAACAGGTATCATCATCCCAGTAAAGGAAGCTGTGTTTTACTCACTCCCAAACTTCTGTACTGCTGAAGATTTACTGTCAGCTTGATTTATGAACTTCCTTCACTCCAGTCTGATATCATTGGAATGCATGACCCTATTTTCTTTCTATTCACAGTTTTCCTGAACATAAAAATAAACTGTGTTAGATAAAAATGTATGTGATATTCTCTTTGAGTTGGAAGGTGGGTCAACAGAGTAGGGGAGAGAAGGTCATCCAATGAAAAACACTGCAGTTCTGAGATTGAAAGGTATTCTATTCTGAACTATATCAGTAGCTAGTTGTGTTACCTTCAGTAACTCATTTAACTTTGGGGTCCTCAGATTCCTAATGGTAACATGAGAAAAATACTTCCTGCCTGACCATCTTTACACATATTAAATAATATATGTTAAAGTGCTTTGGAAGGAATAAAACATTGTACAAAATTGTAGTAACTTCTGTAGTATGCATCTTTGCTTCCCTTTCTGGAATATCTCCCACATCCTATAAACACCACTTCCCAACTCTTCATTTATCTATATCCTCTTGATACCTCAGCCCCTGATTTTACAGCTATTCTAGTTTAAAGATCACTGACATTGAAACAAAAATTTTGTGTAACCTGGAGAATGTAATTTGAGGTCTCTGAGACAGGGGTTTTCAAGAAACTAACCATTATTATAAAGTTGATGTGTATTCTTTTATATGTTTAATTCATACCTATCTATAAGCATTATATAGAACTGTTTTATATGTTTTGAAAACTACTTAATTGATATCACACTCTCTATATTCTGAAATTTTGTACTACTTAAGTTTTGTTTCCCCAGGTTTATCTATTTTGAGGTATTAACTCTAGTTTAATAATTTTAATGATGATACTCAATTGTGTGACTGTCAGTTTTTAAAATTAATTTCCCTTCTTATTAGGATCTTAGTTTTATAAACCATGCTGCAAAAAACACCATTGCACATGTCCCCTTTTGCACCTGAGAGATTTTCTGCTAAATTTTACAGTCAGAGTTAATTTGTATGGTCAACTGTACTAAATATTGACAAATTGTTCTGAAATGTGATGATACTTACTTCTACTCTCACCAGCACTGTGTTAAGTGTCTTTATTTTCCATGTCCAGCCAAAACATGGTGATATCATACTTTTATCTTTTTCCTTTGCTATGAACTATATGATATATACATCATACATAAAACATATATGCATTTTAAAATTAACATTTAATTTGGGGATAATTCACACTCAACTATAAAGAATAATGTAGTGATCCCAATACCCTTTACCCAGCCCCACCCCCCAATGGTAACATCTTACAAAACTGTGGTACAAGATCACAACTAGGATATTGACATGAACATGTGAAAGATGCAACACATCCATACCACAAAGATATCTCATGTTGTGCTTTGATAGACACCCTATGACCCTCCTGTCCTCCTTTCTCTCCTATGCATTGTTAACCCCTGACAACTACTAATCTGCTCTCCATTTCTATAGTTTTATCATTTCAATAATGTTATATAAATGAAACCATACAGTATGTAGGCTTTGGGGATTGGCTTTTTTTTTTAACATCTTTACTGGAGTATAATGGCTTTACAATGGTGTGTTAGTTTCTGCTGTATAACAAAGTGAATCAGCTATACGTACACATATATCTGCATATCTCCTCCCTCTTGTGTCTCCCTCCCACCCTCCCTATCCCACCCCTCTAGGGGGTCATAGCCGATCTCCCTGTGCTATGCGGCTGCTTCCCACTAGCTATCTGTTTCACATTTGGTAGTGTATATATGTCCATGCCACTCTCTCACTTTGTCCCAGCTTACCCTTCCCCCTCCCCATGTCCTCAAGTCCATTCTCTATGTCTGCATCTTTATTCCTGTCCTACCCCTAGGTTCTTCAGAACCTTTTTTTTTTTTAGATTCCATAAATATGTGTTAGCATATGGTATTTGTTTTTCTCTTTGTGACTTACTTCGCTCTGTATGACAGACTCTAGGTCCATCCACCTCACTACAAATAACTCAATTTCGTTTCTTTTTATGGCTGAGTAATATTCCATTGTATATATATGCCACACCTTCTTTATCCGTTCATCTGTCGATGGGCACGTAGGTTGCTCCCATGTCCTGACTATTGTAAATAGAGCTGCAATGAACATTGTGGTACAAGACGCTTTTTGAATTATGGTTTTCTCAGGGTATATGCCCAGCAGTGGGATTGCTGGATCATATGGTAGTTCTACTTTTAGTTTTATAAGGAACCTCCATACTGTTCTCCATAGTGGCTGTATCAATTTACATGGGGATTGGCATTTTTTAGTGCAACGTATATTCTTTTGAGATTCATCCACATAGTTGTGTGTGTCAATAGTTTTTTGTTGTTGTGGAGTTGTATTCCATAATATGAATATACCACACCAGTTTTAACCATTCAACCATTAAAGAATATCTGGGTTCCCCCCTCCTAGTTTATATTACATAAAAGCTACTATGAACATTTGTGTTACTAAAATAAAATAATAGTGAGAAACCAAATGCTGGAAAGAATATGAAAAAGCTGTATCACTTATACATTGCTGGTGGGATTTTAAAATGATCTAGCTATTCTGGAAAACTGTTTATTCATTTCTTTTTTCTTAATTTATTTTTTAATTTTTGGCTGCATTGGGTCTTCATTTGCTGTGCGTGGGCTTTTTCTAGTTGCAGCAAGCAGGGACTACTCTTCGTTTTGCTGTGCGGGCTTTTCATTGCAGTGGTTTCTCCTGTTGCGTAGCACGGGCTCTAGACGCACAGGCTCAGTAGTTGTGGCTCACCGACTTAGTTGCTCCGCAGCATGTGGGATCTTCCCAGCCCAGGGCTCGAACCTGTGTCCCCTGCATTGGCAGGCAGATTCTTAACCACTGTGCCACCAGAGAAATCCCTGTTTATTATTTTCTTAAAAACCAAACATTCAACTACCATACAACCCAGCAATTGTACTCCTGGGCATTTATCACAGAGAAATGAAAACTTGCGTTCATACAAAAACCTGTATATATATGCAATTTTGAATAATGATAATATGAAATAAACATTTACATGCCCACAACACAAAGTAAGGAATTGAAATTCACCCCCCAACCCCCCTCTCCTGCACTATTCTGAATTTGATTTAGTCATTCTCTTGGATTTTTTTTATAGTTTAAGCATTTTTATAAACAAATAATATATTGTTTAATTAGGTTGTTTTTGAACTCCATATAAATGGCAGATAACAGTATGCATTCTTTCATATGGCTTCTTTTGCTCAACATTGTATTTTAAATGTATTCATGCTGTTGAGTATAGCTTTAGTATATTTATTCTTACTACTCTATAGTATTTCACTCACAGAACATAAACAGTATATTTAGCCACTCTACTATTAAGTGATATTTGACTCGGGTATAATTTTTTAAATTTTTTGCTCATCTTTTTCTTATGTTACTTCTCAATGTCATACTGATCCTGAGGAGTTCTTTGTATTGTGGATGATAGTCTCTGAAGATGGCCACCACCAATGTTGTCCTTATCTGCTTTCAAATACTGCTGCAGTCATCAAGAGATGGGTGTTTTCCCTCTGTAGTATCTGGGCTGGCCATGTGATGTGCTTTGGTCAACAGCATGCAGCAGAAATAATACTGTGCCAGTCCCAAGTCTAGGTTTCAAGAGGCCTGGCAGCTTCCACTTTCCCTCTTGCATTTATTTCACTCTTATTCTTGAAAGATAGTTTAGCTAGGTATAGAAATCTAAGCTAAATTTATTTTCTTTCAGGACTTTGAGGATATGATTCTACTATCTTTTGGCTTTATTGTTGCCGTGAGAAGTAAGCTGTCCTTTTTCATTCTTTGAAGGTAATCCCTTTCCTACCCTCACTCCTGGATGCAGTTTCACAATGCTATATCCAGGTGAGAATTTCTTTTATTTACTTAGTTAATGTTATGGTTTTATCATGTATTTATTTTTATTCATGTAACTATGCATGCATGTATATAGGTATGCATGTGTGTATTGGGATTTATTTGACTTCTTTAAACTGTGACTTGTTCCTCTCATTATTTATAGAAAATTCTTAGCCATTATCTAAGAAAAACATCTTCCTTAGTCTCTTAAAGGTTAGCAGCCGCATAGCACAGTGTGATCAGCTCAGTGCTTTGTGACCGCCTGGAGGGGTGGGATAGGGAGGGTGGGAGGGAGGGAGATGCCAGAGGGAAGAGATATGGGAACATATGTATATGTATAACTGATTCACTTTGTTATAAAGCAGAAACAAAAAATAAAATAAAATTAAAAATTAAAAGAAAAAAAAAAGGTTCCAGCTTAATATGACAAGAATCTCTTACTAGTTCTGGGCTTTAACTTATTCATTCATCATCTATAAGGTTTATATGAAATGAAGTCCATCTTTTCCAAGATGATCAAATGATTTAAGGAGTGAGGCAGCTTGAGGGCTCTGTTTACCTCTCTAGGTTCCCCTATATTTTCACCTGGGAATTTCTTGCTATATGGATTTTAATAGTTTAAAAGTATTTTTATCTATCATTTAAAATTATTTTCAATGACAGGGTTTGTCCAAACAGCCTAGTCTGCCATGTTCTTGGAAACAAAAATGCACTCATCAATTTAAAATTTTTTATTTACTGTATTTTTCATATCCATATGTTCAATTTCATACTTTTCAAATATGTTTGGAAACGTGTTTGGAAAAAATGTTTAGGTCTCTTGTTTATGATGTTTTGTTTTCAAACCTTTCTTCTATTTCTTCAATAAACTCAACAAAATATTTACATACATGTTATCATTTCAATATATGAAATCGTTGCAGATCTGATAGCTAGGATTGTTCCTATGGACATTCATAAATCTTATTTTCATAATTTTCCAATGGGAGCTAATTTCCTTGAAACTTTATCAGTAGAAGTATTCAATAATTTGAATCCTAGTTTAAAGTATATTTCACTGAAAAGCCTTTGCCTTTACTTCTCCTAGGCCTTTTGGGATGTTTTCAACCTGGCATGACTAAATTAAATTTTCCCCTTGATATTTTGTGAGTCATGCAAATATTGTGAATTCCATCCACAGCTGTAAGTATGGGCTTATAATTAGCACATCTCAGGGAAGATTTTTTTCTACTCTTGTCAGGGCAGCAGTTGACACATGTAGCTCTTCTTTAATGGGTGCATTTTTCTTTAGAAAAGTGAGTTTCTCATCCTGTGAGCTTCTCACATGTTGCAGGTTTTTACTTAGTGGAGGAGTCTCTGATTTGAACTCTCACATTGCTGGGACACAGATTTTCTCTCCTGTTCTCCACACACATGACCCATCAAAATTCAGCCCCTAGCCCACCAGAAATTGGCAAATCTTTCAAAGTCAAAACCAATCCCCATACTACCTTACCTCTGCAGAACTACTCTCTTTTCTTATCTCTGATTATTTCTCTTACTTCCTTATTCTTCATTCATGCTGTGAAAACAGATGTTTCATATATTTTATCTTTCATTTTTATATGTGCTATGTTGGAAGGTATTTTTTATACACATCAGTGAGACATGTTCTGGAAAATGGAACTCCTCATACCCTTTAAAAACACTCCTGACTAATTACCTTCCTTCATACTGCCTGACCCTCCTCAATACTCATTTTTATATCCCATTCATCATACTCACATAGATTCAAATCTCACTGAATGTTTGGTGAAGTAAATTATTGCTGAATGGTAAAAGAAAATGTGTTAATTATTTTTCCAAATGGATAATATTTTATCAGCAGAAGATTAGTATATGAAAAATACCTTCTTTGAACAGTTTTCAATTTTTAACTTTATATACATATGTAGCTATATTATTTATTTGCAAAACTAGCAAGTAAATCAAATGTTTTATGAGTTGTACATCTTCTGTTATTTTTTGTGTGTTAACATGAAGTCACATATAACCTTAAAATTTAACTTACAGGGCCTCCCTGGTGGCGCAGTGGTTGAGAGTCCGCCTGCCGATGCAGGGGATACGGGTTCGTGCCCCGGTCCGGGAGGATCCCACGTGCCGCGGAGCGGCTGGGCCCGTGAGCCATGGGCGCTGAGCTTGCGCGTCCGGCAACGGGAGAGGCCACGACAGTGAGAGGCCCACATATCGCAAAAAAAAAAAAAAAAAAAAAATTTAACTTACAAAAAAAAGTATATATACATCTGGCTTCCTTCATTTATTATAATCTTACTAGTCTTCCCCTATCAACGTAGTTATTAGATGTAATGTCCATTTAAGCAAGAGCTGCTTCCAAAATCTAAACGGGTTTTGGGGCGGATGAACAGTTGAAAACTCAGTGTGATCCATTGGCTTCACATTAGTAATCTCAGGTCAAAACCAACATTTGCTACCCGAAGCAGCTTCAGATATAAATAAACATGTGGTTTATGCTCTGTCAAGTCCGTGCATTGACAGTTTTATTCTGCTAAGGCCTAAGTATGCATGGAGATTTTCCAATAAGGTATCTTTCCAACTATTTCCCAGATAAAATTCTGAGTGGGCGGTGGGTTTGTGAAATGTGAGTGTAAATGTATAATAACTTACCCTTTTCACTCAGACACATAAAGAACCCAGAGCCATGCCTTTACTCCCAGGAATCTGTGAGGAACAACAGAATGCCCTCCTTGGAAAGCTGGGTAAGCTGTGTAATACAGGAAACATTACTGAGTCATCACAGAGGTTCCTGAGGGCATTACTCCCAGACAATGATGAGGATCCTAAGAAGAGACTTGCAAATTACTACCATAGATACCCTTTTCACAGTTATCGAAGTGCCCAGTTTCAGCATATTTTAATTTAAACCTCATAATCCATATTTTACTCCAACTAAGGAACTTTTTTCGAGTAATTAGAATTTTAAAATAAAATGTCTCAACATATTTATGTGAAAAGGAAGAGTTAAGTGGAATTATGTTATAATGGAAGCTTCCCACTGGAAATTAGATGAGCCTGGGTGACTTCAGCTAATTATTACATTTTCCCCATTCTTAGCTGGGATGTAGGTGCTGCTTTGCTAGCCATTTTCTAAAATAAGAAACACGTGACTCTTCCCAGGGCCCAGGGATCATGCATACGCATATGAATTCAGTGCTGAACAGAGCATTTCAAGTTCTTACAATTTGCTTTAGCTGGGATACTACTTGATGACAGTCTAATGCGAATTAGTTAAAGATCTGGTTTGTTGTTTCACTAAACCTTAATCTTTCAGACAGATGTGTTTGTCTCTCTTTAATCCAGAAAAATAAAAGCCTCTCTACACCATCATCTCTCCTTCAGAAGTAGAAAAAAAAAAAAAAAAAGTAGGCTTATAAAAACAAGGATATTTTAAGACAGCGGTACTTGACTTTTCCTGCCTAAGTGAGAATTTCCTGTCGAGGGAGTTGACAAAGTGGGTTTGAGACAGCTTTCCTGTAATTAATTTTCTTTGTGTGTGAATTTAATACTGATGCAAAGGTGTTACTCAATTGACAGCCCCAAGGTTTAATGTCTAACCATCCAACAGGAAAGGAAGAACACGACTTCCCAGAATTCCTCATTAATTAGCTTCAGTCCCCACTTCATGGTACTCATCCACTCATCTAAAACTGCTAATTGTTATCAATTGAATGATTTTCAGAATGCAATCAATACCTAGGAAGAATATAACTCATTTGACATTGCTTGTTGAACATCTAGGTGACAAGAAATGCTCATATTTATGACTCCCAGCCAGATCTGAACTTCTTGTTAAACAGGGAGGTAGTATTACGTGGTGCAAAGAGCGCTGAACTTGAAAGAACAATGACTGGATTCTCGTTTTACCTGATTGTGGATAAATTAAATAACCTGAGGGCTGTGAGTCTTAATTTCTTCAATGGTGAAATGAGATGAAGTCAAAGTCTTTTCTAATGCTAAAAAATGGAAAAGAAATGATTATTTCCAAGGCACTAGGCAAACTCTACGGTTTTGTGTGCTAGCGTGAGACTGAAAGCTATGTATTTTGGAGTATCAGGACTATTGTGTCAAATATTTCTCCACGTTAGTCTTTAAGAATCGAGGGGAAAATAGAAACTTTGAAATATCTACATCTATTTTTATTTTCTTCCTTCTACTCAGTGCTTGGCTTTTATGGTGAAACTGAGATATTTGAGAATATGAGGGTTTTGGATGAATGAACATTAAGTGACTGAATCTCTCAGGAAAGAATTTAAAACTCCCAAAGGCATGCAGCCATGTTATACAAACATATGTTGAACTGTACCATCCCATCCACAGCACTGGCACCACAATCGTTATTAAGTGAAATTCTATCCAAAAATTGGGAAAGTATTCTGAGCTTGTTGTCTGCTCCTCTGTTCTTCCTCAGAAAACTTCAGTGAAAACCCACGTACTGTAGACAAGTGTGTCCGGCGTTGAGGGTCCTAAGCAGACCAAGAACCTTGTAATTTCAGCCAACTTCATCAAAACTGCCATTCTAGCCTCAAAATGATTCCTAATTTTTCTAGATGCTCGTCCCTTTTCTTTTCTTTTCTTTTCTTTTCTTTTTTTGCGGTACGCGGGCTTCTCACTGTTGCGGCCTCTCCCGTTGCGGAGCACAGGCTCCGGACGCGCAGGCTCAGCGGCCATGGCTCACGGGTCCAGCTGCTCCGCGGCATGTGGGATCTTCCCGGACCGGGGCACGAACCCGCGTCCCCTGCATTGGCAGGCGAGCTCTCAACCACTGCGCCACCAGCGAGGCCCTAGATGCTCGTCCCTTTGAACTCAGGGGAAAATTATTCTTTCTTCATTTTCCCCCTTCCTTTTTACTTTTTTTGTGTGTGTGTGGTACACGGGCCTCTCACTGTTGTGGC
This sequence comes from Lipotes vexillifer, assembly GCF_000442215.2. NCBI lineage: Eukaryota > Metazoa > Chordata > Mammalia > Artiodactyla > Lipotidae > Lipotes > Lipotes vexillifer. The sequence continues at coordinate 3,268,406 of NW_006792683.1, forward strand.
CTCTCCCGTTGCGGAGCACAGGCTCCGGACGCGCAGGCTCAGCGGCCATGGCTCACGGGCCCAGCCACTCTGCGGCATGTGGGATCCTCCCGGACCGGGGCACGAACCCGTGTCCCCTACATCGGCAGGCGGACTCTCAACCACTGCGCCACCAGGGAAGCCCTCCCGCTTCCTTTTTAAAGAAAAGATGGTAGGTAAAAAGGAAAGGGTCATAGTTACATCTCTTTCTAACTTCTGAAATCCACAAGACTGTTTCTCTGCCAGCCTATTATAGTTGTCATGAAAATGCATTCACTTATCTTTTATGCATGCCTCCCCTGCCCCACCAACTAAAATAAAGTTTGTATTTATTTTTCTGGACATATCCAAAGTGGCCCTGGCTAAGCTTCAAATCTATTTTTCTATATGCTGTGGCTTTAAATTTTGCCGTCTGTACTTGGCAAAAGGAGATAACTGGAAGAAGCTCAACAATAACTGAACTTGAAAAAAATGCAAAAGGGCAACTGACTTCCTAAAAGTCACATTATGATTTTCATTTGAAGAATTGTAAAATCCTTTGATGATGCTAGTAAGACTTCTTGTACTTATATTGCTTATATTTTGAAATAATTGCTATGAATTATTTGTTTTACCCAGGCCTTAAACAAGAAAAGTGCATCATTTCTGTTTGCATGCTATATACCATACGGAATTTAAGAACTCACCCTTTTGTTACAAATATTTCTGAAAAATTATTTTCACCTTCGTTTCAATGACACAACAGTCCTTGGGTGAAGTAGTAGACACCGACGCTGTCACCTACATTTCAATGAAATGATATGATATAAATATTCACGATTAAATTTATCTGCCCAGAAAAGGCCTTGAAAAGTCATCTTCTCTGTTTGTCACCTTCACCACGCTTAACATCTTTAATCATTTAAACTAACTCAGAAAGACATTTTAAAATCATCTTTTCTTTAAAGAATTCGGCCACTTCTCTGAGCCGTAGTTCAATTTCCCCCTCAGATAATCTTCCTATGTCTAACTTGAATCCTTCCTGGCATTCTTATATTCATTTCTTCTTACATAAAATAAAGTAATCCAAGTTTTAAATCTATTCTTATGCTTTTGAAAAAAATATATATATATATATATAATCTCCACTGTTTTTAGAGTTCTAATTATTTAAAAGATCATGTACACATATCTGAAATGGAATTGTTTAGAAAAAAACAAATAGTGATGTATGATCACAATATTTGACTTCTCTTTTCAACACCACCTCACGTCAGGAGTGTTACTTTAGGCCAGTTGACCAATCCCTCTGGTCCTTGATTTATTTGTCTGTGGAATGAGGAGCTTGTTTCTCTGTGTACTTGTTTACTGTCCATGAGAGAATACACCTTGTTGGGATCATTCACTGCCACAGCCCGCTTGTCTAGTAGAGAACCGGCAACACTGCTGCAGGGATGATCGAATGAGAGCGACACTTTTTATTTTTAGATCTGGTGGCTTTGTTAACATTATTTTTCTTTGTGACCCAGCAAATATACACTATGAGTTTGCAGTTGATCACAAGCTGCAAGCTGAATTTTTGTGAGGCATTTAATACAATCTGTCTTTAGGCAATAATGGTAGGTTCTCAAAAAGAAATAAACGTCCTTCAAGATATTTAGGAATAGACCCTAAAATGGAAATTTACTGTACATTCCATCCTGTAACTTTTAAAAAATACAGTCATCCCTGAGTATCTGTGGGGAATTGGTTCCTGGAGGCCCCGAGTGTACCAGAATCCATGGGTCCTCAAGTACTGTAGTCAGCCCTCTGTATCTGCAGTTCCATATCTGAGACTTCAACCAACCGTGGAAGGAAATTTTAACCCACAGCCGGTTGAATCCTCAGATTCCAAACGTGCAAATATGAAGGACCATCTGTATATTTATTGAAAAAAAATCCGTGTATAAGTGGACCTGCACAGTTCCAACTTGAGTTGTTGAGGGGGCAACTGTGTAGCATAATACTTTGGAGGTTGATGTTTTTTTCATGAAAAATAAAATAAAATTGTTTCTTACTTTCCTGAAAGGGACTACACATATCTAAATTGCCCAGGTTTCCGGTCTTTATTTTTGTTTACTATCTAACAGTCGTGGAAGATGGGTAAGCAAATAAAAACAAATCACGGGATTATGTGATAAATTGTAGAATAAGGAGCCATCGAGTTAATACATTGGAAGTTACACGTGTTCAGATGAAGAGAGTGGACATTCAGCTGCCTCTGCCAAGTCACATCTCAGGAGAGATGATGGGAAAGCAGCCGTGGGAAGGGCATGAGTTTACTTGAAAAGTCACTGCAGTGAAATTTATATATGTGCAGAGAGCAAGAAGGGAACGTGAAAACAAGAAAATAGTTTGTGGAAAAAAAAAGAAAATAAGAGTAGTGAAAGTAACAATTTGTATTTCTTCTGTACTTTTCCCTTATTGCTAAATGTATACAATAAACCAACAGAGAGAACATCCTTTTAATTTAAAGAATTTTTTTCTGAAGACATAGAAGTTTACACATTATTTCCTCTTTTTATTCTTAAGAATTTGGGATGGGTTGCCTGTTATTACCCCTATTTACTAAATAAAGAAATTAAATCTAAGAAAATTTTCAGAAAGACTTAGAAGTGAATATATTGGGTTGGCCAAAAAGTTGGTTCAGGTTTTTTCATAAGATGGAAAAACCCAAAGGAACTTTTTGGCCAACCCAATATAAATGGTGGCTCAGACCCACACTACTGGGCAGCTGATCGCCCTTTTCTCTAGGGCTTCACAGGTATAAAACATTGTTTTAGAAATAAAACATTGGTCCCTAAAATTAAAACACTCATGTTTGTTTTTAACCAACTGTACTGGAATACAGTTGTTTTTTTTTTTTTTTTTTTTCGAATTAGGGATAAAAATACTACCCACTTTATAGGTTATTTTTTTTTTATTTTTATTTTTTGCAATACGTGGGCCTCTCACTGTCGTGGCCTCTCCCCTTGCCGGACGCTCAAGCTCAGCGGCCATGGCTCCGCGGCACGTGGGATCCTCCCGGACCGGGGCACGAACCCGTATCCCCTGCATCGGCAGGCGGACTCTCAACCACTGTGCCACCAGGGAGGCCCTGGAATACAGTTTTAATTCTTAAATATTGTTCATTATAACGTTGTTTTTCACTATATAATTTATTAAAATACTGTTTCCATCCTTGAATCTTCCTTCTTCTTGGCACCTTACAAGGTTTGAGACTTTAGAGGAATTGTGAAATAGAAAAAATTAAAAACTAACCGTCTGCAGCAGTGAGAAAGCTCTAGCAAATTGCTTTAACTCCAATGGAGGTGACTTGTGTGTGTGTGAAAAGCCACGTAGAGGCCTGAGTTAATCACCAGGCTGATAAAGAAAAGGTCAGTGGCCATCGACAGCTTCACCAAGCTAAGTGATAACTTTACCCACCTCAGCCTTCAATGGAAGAACAAACTTACTGTGAAAGGGACTCCGACATGAACACTGTCAGCAAGTCTACTTACATATGCTTCTGTGATGGGCATCTGAGCAAATGACTAAGCTGAGCAGCCTTTCTCAGTTTGAAGGAAGGGGGAACTGAAGTGTCTCTGGTATTTAAAGCACGCATCTTGAAACACAAGAAGCAGAGCTAACATGCTGCTCCAAACGTCCTCTGTCACGTTTCCGCTCCAAAATGAGCCTTCAGTTTGGAGGGAGAGGCAAACAGCTGGCTTGTCATACAGGCACAGGTACCCAGCCCAGACTCATTTTATAGTGTCGGGCAGGGTTCCCTGCATATGGTGCAGGGTGTCAATGAGCCTGTGACATGGGGACTCAGACAAAAGTCCTGGACACTTTCACCACCAGTGCCCTCAAAATGTTCATACATTCGGCTTCCCTGGTGGTGCAGTGGTTGAGAGTCCGCCTGCCGATGCAGGGGACACAGGTTCGTGCCCCAGTCCGGGAAGATCCCATATGCCGCGGAGCGGCTGGGCCCGTGAGCCATGGCCGCTGAGCCTGCGCGTCCGGAGCCTGTGCTCCGCAACGGGAGAGGCCACAACAGTGAGAGGCCGGCGTACCGCAAAAAAAAAAAAAAAAAAAAAAAAAATGTTCGTCGATGTCAAATATTTCATTCAAGGGTTGCTCCGACCCAAGTAAGCTAAATGGACTGCCTGTTGTCCTAATCTGTCCTGCCTTACTCTGCAGACACATCTGTTAGTAAATAGGAGTAGATCTACACCGAACTCTTCCCCATCCGCACAAGAATTGTACTGCATTTCCAGTGTCTCTGCAACGTGCACCCTGCCTCAGTCTGTCATTGCGTTTGGCGCGTGCTTGCTGTGGAGGTCTGCTGGCAGCTGACTCTGATTTCAGAGGTCAAACTACATCCCAGTTCCAATCTCACTTGAAGGTGGTATCCACCTTCCCACAACTCTCCTGATGATTGATTGCTTAGTTAGGAGGCCCGTTTGGAAAGCCTGTGGACAGACCGTGGTTTCTAGTACAGCTTGTTTGCAGATCTGCACTGGAAACCAGTGACTGACTTACACTTTCCTTTGCAAAAACATTCTGGCCACAGTTTCTACTCTGGAAGAAAAAAAATAGAGCTAACACAAAACTCACGAATCACTTTTAACCAAACCCTGACTCTCTCCTCTAAACTTCCTACTACCAAAAACACTGAATAATTAGAGTTGAGGGTTCTTCTCTCTGTTGTTTTCAGCCTTTTATTCTCAAAGTCTGAGGAGAGCTTTATAGAGTAACTTTTTCTGAAAATCCACAGACTAGAGAAAAAGTTCAACTGTAAGTTCACCATCAGTCTGAGTTTTTATCCTTTCCACCATGGAAGAAAATGTAAAGCCACCTTTATTATTAGTTTGAGGGAGGAAGAGTTTCAATCCAGTCAATGTGAAGCGGCTAGTGTTCTGGAAAATGAACCTGGGGAACTTTTCTCACCATCGTGAGCTGAGCTAACCTGATACGCTGTGGGAAAGGACAGCATATTACTCTGGGTAAATGAGAAGCACACAGAAAATAAAATTGTTAGGTTTTGCTTGGAATTGAAAATTGTTGAAGGTTGAAGACTTTAATGTAGGGAGTTTATCAACAGCAGCAGAATCAGTGGTTTTATCAGACCAGCAGTAAGGTCTGCAAAAAGGCACTTCCTGCTCATGAAATTATATAATGAGAGATTTGGGTCCAGATTTCATACTCAGGAAGCCCTTGAAAACTTGTTTGCTGCTGTCATGCTGAGGGAATTAATAGATTAGACATTAACCACTAACATTTTTGAGGTATGCCCCCAAAATACAGCATTTACCAAGAGAGCAGAGCATCCCTCAATTTCCTAATAAAATATGAAAAACTTAATTTCAGATCAAGGTTGTTTGCAACAGCTTCTGAAGCAATGTTTTACATGGAGGAGCTACCTCGTAAATGACTCTGAGGCAGTCCACTCATAAGTGGACTCTGCCTTTAAATTAAACCTGAATTATTACCAGTAAAAGGAAAAGAGAGTCAGTGACAATAGGCAAAACAGATTGGATGCAATTACTTCTGTTATATATTTTTGGGTTTTGTTAATGTATTATAGAATCATGTAGCCTTCCATATATACTGTTCAAACTATTTTGTACACGTTAAAAGTATTTTAAAAGGAACAAATAAATAATTTAGAAATTCAAATTATATCCCTTCAGGGGATATAATTTAGATTTCTACATTTTTTGCCTGTTCCCACAAAAACATTTATTATCCAGTCACTGGATATTTATTAAAAATTGCTACATATTAAAGTTGAGGGGAAATAGGGAGAAGTTGGTAAAAGGGTATAAACTTTCAGTTATAAGGTAAATAAACTCTGAGGATCTAATGTATGACACAGTGACTATAGTTGCTAATGCAGGGGAAAAAAGAAAGAAAATTGTATAAGATAGGCAAAAAATAAAATGATCAGAATTGCTTTAAAGGATGCATTAAATTCAGAAGAATCTCTCTTGTAGCTACTGGACTTTATGTTATATATAAAGTATTTGAGAAATCATGGAGTTGAGCACTTTTTTTCAGAAGTCAATCAATATCAGAACAGAGTCCCAGCCCTCAAAACTATCAGAATATTCTAGAGGAGACACAGAAGTAAAATAATAATCATAATATTGTGTAATACATTTCTATTACAAATATGCTCCAAATAGTAAGGAAGTTCAGAGGAAATGTTCAGAAGAGGACACTTAACTCAGTTGAAGAACTTCCAAAAGGAGGTGATTCTTGAAATAGATCTTAAAGGAGTCACAATGGGAAATAAGTTTATCTGAACAAAGGGAAAACACGGTGATCGTGGCATTCGAAACTATAAACAGAAGGGTTGGACTAGATAATTTGTAGTAATATGATGAGAAACTTGGTTAGAAAAGTGGGCTGCTACCAGAATATCAAGGACTCCTTGTAAGTCTAAACTTTTTGCTGAAGTCAACTAGGAGGAAATAAAGGATTAAAATAAAGGTGTAAAAGTTTATTAAAAAGTTTGGCTGAAAACAATATGGAGAATTAATTGAAGGGAAGCTAAATTGGGACAAGGAGACTAAATAGAATGAGAAGAATTTTATAGTTCTTCAGAAGAAATTTATAACTTGTAGCCAGTTATTTTTAATGGTATGTAATACCTACAAGAAAGACTAGCAAATTCATGAACCAGAGTTTAACTTAAGCTATTTAGTAGCTTAAGTCACGTGCTGGCTTGAGTAAATTGATATGCATTGACTATGTCTGCAGCTACCCCAGACACTTCACTACCCTCACTTCTCTACTATGAACTGCAAATTATACAGTTGATCCTTGAACAACTCAAGGGTTAGGGGCATCGACCCCCCCCGTAGTCGAAAATCCATGTGTAACTTTATAGTCAGCCCTCCGTATACCCAGTTCCTCTGTATCCACGTTTCTGCATCAGTGGATTCTACCGAAGGCAGACGCTGTAATACAGTTGACCCTTGAACAACATGGTATTGAACTGCATGGATCTGCTTATACAAGGATCTTTTTCGATAGTAAATACTACTGTACTACACAGATACGGAAGAACCGCGTATACAGAGGGCCACCTATAAGCTGTATACGGATTCCGGTCTGTGCAAAGAGCTGGGCCAATGATACTGTACAATTTACAATTGGAAAAAAAAAAGTATAAGTGGACATTCCAAACCCATGTTGTCCAAGGGTCAACCATATTCATTTCAAATACATTTTGAGAAATGTAAATAATCGTACTCACTTCTAGGAACTAATAACTGGAAGAAAAATACTTCATTTTCAATAAAATATTCATTTTGGCAAGATTAGTTAGCAAATTTTTCTTCCCTCCTGTGGAATATCCATCGTTTTACCTTCAGATGTTCTACAAACATCACATTATCTATTTCAAAAGTGTTCCTACAGTTGCTTAAGGTAGCTAAAGTAATCCCTGGTAGAGCTGCAGTCAGGGACATCTCTAATGTCATTCTACACGGAACTATTCATTTAACTTTTTACTAAAGAGTCAGACGAATGGGTTAAAATCTTTTCCTATGCATTATCTGTATAACTTTGGGCAAATTATTTAAGCTCTCCATGCCTCAGTTTCGTCATCACTAAAATAAATATAACAAATGCCTAATTGAGTTTGTGTAAGGATTCAACGAGATAGCCTCTGTAAGGTGCTTAGCATAGTAGCTGTCACTCAGTAAGCACCCAATAAGTAAATCTGAGGTTTTATTGGCTTTGGAGGATAGAATTTTGCTTGGAAAAGAAAATCATTAAATGTGGGAAAAAAAAAAAAAGCTGTATTCCCTCTGTATTCCCACAGCAAGGAATGAACAAGCATTAGTGCCCATTTGAAAATATTGGCTTAGAGAAAAATTAGAAATCTTACCTGAGACTAGCTTCACACAAGATTTACCTTAAAAAAAAAAAAAAAAAAGATTTACCTTAAAAGAAATGACCTCATTGTAGGAAGAAAAACACAATCAAACTAGAAAGATATAAATATTGGAATTCATGTTATTCATGAAATGTAAAATCAGAACTTTTAATCAAGGAATATAAACATCGTCAATATCTCTAGTAAGTAGTAAGAATAATGCAATTCAATCTAAGAAAGAAAGATAGACAAAAATAAACAAAAAGAGAAATAATTCTCCAGTGTTAAGGTACAGATCCTTGTCATCAACAATTTAAAGAATTTAAATCTGCTCTCAATTATTTTTCCAAAACATTAATATATATGAAATCTACATTTTGATAGTTTACTTAATATTTAATGAAAAATATATAAACTATGAATTCACAATACAGTTAATACAAAATAGCTTTCCCTTATATTTTCAATATTTAAATATGGAGAATTCTTTTAAACATATCAACCATACAGAAATGGATTTATTTACTTTCTGTTTAGTTATAAAATTTTTTAGACAAAGATTGAAGAACAAATCTAATAAACATAAATTCTCTACGAGAAAAAAAAGATTGTAATTGAAAAGATTAACATCTTTTTAGTTTTCTTATTTTTCGTTTCTAAATTGTAATTATTGCATCATGTATAGTACATAGAATTGATTTTCACATCTGTGATGGTTTTTATAGGCAAGACATGCAAATAAATGACTGGCCTTCTCCGAAGCAAAAGGCAACCGGTCTAACAAAGTTCCAGAGTTAAAAGAAAAACTTCCCAACGTGAAATTTAATATAATAGGGGTTTGTATGTTAATAAATGTGTAGAGCAGTTTTCTGTGGAAGCAGATAATATTTGTGTACCTGCATAGGATCACTTATTTATAATCCTTTACAGCACAGCTGCCAAAACTTACATCATACTAATGCGATCCTTCTTCATACTTACATACGAGTTTTCGAAGTGATATTCAAACAGGGTTATTAGCCACAGTCCACGTACACACTAAATGATGCCTGCACACAAAAATAAACAGAAGTTACTTTCCCTAGGTTGCATACTTACCAGGCTGCCCAGCGAACACAGAAATGTTAACTGCTCTTTTGCCTGATAGCATACAGGAAAACCTATATATGAGACCATCTGGGAATCAAACTAATATGATTCTTTACAAGCAGGGATTCGGAATCATTCAGAAGTTGCCATTCTCCACTTTTTCACCCTCAGCTTCAATTTCAGGTGCTGTCGTAGGACTCCTCTGAGTGTCCACTAAATATTAAGAATGTCTTCTGTCATCTCTAAGCTGTTTGCTTGTTGCAGAAAGCACATCATCTTGGAAATAAAAATTCACTGAGCAAAGAAGTTCTCCACCATCTCTTCTAACAGGAGTGAGTTTAGGAGAGCAGGAACCCTGCTACCCAGTGACTGCTGAGGCATAAATGGTCCTGGAATATTTTTCAAGCCCAAATACGTGGGAAATAGCTTGCTTCCATTGTTCAGAAAGACTGACATTTTGAGGCTAGCTGTAAGTTTAGGAACATTATTTCCATTTCAAGACGTGGCAATCAACTCCTCATTTACTTATTGATAGTAAAGAAGTGGAATTTAATATTATCACTTTATTTAGTCACCTTCACTATATGCTGGCTAAGACATAGGTTACGTAAAAACCAAGTTTCATTCGTAACAGCTTAACAGTTTAGCCCCAGACTGATCAGATTGCAAAAGTGTTAAAAATCCTTCACTGATTTCATTAACTAAGAATTTAGCAAGACAGAATTTAATTTTTATTTTACCTTAAAATTTAAAGTAAAGCAAATTCCACAAACAAGTAAGTAATGCTATATTTCCAAGGTCAGATATTAAATTAACATTTTGAAAAGAATTTCTACTCATTATTTTGGAAGGCGAGTGGGGGAAGGAACATTTCTATGTTATGGAAAGATTGGTGGTGCTTTTGTTGCTGTTGTTCCTTCTGTCTGTTCGTACGTCATGGGTTTCTGTTCCCTTCTATTCGTCCACTATAATGTGACCAACTGGCGTACAGTGAATATTTGCAAAAATCACAAATTCCCTTCCTTTGAACAGATAGAGTCTGTTTTTACTCAGATTATAAGAGTTTCTGTATATGTTCAGACCGACATAAAGAATTTCACAGATCTACTTTCCGTGGTGTGTACCTTTTAGTTGCAACGTAAAAACGGGGATAGGTGAACACAATTCTTATTCATAAATATGAATTGTTATGTTTTCCTGTGACTTATACCTTCTTGTGAAAAAGACTGCAGAAATCCCATAGGCCTTTTCGGGTCTCTAATTTTCGAAAAGTACAGATGAGAAATACGAGAAAAGAAACTACTGCGCAGTAACTGAAAAGTAGTTTTTTTTTTCCTCCTGGAAGCAGCTGTTTTTAGAGCAGTCCAGCTTCCCCTGCTGGAGCTGATGAGGTCACCATCACCTCCATCAGCAAAGGAAGTTAAATTCCTTCAATGGCTTTGTCTGCCCAAATTCTCAATTTAGGAAAATAAATTTTTAGTTTAATTTAATTATGAAATTATGAATAATTCACATTCTGGCCTGTGCAACCGTGTGAAGGACAGTGTCAGTCTACAGTATGGTCGTCTTTCTCTTATGCTATGCATGCAGATTTGACTGTGTGGCTTATAGACTGTGTTTCATGACTTACCAGAGCTTTGGATCAATTACAACAAAACCTCATCTCTGGTCTTATTCCCGGAGATTTACTTACAGGCAAACTGAGGTAAGGAAGCCAGTCTTTCAGGTTCATAAAGTTTCATCAAAGTGAGTGTTCTAAGTCGTTTCTTGCCAGGTGATCACAGCTTTTTTTTTTTTTTTATGTTTTAGCCTCTGTAGAAATTTAACAGTTGTGACATTTCCTTTAGATATTTTATTTTCCTAAATTGAGAATTTGGGTGATTTTTTAAAAGCAAAACAGTACCCCCAACTAAATGATTCATATGAATATGTATATAGAGAGTGCATTTCATAACATAAAATTATACATAAGCACTATTTTGTTAAGACTTCAGACTTAACTCAATCCTTGAGGCATGGTCTGAGTAAGATCTATAGACTTCAGTAACAAAAGGTGTTACCTTCAGTGAAATAACATAAAATCAATAGATGTTTTAATACATAGTTTACATATTTTTGTGAGCTTCTAAAAGTGCATGCAATTTTTGTGCTGGAAATAGTATATTAATTCACATTTCCTAAATGTTACCTAGTGCAACATATCACATCTGATTTATAGGAGAAGACAGCCTCATTCCCTCTAAAAGCATTCTGGAAACATTTTGTGTTTTAATAGTTAGGTATCCCTTTTATTTAAATGGGTAAGTAAATGGCTTATATTTACGACTACATTCGAAAATGAGAAAACTAAGAATGTGTCTTGATTTCTCAAGAAAGAAATCCCACTAGACCTTCAGGACCACTTCATTCATTGACTCAATGCATTCTACCCCATTCCTTTTTATATTTTAGATAATTAGAGGATCCATCTCCTCCAGCAGCCACGCAGCGTGGCAAGAATTAATGAACATGCAATGAGTGCATGTGACAAGAGACTTCAACACTTTACTCTGCCTTACGAAGATCCGTTATGAGCAGGAAGACACGTCTGAGATTGGGCACTCAGTAAATAGTATGACCTTGGAGTCGTTTTTCTCCTCTGGCCCAAATTTCCTCACATTATGAATGATAGGGTTGGGTGGGAATCCCAAGTGTCAGATTGGTGGCTGGTGGGCTGAACTAGCCAACAAAGATGCTCAGTTTCGTTGAATTGAAAACGTGCTCACTGCATCAGAATCCCAGAGACCTTGCTGCGGTCTTACCTCTAGTCACCCACACACGTACAGTTGCCTAATCTGGCATTAGGTTTACCACTTTTGTACCAGATGATGTTTAAAGACCTCGCCAACCCTAACACTCCAAGATTTTTAATTCACCACACTAATTTCCAAGCTAGAATCTTACCCTGCGAAATTATGTACAAAAAAGTTTCTATACAGACTGAGATCATGTACTTAGGAGACTTTAAAAATTCGTTCCCAATATTAGGCAAACAATGAACTCTATATCCAATCGAATGAAAGAAACTGTATAATTGAGGAAATTGTTGCTAACGTGTAATTGCTGAAAAGTTAGACTTTCTGTGGATGGTGAATCTGTTCATTAATTGGAGAAATGGAAAGCATTTTCAAATTTCTGCAAATATATCTGACTTTAAGGGAAAACAAACATGTAGGGTAAGCTTAGTCCAAAAAAGAATGCTGTCAATGACAGGAAAAATCGTAATGATGACTGATTTCAGCCTCTAAAGAGGAGATAAATAAGTTATTCTACCATAACTTACGATACATTGAATCTCATTTCAGAAAAATTGCCTTTCAATGAATAACGTTATGAAGAGAAATTTGAATGAGACAGTAATATAATGGAAAAAAGCAAAACAAAATTATTCATATTAACTTTATAACAAATAGGGAAGGTGAGTTAATTAGGATATACTTGTTTTAAAAGTAATATAATTCATCTTCAATGAATGTTGACAAAATAGCTTCAAAATTGCATCACACTAAGGCATGTTGTGCAGGCATTTAGTTAGGAATTTCCTGACTTTGGCCCCTAGATGACCTCACAGTTAAATGGTTGAAGCAAACTAAAAGGAACTTAAATCTTGCATGTTTATGGTGCCATTCCTACTTTATTTATTTATTTTTTGTTAGCTTGGATTAATAAAAACCAGGTATTATACTGAGGGGCAACTGCAATTCTCTGAAATGTTACATTGGAAAAAAATCAGATACTCTTTTCAGTTTTCATCCCCTTTTTGATGCTATTTTTGTCAATTTAAAGTGGAACAGCATTAATTTAATGAAGCTGGAGCCACAGCTTAAAAGAATGTCATAAATTGACTCATTCCCTAAATTCAAATGAAAGTTGACAGTTGAACCTCATACCATAAGAGAATTCTTTATTCTATTCTATGTTAAATAATTATTTAAAACATATTAAAAATTAAGTGAAAATAGAAAATAGACATTTTTTTCACTTGCTTTTGTAAGAATGGTCATGGTAATGTAATTCTTAACCAACCACAGTTTGTCAGAGCATGGATAACACAAAAGCGAGTATTATTTGATGTATTTGGTATATAGAGAAGGAAAAAATATCTTCTATATAATATCTATTGCATCTGGAGGTTCATAAATTTCTCAGCAACATTCTCACACATTTAGATTGACAGTACAAACAATATTAGAATTCAACAGAAAAAATTCAACATTCTATTTACTAATCTTTAATGAAATATTCATTGAATCTCACATTTCTTAAAAAGAGAATATGATCTTTCAACAACTTCATCAGAAACCATTTGAAAATCGTAGTTTCTATCTGAGAAGCAATTTTCTTTAAAGCATATTTCTATCATTCTAAATTCCCTTGAGCCTTATTTTAAGAAAAGATCAGATTCATCTCACCTAAATAAGAGCTATTCCAAGACTTAGGAAAGTAAGTTTCTACCATTTCAACCTGTAACATTGCCTTAATCTTTTTCATTTGCATTTCAAAACTTCTCCGTCTCAAAGGAAAAAAAAAAAAAAGAAAGGCAAATGTATCTTGTTTATCCCTTCCTGCTGTTTTCAATTTCAGTGTATCTAGTCACAAAAAAAATCATCATTTATGGCATTAACATGTATAGTTAAGGACCCAAGGCCATCTGTGCACACTCGTTTACATTCGGAAGGCCCAGAGCCAATCTTTAATACCTGAACGGTCACATCAGGACCAGGTCTAAAGTACTGAACAGATGAAGCCCAAGATACCAGTTGCCCTAGTTTCAAAGCAGCCACAATTGGTTTATAAATCATTTTCAGAGAACCCTGCCAGTTTCCACCAGCTAAAGAGGGACCCCGGGCATGTCACGATACGGCAGATAGTGCTGTAGCTAAAATGAAAAAGAGCTCGATTCAAACCTGGGCTACAGTCATGGCAAAATACACTTAGTTCTCTGCTTTCCCCTTCGGTTGGTGCTCTGTACTGAATGAGGAGTTCATAAATGTTAAAGACATTACAACTTTAAACTTTCATTTTTAATACATAGTCAAGAAAAAGAGAGTCAACCACTGCCTTCCTTAAGAGTTTCTAGAGTGGATAAAATAAGAATTAGACAAAATCTATTTTACTGTATACTCTCTGGCACAGTAATTTACAAATGACTTTCAAGTGTATATATATATCACCTCATGTAATTTTATAACCTGTTCTCATAGGTAGGCATGTCTCTTAGCCCCAGTTTGGGGACGAGGAAGTCAAGACAGGTGGTTGAATTTCTTAGGGCATGCAACAGTGGTTAACTCAAGCCAAACCAGGTTTTTTGGTGCTAAGCTCTTTCCACAACACAGTATTGACTTGCTACGATGAATAGCCCACCCTGATTAATTCCAAGAATCAGAGGTTATGTAAATCAAATACTAGAATATTGAAAATTCTGCTTCCACTGGTTTAATGTCTGTATGTAAATAAATTTGCACTCTCTGTTTGTTCTCCAGTTTCCTGACTGAGCAGAACCCTATGTCTCTCATTCATTTTTAATGTTCTTGAGATTTCTCAATATGTGGGTGGACCTTATACGTAAATTCATTTCTCCTGAGGTTTCACTTCTCCTATGTCACTGTTTTCAAAGTGGGTACCATAAGGCTCTACATGTTTTTCAAAGGTATTTCAGGGACCACTGTGCAAGATCAGTTGTGGGGAGCCAACCAGGAGAGATTTGGGCTACTTTAACTTTTCTTTTATATATTGAGGTTTATATATACTATATCAGTTTACAAGAGGATTTCATAGGAAGGGAGGGAGGGAGGGAAAAGGGGAGGGAAGGAGGGAGGGAGAGGAAGGGAAGAAAGAAAGCTAATAGACACTATTCTAGAGGTTGTTAAGGTTAATGAGAAATTTAAATTAGGAATCGGGAAGCATCCGTTTTGAGGTTTTCATGATAAGAAATATAAAAAATAAGTCAGAGAGCGGGATAAAGTATTCATAATACTGAATCCTGTTCCATGCAGGTTTGGTGACCTGTCTGACTTCTTAGGCATACAGGTAAAGCTCTGAATGTCTTAAAGGTGCACCAAAGAAGCTTTTCCTCTCAGGGGACAGAGGCTTTACCAAAAGAAAAGTCTATGCAGTGCTTCAAAGACTGTCCAGCTTCTTGGATACGTCCACGGCCTGGGATCCTGTAAAAGTTACAACTTTGCTAATACAGGTCTCTCCTGCACCTTTGTTTCTGGCACCAAACATGCTTATAGAAGCTCCAAAGAATGTTCATTATTTTCTATAATATGCTGGCAGGGGTTAGCAGTGAGAGGTATCACCTAAAACAGTGGTAATTCTCAGCCATGGGTAATTTTGCCATCCCCCACCAGCCAGGGGACACTTAACAGTGTCTGGAGGCTAGTATTTTGGGTAGAGGACAGAAATAATGCTGCTAGATATTCTACCTGCACAGAATAGTCCCTCCAGACAAAGAATTAGCCTGGCACAAATGTCAATGGTGCCAAGGTTGAGAAACTCTGATCTCAGATCCCAGAACTGTGAACTTGATTCTAAAGGCATTACTTGGATTCCTTCACATAATTCTATGTTCTCCACATCTGAGCTTCGTTGGGAATTTATAGAGGATATCTGCTACAGTTATAATTGGTTGTATATGGGGCAAGAGGAGGCAGAGTGAATTAAACTGTATCTGTGTTTCAGGGAGACCTTAGGAAATTAAAGAGAAAGTATGGAGGCAAAATGCCATTGGTCCAAATGGCTCTAGCGTTGTCAGTCATTTTGGAGACCATTTGAAACAACATCCCCTAAAGCCGCGTTAGTGGGTTTTGCATATGATAGAACTTTAGTTAAATTGAAAGTGTTCCTCTTAACAGGATTTTTGACATTCTTCTTTGACATGCTTTTTTGTTTGTTTCTGAGATTCACTCATGTTGTTTTATATATATGTGTGTGTATAATTTTTCAAATTTTATTGCTATACAGTATCCCATTGTATGAATATACTCTAGTTTATTTTTCTCTTCCACTGCCGTGGATATTTGAGCTGTTTCCAGTTATTTACCATTAAAAGAAATTCCGCTAAAAGCCTTTTTGTTGGTGTCTCTTGGTGCACTTATCAAAAAAATGTTTTCTTAGGTATATATACCTCAGAATGGAGTTGCTAGGCCATAAAGTATAACTATATTCAAGTTTATTAATTATCTCAAAAGATTTTCCAAAATAATTGTGTCAATTTATATGCTGACAAACAGGTCAAAAGTGTTCTGGTGATCAACATCTTTATCAGGATTTGATATAGTCTGACTTTTAAATTTTTTAAATTTAAATTAACTCATTTTGTTTTAATCTTCATTGCTTTGATTACTAATTGGGTTGAGCATTTCCCTTTATATGAAGCGGGCATTCTTGACTTTATTCTTTTTATGTGTGTGTGAGGTGCCTGATGGAGTTTTTGTCCAATCTTTCTAATGACTGTATCACTTTGCCTAGTTAATTTGTAATTTGTACATATTCTAATCCTTTGTTTTACATGTTGCAAACATTGTCTTCAATGTGGTGGCTTGTCTTTTTATTCTATTTCTGTTAACTTTTGATACAGGTGCTCTTTTTTATATGTTAAAATTTATCATTATTTTCTTTTATTGATTGCACTTTTTGCATTTTGTTTAATAAATCCTTTCCTACCTCAAGGACATAAATATATGCAAATATATTTTCTTGTTAAAGTTTTATAGTTCTGCCTTTCACATGTTGGTCCTTTATTCCCTAGAATTAATTTTTGTGAAATGTGAGGTAGGATCCACTGGGTTCTTTTGTATTAATAACCAATTCTCCCAGCCACATTTAATGAAAAAGTTATCAGTCTGCACTGATCTATAATAACAGCTTTGTCATAAATCAAATTTCCATGTTAAATGAGTGTGTCTCTGAGCTCTATAGTTTGTTCTATTGGTAAATTAATCTATCCTTTAATTAACATCCTACAGTCTTAATTACAGTAGCTTTGTAATTAATCTTGATATCCAGAGGGTAAATTACTCCCACCTTTCAGTTCCTCTTTGGGATTTCTTGTGCTGCTGTTGGGCCTGTGCTCTCCCATATCCATTTTAGAATGCGCTTGTCAAATTCACATAAACACACACACCTGGGTGCGCTGGTTGGGATACTGATTAAGTTTGCTTTGAATGTTGAGATTAATTTTTGTGGAATACAGGCTTCTAAGACTTTCTTTTTCATAATGTCTTTTTCATAGAGTCTTTTAAAGTATTTCAGAAATATTTTTATATATTTATTCCTAGATTATTTTAATATCTAAATGACTTAGAAAAAGTATCAAATATACGTTTTGCTTGTTTTGGTGCATTTGATTGCGTTTGAAATGCAACTGATTTTTGTATATTAATTTTGTATCTAGTCACCATAAAGGCTTGTATAATTCCAATGATCTAGCCACTAAATTTTTTATAATTTGGAAAACAATGCCATTTTTATTTCATCCTTTCAGACCTTATGTCAATTATTTCTTTTTCTTTTATTACTATGCTCTCTAGGTCAATATTATCACGAAGTTTGCTCTAGTTTTGGGGGGACTGAGGGGAGAGGATATATATACCATTCATAAAAGTAAGAAAATGACTTTCCTTTTTGTGTTTATCAATGTTTTTGGTTTTGTTTTATCACACTGCATGTTGAACTTTTTGAAATTTTATCTATGCGTTTGATTTTTTCCCCTTTAACCTGTAAATATGGTAAATTTTACTATATTAATTCTTAATTAGCCAAACATAAAATAGTTCAAACACAATAGAAGTTCCAGTCAGGGCTGGTAATTAGGTTGCAAGATTCTCTTCTCTCCTCCACAGAGCCATTTAGAGACAATTTGACAGTGACCCTTTAAACTTCAGTTCATGGCCTCTAAAGTCATTCCGGTGCCAGTAATCCTGACTGCAATCCATAGGAAGAGGTAAGGAACTTGGTGAAGCACCTGTGAGGGTGGGGAGAGGGGTATAGGCCAGACTTGGAATTTGCACTTACCAGTTCCTCTCACATTCTCTTGGATAAAATTCAGCCACATAGGATATAATCTTTAGTACCCAAGAAGAAGTAAGCATAAATTGAGTGAGAAACCACCCTGCTATATGAGATGAATCATCTGAATTGATTTTCTAATATTCAGCCAATCTTTTATTGATAAATGGGCTCAACTAAGATGTATTATGTTTTAAATTCTAATCTTGATTCGAGTAACTAATAATTTTATAGGATTTTTGCACCTTTTTACAAGACAGAGATTAGTCAAAAATTTCCTGAACTCAATAAGACTTTACAGTTATTGTTTGCATGGTCAATATTCAGTTTTATTTCTTCATATATTGACTTTTATCCTGCTGGGTTTTCATGTTTATTGGGAATCTTTTTCTTTTCTGAAGAAATATAGAGTTAGAGATATAGTGCAAGTTTACTGGAAATGATTATCTTACTTCATTTTTTAAAAATATTTACACTGAGTGTAGAATCCTAGGCTAACAGTTATTAGTTTCATCTTGTTAAGTATTCATTCCATATTCTTCTGCCTTCAATCATTTAAGTTGAAATGTCAGCTATCAGTATAACTATTCCTCCCCTGAAGGTAATAAGTCTTTTTCCTCTTTATGCTTTTAAGATGTTTCTCTTTGTGTTTGGTTTTCAGCATGTATTTTGAAACTCAGTTATCAATAATATACATACTTAGGATTATTATGTCTTCTTGACTCATGAAAAGGTACATTACTGAGCATAAACATGAATATCTCATAATGCATACTAAATTGTCTGCTATTAATATAGTGATTTCAGATTTTCTTTGATTTCTTTTTGCATAGTATATTTTTTCCATCCTTTTAGTCTTAGTGTATCATTTCCTTTTATCTAAAGTTTGTTTCCTATAACCAGTACGTAAGTTGATTCTTGCTTGTTTTATCCAATATGATTTCTCTGTCCTTTATTTTACTCTGATAGAGTAAATCCCTGTGACACACATAGGAGGCCCACAAGGTTTTTGAGAATATATATCGGTAGACACTCTGCCGGCATGCTCTGAAAGGGACAGAGAGAAGACAAAAGGGAAAAAAAAAAAAAAGACCATCAGATTCCCAAAATTCTACATGTAGGAAGAAGGCTTATGAAACTACTCAACTTTGAACATGTTCTATCTTTCATGAGAAAAGAAGGATGACTCCAAGTGGGGAGCAGTGGGCCCAGAAGGCAGAGCCTCAGACCACAAAAGATTATTCCCAGGCCTTGAAGTCCAATGGGATTTGGATCTAATAGGGTTTGCCCAGTTGGATTTCAAAATTGCTTGGGACCAGTGACTCCTTTTTTCCTTTAATTTTCTCCCCTTTTGAATGGGGATGTCTATAAAAAGAATTGAAGAAACTTTAAGCACAAAGAAACCGGGATTGATTATTTACCATGCAATTTATTTTTTAGTTTAACTTCATGTTATCATCTAGTATCATTTTTCTTCTGCCTAAGGAACTTATTTTAACATTTCTTTTCTTTTTTTTTTTTTTTTTTCATGTTTTTGCTTTTTTTTTATTTTTTTTTTTTTTTTTTTTTTTTTTTTTTTTTTTTTTTTTTTTTTTTTTTTT
>NW_006792683.1:3288172-3288417 GCF_000442215.2 Lipotes vexillifer
CATCGGCAGGCGGACTCTCAACCACTGCGCCACCAGGGAAGCCCTGTCTGGGTGTATTTTTAAATTTTAATCTTGCTTAGGAATCATGGTATTTTTGCCCCAGTGCACTAGTTAAAGAGCCTGAGCTGAAACACATATTAAGTAGTCATGCTTTAGTTGGGAAACAATACCCCAGAATGGAAAGAGGGAGGGGAAAAACAAAGTGAGGCAGGGAAGGATGGGAAACAATGCAAGGGGATGCCTCA